>NC_134370.1:35731439-36034469 GCF_035582795.1 Mycteria americana
CCTCTCCATACATCCAATTCCTCTGATCGTGCTCTTTGACAAAACCCTGTGATAAACATCATTAGTACCCTTCATCACCTAGTGGGTCTACCTTGTCTACTGACTTCGACACTTTATCTTCTTAGGAACCTCTGACCAAACTGATTTCCTATTTTTATTTAAGCACAGAGAAGAGAGAAAGATTGAGAAATAAGTCTAGAGAATGTCTATTTTAAAATCTTGTGATGATACTTAAGGCTATCTTGATTTTTTTTTTTCAGGCACACCCATTTTCAGGACTCCTACAGCTCAGTCTGAATCCTTGAAGTATTACAACCCACTCTTATGAGTGGGAGTTGAAAACATGAAAAAAAAAAATCTTCTACATATCCAGCTTTGGTTCTTCTGAACAACACCAGTCCTGTAGGCTTAATTAAAAACAAAGAAGTAAAAAAAAAAAAAAAAAAAAAAAAAAGAAAAAAAACACAAGGGATGACAGAGTCACTGGCTTAACAGCACTCAAATTCTCTGCCAAGACACAGAATTCTTTCTGTTCCTGCCTATTTTCCCCAGACACCTCCACCTCCTCTTCCCCATTAAACTAAACCAATATGTTCACACAGTTAAGCATTCCAGTAACTTGGTCAATATAAAATATTCATAGTAGCTCCAAATCTATCAAATTAGGATAATTATTGCCTCCCAATTCAAGAGGCGTAAAGCCTGAGAGGTCTGCAAGCACATCAACACTTTTGCCTCCCCTGGCAACTCCATAAGATTGTCCTCCTCTGGAAGAATTAAGAACTAAAGCATGAGGGCATTTAATGATAGCATGGTCCAGATTTCATCATGTTTTACCACTTTCACAGGTTGGAAATGTTAAAACAAGAAGGTGTCACAAACCCTACTTAACACCTAAAATTTTGTTAGGCAAAACTGAATTAATACAAGTCAGAACATATGGAGCATTTCTTCTCTCTTTCTTGATGCAACCCACAGAAGTGATTAGCTTGGCTTCTGACCAATCTGACATCTTGACAAATTAGTTGGTTCCTCACAGAAAAAGGATCTCAACTATTACATGTTTAGGCAATCCAGGTTAATTTGATTATTATTCAACTCTTCTGGCACTCCCAATTATTCAAACCTCTACAATAAAGTGAAAACCAAGAGGTCTTTGCCACATCTGTAACATAAGACACAACTAACATCACAAGCAATATATGAAAAAGCCTGCTGGCAACTCAAGTTGACACCAACCCTTGTTATCAAGATGTCAATGACTGTGGGCCTACTAAATAGTCAGAAAAACATTCAAATTAAGATATTTCAAAGGCTTTAGGACTAAAAAGCTATTGTTAGCATTCAAACTTTCCGAGATCAGCATTCACGTAAACTTTCACTAGAAATACTACAGAGGCATTCTGGTTCCACTTACCACTTAGTTTTCTAGACCACAAATGGTCTGCACACAGTTGAAAAAAATCACTAGTGTAATCCATTTCAAAAATTATTTCCTGAGTTCATACCACAGAAACAGAACATGTGTGATGGAAATGGAAAATACATTCTCTCTGCTGGGGAAAAAAAAATACCCAGAATGTACTTAAAATAGGAGCTGAATCAGACTACTTAAAACAACCCTATGGTTAGGGTCACAAATACCATTTAAACTCACTCACTGACACTAACTTGCATAGTTTGCACCCTCAAGCACAGCATGGCTAAGACCGAGCTTTCAGTGTTCATCCCAATACCATTTCCATCAACTCCTCCACGGTCCTTACCCTCAGATCTACATTTAAGTCTTACCTAGGTTCTTACCTCACATATTACATACTTTTTTTCCTTGGGACTTCACAGAACTCTCCTCCACACACATCCTCTCACAATGCTGCTACACAATAATCGTTTACTACATCGCAATGACAGCATCTGTCTTTTCTACATCATTCTGCCTCCTTTCTCTATCAACATAACTTACTGGGGTTTGGTTTCAAAGTCTTCAGGCTCAGCTACAAAATGCCAAGTCCTGCTTCTGATCCATACTTAATCAAAACCTCTGTCATAGGCTGCTTAAAAAAACAAAACAAAAAAACAACCGTTTCAGCCTGCCACCTTTGAGTTTTATCCCTGGCTATCCTTCATGTTTGAAAGACATAACCAAGAAACACCAGTAAAGCTACTTTGTTATATGCCTCAAAAACCTCTCCTACGTCTCCTCTGTCACAAGATTTCCCAAAGGTTAGGCTGCTGTACACAAACAACACATCATTATAACCTCATTTCAGCTCCTTGTCCTTCCAGATTTCATAAACTCTGAGGCACAATTTTAGCTCTGTGTTTGCACAGCACCTACCACAGTGAGGTCTTGGTCAAAGAGTGTCCTACAAAGTCAACAGAGTTGCATGGACACAGAAACGGTAATCTCAGCAATTCCAGCACTGAGACTTGGCAGAAGTTTATCATGCGATTCACAGTCTATTTACCCTAGAACATCTCAGTCTTACCTTCAGACAAACAAAATCACATACACACAAATCCATTTTTGAAGTTAACACCCCCCCCCAATCTTTTAGATCACCTTCAGCAAAAACACATTGCTACTAAGTCTTTGCTTCATTTATTACCTACAGAACCAAACAGCCAACAGACCTGTGTAATCATCTACTGCTAACAGAAGCAGTCTTAATGTCTTTTTTAAGATGAGAGACCAACAGTTTCAGTAGGTTTGAGCTTCACATTAAAAATTGAAGCTATTAGTTAGCTAACAATATCTTACTGCCTGAGAGAAGGGAGGTTTACTTAAAGCCTTCCAACTATGAGGACAGGAAAAGATGTTTATGAGAAGCCTGAAGTACTCTGACCATAGAAAGATGCAATAAAGAGATGTGATATAAGGAGAAATTAAGACATAGCTCATCAGTGGAGTAGGTAGGGAACAGAAAATGCTAAACAGGACTAGGACAACATCAGATGGAGCGTTTTGCATGCAATGAGAGAAGATTAAAAGCAGCGTCAATAATTTTGACTCATGCATCCAGAAAGAACACAGTCTAATCTTCTCCTATTTATACTTACATTACATTAAGACATCTTCTCCCTGCATAACACTTACCATTGTCATTTTTCTCGAGCTGGATACCTTGGTGGTTTGATACTTCTAACATTAGAAGTTAAGAAAAAACACAGAACACAGCAAGGTGCATGGGGATGTTATCTTACAGCACTCATTTCAAAGCACCTCCACAATGCCTTTTAGTTGGAGTGGCAATTATATTAACTGCTCTGTGAAAATGTTTAAAGATTCCTTTGTAATTTATTTTTATAAATTACAACCTGTAGAAAAATTTTTGTTGTATCTTTTTCGCCAGGTGTGCATTTCCCACAATGCATGCATACTTTACGTTATAAGCCACCAAGTTTGACCCAATGTCACAGGCTAACCACCCTTCACACTGTTAACCCATTTGGCATGACCCTGTTAAAATAGGACTTTATTTTCTTCCAGACTGTTAGTAAAATCCTTTATTAGAGTATTTGAGTGAGTATTTTCCATTTTAAATAATGTTAAAGAAGTGTCGGGAAACAGTTAAAAGGACTATACAGAAGCAACCAATAGAGAAATACAAAAATACTTCAAAGCACAACTTAACAGCATATACTGTTACTGCTCACCATAACAGCCTTCACCACTACTACAAGGGCTGTACACCACAGAACCCACAACCATAGCTCTCTTCTCCCAACCAACAGTACCAACAAAACATAGCAGAGGTAAAGTCCTGCATACTCCACAGCACATGTAGTACAGCAGCAATTTTCAAGTTCTGTAGCAAAGTGGATATATTAATTTTCTTATGAAATATCTCTAGTTTTTATCACCATAAATGCCAATACTAGTAGGCAATATCTCATTACCACACAAATTTTTTTTATTACTTTCTGCTACTGTTTCTAGGTATATATTTTTTTCAAGCATGCTTTCTAGTCAAGACTTCCCTATTAACTTTAAGCTACTGCCAAATTTCAGAAGATCTGGAAGTTTCTGTCCACACACGGATTTCTTATGAGAGGCTTTCAAAACAAGTGACTGGCAAATCCATACACTTTACTGATGGTGCGCCAGCTGCTTGCCTAACGGGCATGCCTGCAGTTCCAAACCTTGTACTGCCACTGCCCAGCTGACAGGCCTAATAAAGAAAGGTATGGGATGTGGGCAAAGCCAACAGTGATGCAGTGAAGAAAGTACCTGGTATTAATTAAAAGTAGCTTTCAGTGATACACTCACATATTTAAGTTAGACACCATTGTCTTCTAAGCTCTGAAGGAAAAAAACCAAGCCCTCCACACTGAAGGAAAAGATTAATTCTGTAGCTCCACTGGTTCAGACAATAAGCTCACGCTATAGAGAGAGTTTGAATAGCCTGAGGGTGGATAAAGCTGCAGTCAGAGTTTGCCCTTTACTAGACATCCGATAAACTAATCCCCATCAAGGCTACCTGTCTGTCTGAGCTCTCATAACTAACAGGATTCAACAGCAGCCTTAGTTAAAAATCAGCTGAAAGGGCAGCCAACCAGGCAGCACAAATTCAGAGACAACTTGACTGCATTAGCACAGATACACTCAGAACCACTTTTCTGTGATCCACAGGTGGTCCAAACCTACCACAGTATCAGGCAACATCTCCCTCCACCACAATATGTATTAGGGAAGCAGTTTGTAAGACTGAACTTTCCAACTCACAGAACCATGCTGCTGTGTTATTCTCCATGGTACTTAGATTCCCAGCCTACAGCTATCTATCCCAGCTACCTTGCTATAAAGTAAGGTTTGAGTTCAGGCTCTCCACCCTGTACACGCAGTCCCATGGAAGAGCACATGCCTGCTACGTTACAAATGAATCTCCCTTACAGTGAAAATCTGACAAGTAACAAGTAGATGCAGGTAAGTCCTGGGAAGAGAAGGAAACAAAGCAATTAAGAAGAGCCGCAAAGAAGCTCAGTTCTACAAATGCCCTGAGAAATGCTAAACTGACAGCCTTAGGAACAAGAACTGCACATGGCCCAAGCTATGATTAATGAAACAGCAATATTAGCGTCATCTCTGCTCTCTGACTTAAAATATTCAGTGCTTTTTGAGATTTTGTTTTTCTGAGTTTAAGGAACCATTAGCTTTGAGTAAAACTGTGAATGCAGGTATTGAACTTCAACATTTAGATTTTTTTTTTCCTTTACAAATTTCTTAATATTTCCTTGTGTTAGAGAATGGACCCACTACTTCAGGAGACAGAAGCCTCACAGGAAGGATGCTGGCTCTCGTGCACACAGAAGGAGCCTTCTTTTCATCAATTTACATCACACTGGTATTATGGGTTATTACATCTAAATCATCATGGTCCTTCTCTTCTTTCCTTGCCTCCTCTGCCGATTGACCCATACATTCTAGTTGCTGTATGCGCCTGCCTAGTCTTCCCATAAGAAGCACTGATGAAAGAAAGCTCAAGAACTGATCAAAAGGTTTTCAGCAAATTAAAAAAAAAAAATAAAATATGTACTTTTCCATTCTTTCCCCCCTCCAAATACTAGCCAACTCAGGAGATTAATTTGATCCCTAAGGGCCATTCTGCATGTCTTTACACTGTCCTCTTCTCAACTGAAGACATACTTCTTAAAGCGTAGGCATGCTAAACTCCAGACCAAAACCAGACTTCTGTAAGAAAGGAAGGAAAAACACAGACATAGAACTAATTGCTCATTTCCACTGAAGCACTAAACTCTTTCAAATATACCAGTAAACATTCCTGAACTCACAAGTTCCAGGTACCTGGAAATGGGTAGCCTACCATAACATAAAACACATCTTAGGGAAAAAAACCATAAAAGGGTATTGAATGCCACCCTTTTCCCTCAGCCAATGAACCTAAGAACCCTCTGAAGATACAGACTTCATCCATTTCAAAGGTACCAACTGAAGAGCCCTATTAAGTTCTGCCATTACTTAGCTCTTTATTGCTCATTATTTTAGCAGAAAAGTAACATATGGGCAAACTTAAGTCTTAACTTGTATTCTGTTTATCACATTCGAAACCAGTCAGTGAGCAGTGATCAACTTTGCCATGTTGCTGAAAAGTGAGCCATGCTCAAATGTATCTGAAAGCGAAAATATTTTTTTTAAATAATCAAAATTAGATAATAGAAAATCCATTCAATGTCAAAAAAATTTGACAGAGGAAAAAATATGTCAAAGCGTACACACACATCTCACTTTATCTGGACAAGACACTATGACAGAACTCAAAAAAAAATTAAGTAATGTCAGCAAGCCATTTTTCCAAGTGTCAACAGAAAGCCAAGTCTTTCCATTTTAAAATATAAAAATCTTTACAATGCTTTATGAAAGTACTACATTCAGTTTAAAAAAAAAAAACATCTGATGGAATTAGAAAGTAAGTTAGTCAATGAATAATTTATCAAATGACATTTTTATTTTTATATTTTATGTAGTCTTAGGCCTGACTCACTAAGTTGAAATTTTGTAAAAAGTTATAGGTAACAAAAGGAACAGATTAATCTAGGCTACAAATTTCTAAAGGAAAAATATGGTACAAAGTAACAAAGCACTTGGAACATTTTCTATTTATACAAAGATACTGAAATTTCTTTCAATGAGTCAAAATTGATTATTTTTGTAAAAGATCATGCAGAAGGAGGTAAGTACCCCATTATACAGAAAAGCTACCTATCAAATTAAAAAGTGGTTATGATATTGTCTAAAAATATTCACATCATGTTCTGACCTATATACAAAAGTTAAAATATGACAGTATACAGAAGGATCAAGTATATTTAGGACAGCTCACCTGGATTAACAGTTAGCAAGCCAGAAGTATTTCATTACCACCCCCTGGCTTTTTTTTTTTTTTTTTTTTTTTTTAAAGCTTTACTCACTGCTTAACTGTCATTAAATAGATCACAACCAAGGTTTGACCAACACCTGGGTATGTTAGATATAAATGGACCTGCAATAGACAATTTTGGTACCAAAGCTGGAAAAAAAAAAACCAACACACTAATATACTCCAGTAGAGAAATAAATTTTTACAATTTAAAACTCATTTAAAGTGTTACTTTATTTCCTGAAAAAAATGTTAACTCAGTTTGACAGTATTAAATTAAATCTACTCAGAACAACCTGCAGAAAGGAAATAATGTGAAGATACGCTTCTCAGTGCAGATAGCCATTTAAGATATGCAACAAACTGCACCCTCTTTGGAATAATCTGGTTCAAACAGATATTTATGTGGACAGGGTTGGTAGGGATTCACAGACAGAACAGATACCTTTGAGTCTCTTGGGTTAAGAAACAGTAAAGGAAAATTGCCACATTTATATGCTCCGAGAGAGGAGTATGAAGTAGTACAGTAGAGCTAATAAAATAATGAGTGGCATGCAAATGGCAAACAAGGGGTGACTTGATTTATACCTCAACACAGGAACCCAACCGTGTCTGAAACAACGGCAAGCAATCCTCAGTACAACGTGCAGTTAAAGCCTGACCCTTCTTTGTCACAGGATGTTGACAAGTTCACAGGGTTTCCTACAAATTCATTTAGGAAAAATCCAGCAAGAGCTACAAAACCCGAAGAGCTCTGCTGGATGAAGCCCCTGAGCTCCAAATCACCGTAAGGAAACACTGAGGAAGTGCAGCTATGTGCCAGAATTGTAGAGGTATGATAGCTAAGCGTCACAACAACAGCTCTTTAAGACCACAGTACCTCATTCACATTTGGTCTTCAACTACATCAGCTTCTGTATTTTTAACTGAAATCTTGGCACTAGACCACTGTTAGCTCCTAATTCTTTAAATATCACTGTGGTTCTACAGCCAAAAGTCATTAACCTCTCCCCTAGAAACTGCTCACACCATGCCTTGCTTGCACGTATTCACTCCTGCCTTTGATGACGACCAAGGCTGCAAAACTGAAGTCTTCAAGTTTTGCTTTAGGAAGAATTAGGATGCAAGAAAAACTACAGATTAATGACAAACTCCAGTCTAAGACTTCACTACTCATTTCCTGTCACTCCTTCTCCAAGATTTTCTATACTAACCGAACAGTCTAAACCACGTATTTCCTATGATTATCCCACCAAGTTTCTTTGTCTGTTTGATATCAGCTTTTGGGTTGTTTTGTTTGTTTTTGAAAGGTAGTAAATTTACTTTCTGTGTTTCCAGAAAGAAGAGAAGCCAAGAGCAGCAAAAAATAAGGAAATAAGCTGAAGGACTGTTTCAAAATGAACCGTCTTTGCCAACGCTCCTCCAAAATACAGCTTTCCAGTCCCTCCTCGCCAGACATGCAGGACTAAAGAGATTTGACTTGGGCCACCACCTGGCAATGACTCAGCAAGTGCTCTCTCTTCCACAGAGCTATCATACCCCAGATTTTAAACCATTATTTTATTAAAGAGCCCTGTTCCCTTAGCAAAAAAGTAAAACCCTGGTGAATCAACCTAACTACTAAGTCAGCAGTGTCTACTTGAGTTGTCACACATAGCAGTGAAGCCTAACTACAATCATTTCAACATCTACATTAATTACAGTGCTGATCAGAACACTCAAAAGGATCATATTTATTATATTATTCTGCATAATATTATGCAGAAATATTATATGCAATATTTTAGTGAGGCATCAGAGTTGTATGCATTTTAACATATAGATGCTTAAGTTTCCCTCAAAGCATTGGATTTCACATCTATTCTTCCAAAACTTGCCTTTGAAAGCAAGTATACCATCAACAGACATCAAATGATCGTGTTATGGGTTATTTTGAACATGTATTTCCTTATTCAAGTGAAAGAATAAATTATTCATGCCGAGTGAATAAATATCATTAATTCAACTGCAGTACAAAATCCCTGCCTTACAGCTGAGCAGGTTAGGACACATTTACTAGTTACAGTGACTGCAACTCTCACAAAGATATTTAAGCTAGTTTTCAACTACTTCATTCAGCCCATGGTCCAGAGACATTTTTCCTGGAAATGGTGCCAGCTTAAGCTGCTCCTACCCTCAGCCATTTGCCTCTGATCGATCTCTTACCACCTCCTCAGCCTCAGTACAACTGCTTGAAGTGCCATGTGGTTGAATGGATCACGAAACTGCTCAGGGTTAAAAAAAAAAATTAAGCCAGCACTGCCACCAAGAGAAATGTCTGTGGAACCACAGTCTCCAAAACTTCTAAAAATGTTGCCATGGGAGGGTCAAGCTAAAAGCCTTAAATGCTTACCCTGCATCTTTTGTGCCCATGAAGCTCTGAGCAGAGTACATGAATTAGCTCAAACCTAGTTTCTGTATGTACACTGAGGCAACTTCCTCATGAGTGGATTAAGTTGCTCCATTCCACTTAATTCTAAAAAGTGGTAACAGCTGTTTAAAGTAGAATAATTTAAGAAATCAATGAAAAAATTTTTTAAAAAATGACTAGAAAGCAAAACACAGCAAAATCCCCGAGGTTCTTCTGGTTCCCTTGCTCTCATTCTGTCTTATAACATGAGAGTTAGTAGTACATGGGAATAACATCAACTAATGACAGTAACTTTCTGCATGAGTCAATATAATGAAGCAACATAGCATCAGTTTAGCTTCGAATTCTCCACCAGCTTTAAAGAACAAGCTGGTTACAAGCAGAGCAGGCCTCAGTACCCACCTAGTAGGGCTAGAAGGGAAGCCACCCCTGCAGCAACACTGAACATCACTGCTCAAAGCATGAAAGTGGGCAACAACAGCGTGTCATAGCGGTGTCTATTCCGAGACAACCACCTTGCTGCCAACTTCAGGTAAACTTCTCAGATGATCAATACTTACTTTCTTCCAGCAAAAGCAGAAGCAGCTTACTGAGTCCTGCTGAAAGGGAAGGTCAAGCCTGATCCCAGAAGAAATCCCAGACACTGATGGAACTAAGCATCTCTACAATTCACTGATAGTAGGATCAAAAGAAGGTTGAGCTTATTTTTGGCCAAATTTGAAAATTACCACTTTTAAAATTCACTCAATTTGACATTAAAGAACAGTTCTGCTGTTCTCAAGCAGGTTTTGAGATCTTGGCATGTGCACAAAAAGAATGGCTTCCTGTAAAATGACTACTCATTCTTCAAAACTCTTTAAGATGGCTATGGTCTGTTTTTTTGAGACACCTCCAAAGATTCATACAAAGTTCTGGAACAAGAAAAATTTAATGTAATGCAAATGTGCAATAATACATTATTTGTATGCATGGCATATAAAAGGCAAAAGTGAATGCTTTTTTGATTAAGAAAATACCTGATATATCTTTCTTAAAGCCTCCCGAAAGATTTAAGTGTAGGATCAAACCTTCCTTTTTCCGTATTTTGTTCACTGCTGCATACTTTGCAACTATGTAGCAAATTAATAAACATTAATTCCTAGCTCAGGACACCTAAATTCTGTTTGCAACCTTGACATTCAAATAAACCTTCCTCAAAATCCAACAGCGTAAGTATATTTACTTGTTGATCTACATCATATTCAGGTTTCTATTAGTATAAAAGAGGAGGGAAGGGCAGAGTATAAAGCATTCAATCCTTGCAGTCAGTTTCATAGGAACACTCCTGTGTTTGATCTTTTTGTTAAATTACTATGAAAGAGATACTCCTTCCTGAACACCAACTGAACCAACTCTGGAAGACAGATGAAGTGACATTCACAGGCACAGGATGACAAGCTCAATCTTATTAGAAACACAGAAAGGAAATAGGAAGTTTTCTTTACTGCTGAGCCAAGAAAAGATTGCCCAGCTGATATGCACCAAACTTACAAGACCCTTGTTGGCTTCAATACTGATACAGAACAGTAGAAACAACTTGAAATGGTCTAAATCCCTGTTGCATTTTGAGTTTCTCCCACTCCTTTCAAACCAACTTCAAAACACACACAAAATGCATCCTACAACACTCCTTGTCTGAATCCAGAGGTAGCAGTGACACGATATAAACTCTGGCATGTTTTTACCATCATCTCCAATGCTGGAGTAAATAACGTGACAGGCTCCTCACCAACAACTTGCTCTTCATCTTTAACGCAGATGCTGGTACAGAAATATGTAGTATTTTTAAATTCCATTAACCACCAACAAGCTACGCACAACTAGTTTAAAGCATATTTCTGCATCTTCCAGTTTATTTCAGGGTTAACAAGTAAAAGCTGCAGAGCATGTACTTCTAAAATAAGGAATGAAAATGTCTATTTCATTTTTAAACAGATTAATTCAAATGCATTCAAAAAAAATGAACACATTCAGTTTCTCCTTAAATACTAGCTTAGTGAAAGGAAAACAGAGGACAATGCAAAATACTGCACTAAAAATCAATATATGGCAGAAAACAAATGTCACCTACAGAAGTGTAATTCTGTGTTTGTATGAGAAAGCCATACCGCATTCAGAAAGTTTGGGAATGCAGAAGCAGGAAGATTAAAACAATTACAGGTCGTAAAAAGAGTGGGTAAGAGCAGCTCCACAGACAGCAAAAGCATATTTAACTTCATCTTTCAGTAAGAAGCTCTCAGCATATGGAATACTTCTTTAAAATATCTTCTTTTATTTTCAAATTATCAGCAATTATTTCAAATTATTTTCATGTTATCTGTAATACAGTACTGATAAGTTTCCATTACATTCTGTGAACTTCCATTTTACTGTTAAGTGAGGGCAAATTCAGTTAAAACAGACACTCGAAGTCTGCCGCTATCCTCTTCAAATGGTTTTACCATAGTGAATTTTTAACAATTCCTTGTTTGCAAATTACCAAAGATGAAATACTAAAAAGAAATACAATTTACCAAAACTATTTATTATTATTTCTCCCACTATATCTTACCAATTTTACTGCAAATAAAAATCAAACAACTACTTCAAACTATCACTAATATTTAGGTTTTTATGAAGGATATCTAACATGGTGATTTATTACCACAATATATTTCCCTATGCACAATTACTAAATGTTACATCTGCCTATTGTAAGACATTAAAGACTACCAAAGTACTCAATTCTTGATTTTGTATTCCAATCCATGGATGTCATGGCAGCAAAATTCACATATCAATAAATACACAATTACAAATCACTGCAACTTATAACTATACTTTTTATTAAGGGATGCACAGTATGTGTTTAAAAGCTTATTTCCATTTTCTCTTTCATGTGGAGAAAATATACAGCTGAATATATTACTATAGTCAACATACAACTGCAGGACCATGAAAACTCACACAACTCTGAAACACTTACAGTAAGCGAAATAATTTTAATAACTTGATTTATATTTTTAAAAATTCACTCCTCTAAATAATCGCTTTTTAGGCACAATATAGGAAAACACCTCTGCCATCACCACGTCAAACCTTGGCAGTAGTGATTAAACAGACATTGTGCAACCCATGGCCCAGAAAGCAATTCTTACGGGACAGCAAAGACCAGGGAGATCGTATGGCGTTGACTCCACTCTTTCCTCCCGGCCCTTTCTTTATTTGCCCACAGTTATCACTGCCATCAGAGCAGCACACAGGCTTTTCCAGGCAGTTAGCAGTAAGGACAAACAGAGTTCCCAGCTTCCTCTAATAACACCCGCTGTTACTTAAGTGGAAAAATAGTTATCAATTCTCTCAATGACTAGTGAAACACACACACACATCTAAATATACACATAAATATATATATGTATATGAAACTTTTTTTGCTTGTATTTTTATTTTTAAATAAATGCTTTTCATGCAACAGAAATGTTCAAGAATGTTCAAGAGATCTAACTATCAAGTTTTGACTCAGTCCATGAAAATCATCAAGAAAACTCCTGGATTAAATTGTATACATTGTACACATTGTACCTGTATAGCAGGTGTTTCTAAACATCTGTAAACATTACAGGACAACTAAGAAAGACACATGGGTTCCAAATCCTGGCAAGAAGGATCTCCATGTAATGGCAAGAGCATTCATCTTCCAGAAGACCAACAGTACGCACAACCAGTGCCAGTTGTTCTCCCCATATTCCCCGCTAGCGTTAAATTAATAAGAAAGCTGAGGAAGGCAAATTTCCATAACATAGTGGGAGAAAAGACACTTTGATACTGTTCTCTTTGTTAAAAATATTTAACTAAATCCACATTAAGAAAAAACAGAGACTACGTATCAGCTACGTTGCAGTCATTAGAAGTGTAAGGAAAGAGTCTTTGAATGTACATTCCTGGAGTAGGAAAGACCCATCAGGAAGATGATACTGGATAACTGAGTCCTTTTGTTCATTTTCTTACCAGGGCAGTAATTTTAACTATGAAACTATTCCTTAATTGAGTTACGAAAACACAATCATGAAACAAACTTAGCAGCACATGAAAACTGGAGTCTTCATTTGCCTGCTCACCAGTGGAGAGCAGCTAGTCCAGCCTTCAGGTCTGGAGTTCCTGATTTAATGAGTAGTTCTGTTTATAGCAGAACTAATGAAGCTTGGTTTCCTGTGGATTTGCTCCTACAAGCCCTGTGGCCACTTAACATTAATTACGTCAGTTGCCTCTAAGCTTGCCCCTGTGTCCCTAAGATCCTTCACCTCATAAAACTCTCCATTTTCCCCTATATTCCCATATCCAAATACTCACACTTGCTCTCATGCTTTTGTTAACACTCAGCTCCTTCTCGTGCCCTTAAACCCACCTTCAGATACCATCAGCTCCATCCCCCATCACCCATCTATCTCTGTACGGTGCTAAGCAAGAGGCAGCGTATGCTGTAGCTGGTTTGAAGCTCAGTGCATGCTGGTTGGCCAGCTGGAGATGGCCTCTTTGCTTCCAGGAGGAGCACACAAAATGACATGACCTCCTTGCCTTTATGGTTTTTTGGGAGGAGGGCTCTCACGGCCCCTCAGATGTCAGCTTTCACAGACTGGGAGAAGGTAATCTTTCTCAGACCTCTCCCAGCTCTTAAATTGGTTGAAACTGACTGGGGGGTTCACACTTACTAAGGAAGAAAAAATTCAAAGGCAATGTAAATGATACTTCCCCCCGAAGCCAGAATTAAAAGGTAACTCAGTTCTGATCATCTGCAAAACATCTTGAAAATGCCTACTGCTGCCCTCCTCCCCTCCTGCGGCTGAGGGCATCTTCTGCAACGTCCATCTCACTCAGAGGGACCAAGAATACACAAAATTGACAAAAAGTCAATTTCAACATTTTTATGCTGTACCCTGCGGGCAGCAATGAAACTGTCAACAAGAATTACCATTTCACTCCACTGACGAGTAGCAGAAGGGTCTGGAGCTATTCATAGGAATGGCCACCTCAAAACAAAAGCCATGGAAGGATAAGAGCAGCACTCACTCCATCTAGGATAGTACATGTGGAACCAGGGCTAATAGAAAAATGCCCTTGTCCTTCACTGGGGGCAGGGAAGAGGATACTCATGTTAGCAAATATCAACTAACAAGAGGTTAACATTAATTACAAATGCAAAAGGAGAGCCTAACCCACAGAAACTACCTGTTGCTAACAGAAACCTTACCATTTCTTCCTCTGCCCGCTCCTTTTGTGATTTACAGTTGTTTTTTTGTCTTCGGGACAGAGAACAGGTAACACAAAAACCAAATATTGCACTTAGAGGGGGCAATGATGCTCCAGTAGTTAAGTACTAGTCTGGAACTTGTTAGATCTAGATAGTATTTCCAAAACCTTCCCAGGCTTCCAGCACTCCTAGGTGACTAGGAGTATATCTACATAGCACAATGCAGTGCTGTGTAGCTAGCTCAAGTACCAGAAGGAATATGGCCACATTAGCACTGCACTGCACCCAGGCTGAAGTGCAGGCTGGAGCATCCATCCTGCTTCTCAGGTAGTTTGGATCTATCCAAATGGCGCTCCACTACGACACGTAAGCATACCCTTAGTCATCCTGCCTCAGAAATCAGCCATAACATGACAGTTCTTCCTTAAACTACGAAGAATTGTAATGAAAGAGTATCTGAAAAGAAAAAACACTCGGATACCAAAGTTAGGAAGAGGAGCAAGTACTTACAATAGGCAGCATACATTACCTATTTAATATAACAGATACAACCCCTGAAACTCCTTGTTTTAGCACCCTTTCTCTCTTCATGTCAGCTCTACCCCTAGAGTTTACAAATTATGGCTCTGACTTGTAAATGTTAGTAAATATCTCCTTAAACGTTACTCAGTGTTTCCATAATTGTATATAGATTCTAGAGAATACTACCCTGCAAGAAAAACATCCAAAATAGGTTCTAAAAATAAAGCATTCTAGACGATTCTCACATATAACCGAAGGCTGAAAACACAGGCCATTTCATAAAGATGGGTACGAAGAGCATGCTATTTGAATTATAGCTGGAGAGTGGAAAAGAAACAACCCACAATATAGTAAAAAAGTAGCATTTCAGGTGTCACAGATATTCTGTTTCTAAAACAAAGCTTAAAGCCTGGGACGTATGAAAGCAAGAATTCTTATTTTTGTGAATTGCACTTCTTGCACCAAGCGATCAATAATCTCTAAAACCAGGCAATTGTTTTCTTGATTAGTTTGTAAAAAAGGCAACATTCCACCCCGAACCCTGTTCGGCTGAGAACGCCTCCCCCTTACCAGCAGCAATATGGATTGCCCAGCGCAGTTTGGTGATTCCTTTTTTCAGCCTACGTAATGCCCATTTACATAGTCGTGATATTTTTAAACGTGCTTTCAGAAGCACCGAATAACATAAAAACATGGAAGGAGACAACCACAGCGGTAACATAACACTCGTTAGACCACAGAATTCACAAATAAAATAATGACCAAGACCACGGAGCACAATAAAACTCCATTTTACAGATTATGCATTCAGAACACTAACCCAAGGAAATCCTGGTCGTGTTTCCCCCCCAGTGAGAGTGTGTCTGAGCACAACAGAACATATCCTAGCTCCTTCGCTAACCTCCACGCACATTCCTACACCCCTTAGGAAAACAGTGACAGCGGACATAAAAGGAAGGGAAACAATGACATTCTTTTAATAACAACGTTCACTACCGCGTCCAGTACGCTAGACCCAGTCGGTCAGCGCTACATGACGACAGTCTCTGCATTCCCCTGGAACAGACGCATTCACCCCCAGCCCGAGCTCTGCTGCTCCAGGGGCACACTGATTTTCCCCTCGGCGGCCAGGCCAGGTATTCGCCCTCTCCTGCCGCCACCGCAGCCGCAGGCGGCTGCACGGCCAGGAGCCGCATCCGCGCCTTCCGCGCGAGGGGCACGAAGGGGGCCGCCGCCGTCCCCCCACACCGCGGCCGCAGACGCCGAGGGGAAAGGCGCCTCGCCCCGGCCTCGACCCCCGGCGGCGGTGCGGGCTCCACGTCAGCCGTCCCCGCCGCCAGGGCCCCGACACGCACTTTCCCCCCGCACCCGCCGCCCCCCAGGCGAAGGGCTGTGTCACGCCGGGCCCGCCCGGGGCGCCCCGCTGCCCCCCGCCGCCGCAGGCCCCGCGACGCCGCCTCGGCCCCGCCGCAGCCCCCCTGCCCGGCCCGGGACGCGGCTCTTACCGACAGGTCGGGGCAGTGGGAGTCCCGCTGCGAGACGGCGCGGATGACCCCGGCCCGCCAGCGCCCGCTCTCCGGCGGCTCCTCGCCCCCGCCGCCGACGCACAAGAACCGCTTCCCCACCAGCTCCGGCCGCGTCTCCACCGCCACCGCCATGGCCGCCGCCGCCGCCGCCGCGCAGGCACCGCACCAGCCGCCGAGCCCGCTCCTCTACGGGCCGCCCATGGCGGGAGCGGCGCGGAGCGGGAGCGGGGGCAGGCGCGGGGCTCTTCGCCTCAGCGGCCGGCTGGGTCGGCGCCCCTCGGCCGGGCCGGCGCCGCGGGGCCGCTCCGCCGCCAGCAGCCTGACACAAACACCGAGGGGCGGGGGAGGGCCGGGGGCGCGCGCTCCCTCCCTCCCTCTCTCTCGCGCGCGCTCGCTCGCTCACCGCCGCGCTGCGGCCCCGACCACTCCGCCCACGCAGCCCACTGCCATGGAGACCGGCACCACGCGCCGTCTCCCTCCGCCAGGCAGCGCGCGGGGAGGGGGCGAGCGGCCGCCGCCGCGCGACAAAGAGTCCGGCCGCGGCGGCACCGGCACCCGGGCTGGGGCGGCACCGGGACCCCGCGGGGGCTCCTCCCGCCGCCGCCGGCGGGACGGGCCGGGGCCTCGGGAGGGCCGGCGCCGCAGGACGACTGTCCCCCGCGGAGGTCGCCTCCCGCCGGGGGAAGCCCCGGGCCGCCGCCGCCCGCCCAGCCCCGCGGCGGGGGGAGCACGGCCCTCACCTGCCGGCCGGGACGCCCCCGCTCCGAGCGGCTCTGCCCGCCCCGCCAGACGGGCTTCTCGCCGTCCGCGGGAGGCGCAGGGGGAGCCCCGGGCACCCGCCGGGGAGCAACTCCGCGGGGATCTGGCACCGACAACCGCACAGCCCCTCCTCACTCCGGTCCTACGGCGGGATTTCAGACACGGCCTCTTCTGGCAATTCTCCTCGCTTTGGCAAGCGGCTGCCCCCCAACCCGGCACGCCCCCATCCTAGCCAAGGTGCATCGCACCGAGAGCGCGGGCGGGCGGGACCACTCCCGCAGCCCGGCACCGGGAGCCCGGGACGCTGGTGCCCCAGCCCTCGCAGGCTGGGAGAGGTAGGACTAGATCTGCCACCTGCAGTGCCTTCTCCCCCCAGTTTAGCTTCTCCTTAGCTAAACAAAGGCAGCCATCCATCTTTCCCTACTGCAAACAAGACCACAGAGCCCTATGGGAATGCACCACTTGCTTAGCCCAGCGTAAGCTTTTACAAGGCATAACACTTCAGACCTGGAAGACATTATCTGAGGCCGTTCAATGCAAGTGAACGGAGGATATCAGAGCAGCCAGCTCGGAGACTCACGTGTGCTTCAACCAAGAGCTTGGGTTGTAACACATAACAAAGCCACGTTCTGTAGCTGTGAGTTTATCGTTTTTTCCATGAAGCCTGGAGTCATGCTGGAGTCATGCCACGTTTGCGTTTTAAGAGGTTTTTTTCCCTTCACGTTATCTAGAGGTGTAGCTTTTGTGAACTTCTGCCTTTCTTTACTGGCATGCTTGCTCCCAAGTGAGTGGGTTAATGATCTCTCATCTAGCACTAGAAAGCAAATTTGAGTAGTGCACTCTTGAAAAATAGATCATGAGGCAAAAGCAATAAATCATGAGTGCCAATTTAGCGCATTCCCATGTATTTCAGTGGAACAAATAACTTCTGGTACAAGAGAAGTTAATTAACAGAAAGCAAAAAAAAAAATCAATTCATCATTCACTATGACAAGTTTGTTCACAGTATTAGAATAACTTCGAAGATGTAACATTTATTCAAGAACCTGTAGCTGCCTGGCATCCCATTGGCAGTAGATGAGGGATGCATGGAGGTGTGCTCCTTAGAAGCTGTAGAAGGACCCACAGTGCGTTTGAGCTAAATGAGATCTTCATCCACATTTCAAGGTAATGCTACAACCAACAAGAGAGTCCTGCAGTCTTGCAGAACGAGCAAAAATTATGTAAGTACAGAGCAGTTACTCATAAAGGGTATAAAAAGAAGTTACAAGGACAACTAAATATTAATCATATCAAAACTCTTTACAGTTTTATTAGATTCCCTCTTGTTTAGCCAGAGTAATTTGAGATTATTACTGAATTATACACTTAAGTAGATTACATTAGTGTGCAACAAACCATAAAATATGCCAAAAAAAGCTGAGTTACATGATTCTAATAGTCTGAACTTGTGAATTTATCACAGAATACCAAAATATTAAGAATCAAATATTTTTAGTTTGTTCCAAAAATCCATATCAAAGTGCTGACACCAGAATTATGTTTTAGTATAGATTAGAATTCACTAAAGGCTATTGTTCAATGCTGTATCATTTCATAGTTGTCATCACCTGAAAATATCAGTAAGATCAAGTAACATCAACATGTAGAGGTAAATTCCCATGGTCAGCTGTCAGTTCCCAGATGCCAAGTGAGAAGGGCAGGACCTTTGCCCAGCTCCCCACCACACCGTCAAGCACAGTGCTGCTCAAACAGCTTTTCATGTAGACCAGGAGAAGAGAGCTTAAGGGAGAGCCTTGACATATCGTCAGGGCAGCTTCCCTCGCCAGTCACCCTGCATCTCAGCTCTTCTCTCTTTCAGTTATTCAGCTTTGAACAGCTTTTGTTACCCATATGTGCTTTAGGAAGGTCAAAATGACTACCATTCAGGTGGATCAGTGTACAAGAGACCCACGGGTTGCTGAACACATTTTCCACCTTCAGCAACTTATTTTCTTAGCCTCTGTTCACTTACCTATTTCTTCTTTGCCTCCTCCTTGTCTCCTTGTTTCTGCAAGTTGCTGGAAACTGGGAGAGCGCTAAATACTCAGGATGTGGATAAGTTAACTCAGAGCCTCTGGCTGCAACAGAACATAAAGTGCTGTGGCCCAAGGTGCTGCATAAGGTGCTGTGGCCCAAGGCCTGAAGGTTGCCTAGAGACTAACTTTAGACAGCCTGTGCTCTATCAATAGTCTGTGGTCTATCGGTAGTCCTTCAGTAGGACTTCTTCCTCTCTCAGAAGCCTTTGTATGTCAAACCAATACATTAATTCCCCTTTCAAATTCTATTTCCTTGATAAATATTATGCAACACTCAAACTGAAAATTCAAAGCACCAAAATTCGCAGGATTGAAAGGATTAGGGATGGTATGAATTGATGCACCTTCTGAAGAAAGTGGCATAAGGAAGCCTCTTCTCATAGATTACTCTGAGGAGGCCAGGGGAATTGTCTCCTTGGAGCTCAGGAGCAACGCTCAGAGCTGGGTGCCCACGGGCAACAACAAAACAGAGCTGACACTTTCAGGCTAGAGAAGTCCAGAAGGAAACAAAGCAAAACTCCTCTAGGCTGAGCCCCAGGGAAGGAGGGCTCTTCTTGGGAAACGGACTGCGGGCAAACTCCCCCATTGCACTCCTACGTAGTCCCAGTGCAGCTTTGGCAGTAAATATGGTGACTGATCAATTCAGTCACCAAGATTTACAGGCAAAGTAAAAAAGTTCAGCCATCCCAACAAAGGAAAAGCAACACTGACGCTAGATATGATCTGCTGGGTCCATCCTCTCTCACCCAGATTGCACATTGAACCGACACTAACCACCTGAGCCCACCTGAAAGAGGCAACCAGGTCCTGCCACAAAGGCATGGGAATAGAAAGATGGGGGAAACAAGGCTCAGTTTTCTATCCCTTCAAGCATCAAGCAAAGCTATTTCCATAATTTCAAAAATCACTGCATCTTCCATCTTTTGCTATAATTGCAAAAATATTGATGGTGCTGCTTATATCTTCAACAAGTGGCTTCTATGGTGGTATACCCCACTTCAGCTGGGCATTTAATCACCTGAAAAGGCTGTCATGCATATAGTGTATTAACAGTGTCCTTTAAATTGCACAGATTGCTAAATAAAGGGTTTTTTTCCCCAAATATTTTCAGTCCCACTTCCTGGAAAGTATACACATTGGTCAGTTGCAAAATTAAGATCTTTACTGAGAGCTATTTCTAACTTTCAGGATGAAATGCAGCACAGCCTGTATTGGCAGTAATTGCACCTTCTCCATACAGATAGGTACTGCATTTAGAAATGGTTATTTCCACTTTGCAGGAAGGAAAATTGGGAGAGGAAGGCAAAATGACTTGTCACTGTCTCAGCTCTTAAGCAGAGTAAATATTGAACCATGTCTTCCTAAAATCCCATGCTGTATACTTTTAGATCTATTTTACCTCTCCGTAGGAGATAGCAAACATCAGTTTCCTCTGAACTTGTAATTCCTCACAAATTTGGAAAGTCACATTTAAAGTTTTGCAGGGTTCAGCATCAGAAAATTAAGAACCTGTATTTAATAGAAACTTGCATAATTAAGTTTAAAAGTTTCTTAACTTGAAAATTCATAGCCAAGAGAAAACCAGTTTTTCCTCAAACATCAGTTACTTCTACTACAAAGCTAACTTTTGATTTCCAACTGTCTTACCTTATCTTCTACGTACAGTCCAAGGGCTTTTCTTAATGTATTTTACCAAAACATCTTCCTTGAAAACACAATTATTTGAGTGGTGAGTGAGTCCCTGAGCACTGAATGGGACACAGGGTCAGTGGGGAAAATGATTATTTAAAGAGCTATTTAATGTAGGTGCAAAGGCTGCATTAAACACCTGGGGTGCAAAGGTGCATGACCACAAGAGTTGTGGTTCGTGGGATTACCTCCCCAGCTCCACCACTAACATCCCACATGGTGATTTACTATTACTCGCATCACTGACTGTCTATAGCCACAACTCCATCTGAGGCTGTCAACCAACGACTCCTGATCTTTTCCTGTGTCTTGTCTTTCTCACTTGTAAAAAGGCTGCACATTTTACTGCTATATTTACACTGCGGGTGAACGCAGCACCCCATGGTGGCCAGGTACTGCCTTCAGGACTTGACTTCCTCGATACCATCCTGGCTGTTGCTACAACACACAAAGGAGGAAGATTTAAGTTTATTGCATTTGTGAATCACTCCAGCCATATCTGCACTAGAAAACACTGTAGTTCACAGGGTGCCGCTCCATCAATGCTGACAACAGTAAGGAGCACTACTGAGCCTCCATGTGATGTTTCACAGTCAATTTGCAGCCTAGAACAGATGAATACTCACAGCACACTCTGATTCCAACATCTCTTTCTGTTCCAGTTAATGAGGTATCACCAAAAGACGGCTGAACAAATTAAATAAATATGGCCTTCCATACATCCCTTCTTCAGAAGCTTGCTGATGTCTTAAGATATTAACCCATCCATATTCCCCCCTTCCTTCTTGTCACCTTCAAACACTTACCATCGCCTTACACTTGAGCCAGCAAAACAGAGCTCATGAGCATCCCACATCTGTTTTAAATACGCAGCCAGCCAGCTCAGCCCGTTGAAGCTGCAGGGGTGGGTTCTGCTGAGCCCTGGAGCTGCTGGACCCACCCCTTGTCCTCTGCCGTGGGGCTGGCCACCTCCCTCCAGCTGGGGATGGCACCACCTTTAGAGCTGCCACCGCTTTCTGCAGTAAGTATTTAACTGCAGCCTGAGGGCAGAGCATCCTTGGACCAGCACTACACCTTAGTAAGAAACAGTCCCTCTCATTCCTGAGGCGTTTACATCCTATAGAGGTAAAAAGCAGAGGGTGGGGAAAGAGAGATAACAAGGCTGTCAGTTAGTCTCCACCTTTCCCTGAATGCCTACAGGGTTAATTCCTCAGATTAAACTTCAGGGCCCTGCTATGGCCTTATCAAACCTCTTTGAATTTGCCTGGGGGAAAATGTTCTCCGTTTCTTCAAACCGGAGATGGAAGATGCTATTTCCTTGGCTAATGGTCGCTCAGTGCAGTGCAAGCATTGAAAGCAATGACAATGCACAGGCTGCAGCAGTATAACATTGTTGTGGCTCTTCCGTGGCCATCCGAGTAATGTTAGATCTCCATTCAAGTTTCTTCCCTACTTTTCAGTGAGGTGGGGATGCCAGCTTGAGGCTTTGGTACTTCTCAGGAATCAGACCGAGCTTTAGGCACAGTGCAGAAGGGATTCACATCTGTCAGCCCCTTACAGAGCTCTCCTGGGACAACGCACGCTGTAATGCCTGGAAGAAAGCGCCAGAACTGAGAACAAATTATTATTTAGCTGAGGGGATCTGCCTACAGAACAAAACTCCAGAAGGGATGGGATATATTCAGAGCCTGAGCAGCCTCAGCAGCACCAATGTTCCTCCTGAAAAGGCCTGTCTTTCACCGGGCTGCTCCCAGCAGCAATGCTCCCTTCTCCTGTCAATCGCTCACACATAAAACCTGAAACCAATCATCCCTAAAAATTAATTAATCATGTTCCCAGGAACCTTCACCTCCAGTAGTGCTTCCTCCCACTCACCCTAAGTTGTATAAAGGCCAGTAAGTGCTTTGCTACTGCTGGTGGGGCATTAGGTAGCAGTACAGTCAGGGGGGTAAAATATAGAAATGCCTGCTTCTCTCACATGAGTTTCTGAGCACTGACTTTGTGGGTTATCCAGTGTGTGAATATTTGTATTTATTTTTACTTAATGCTAAATGCTTAGCTGTTGCTATCTCTGTGTTTTTACAATTAGTAGGTTTGTAAGATAAGCAAATGGACAACAGTAAAAAAAAAAAAAAAAAAAAAACCAGCCCTGAAAACATAAACAACCCTGGGAATGGCAGTTATTTCTTCTATGGCAGGCTTTTATCTCAGTTTTAAGATGTGCTGAAGTCTCCCAGAATCTTGTAGAAGAACTTCTTTCTGTATTGGATGAAAGGTGTTTAAGTAGATCACTTTATGAGTAGATACTGTTACTGATTATAAGAATAGGATGTATTTAGCATTAAAATAAATCTATAGATCTTCTTTGAATTAACTGGGAGCTGGATCAGGACTCTTATCCTCACTGGAGATCATTGGTATATTATGTAGTAAAGCTAAAAAAGGGAAAATGGGCAACTAAGCTGGCTGGAACCTTCTATTCTAAGTGCTTTGATCCACCATGTGTGGGGTGCTGTGAGCACCTTCAACAACTCTAACTGAAAAGGCAGAAGTCTTATAATCTCGTTAGTACCCTGCACATAATTTTCTCAATATTTATCTCAAAACTTCTTATACATCTTCAAAAAAATCTAGTAAGTCTGCAAGGTAATTTCCCACTACTGAACCTCTAGTTTCTGTACAAATTGTGTTGGGGCTGTGACCCCTTCAGAAGTAGGGGTTCTTGCCAACAGCAGCTTTAGATGGAAATCACTTGGATGTTGGTATTACTTATTCTGACATAACTAAAACAGGTAAGGAAATGGCTTAGCATGCTGGTACATGATACACACAATAAAAAGCTAATGGCACACTTTGGGGTAAGCTCTAAAGCTGAGGTGAGAAATAGCTAAGTTTAGCTATCATTAAACTATGCACTAGGTACGGAAAGTGACTTGAAAATGTTACTTATGGCTACTTCTTTGTCTGGAAAAAACCAGAAAGGTAGCTGGGTCTTTCTGAAACTGAGGTAGAAAGAAAAGCTCACAGACAATCACTTAAAAAAAGTTCTTTTAGCTAACTTTTCTCTTTGTAAGGTTCTGTAATATCCTTTCTCCTCAATTTCTTCTGTCTGTATTACCCTCACTCTTACTACTCCGCTATCCAAATTCCTTTGCATTTTCTTAATGTAACTATACTATTTTCCCTACATCTATATGTCATTAAGCGCAATTGTTTGATATCAGCTTTGTCTAAACCAGTAACTATCGCATGTAGTAACTACCCTTTAACAAACTTTTCTGATTGTTATTTTTCTGTGATGCTAGTTCTTCTTTCCTCCTGCCAGCAAACTAGCTCCAAACAGGATTAAAGCAAATACACAGGTTTCTTTCTTGTATTCCAGCTGCCTGTCTCGTTGAGTTTCTGTGTCAGGAAAGGCTAATAAGTTAGTGTTAATTGTGTCCTGCAATTCAGTAATAGCTATTATTTAACAATATTTACCTCTTTGGTAAGGATTGTCTTAATATTTCATGGTGTTGTATGGCACAGCATGTAAACAAATTATGTTACTGATTCCATGCCGATCAAGTAACAGGACTTATTTTTCCTGGTGCTATTATCCCAATTAAAACTATCACAAATTTTCTACTGAGCCAGTAACTACTTCAATTAATTTACTGTTCTCATTAGGAGTGTTCCGGGGTCTGTCTGTCACATTTGTTCAGGCTATACTCAAAATTGGTTCTGGAAAGGGAATTGATTTAAGTCTGTCCTTACTGCAAGAACTGTAATGAAACATTACATCTTATAATGAGAATCTGAAAAGGTGCAGACCTACATAAGCAGAGAGATGAGAAGGGACTTGCTCATTGTCTTGGAGTTAAAAGCAGAAGATTGTGTTTGGTTGTTGCTGTGTCATTTAATTGAATGAAGAGATTGTCTTGGAGTCACGGACTAGTTGAGGTTGGAAGGGACCTCTGGAGATTGTCTAGTCTGACTCCCCTGCTCAGAGCAGGGCCACCTACAGCAGGCTGCTCAGGGCCATGTTCAGTCAAGTTTTGAATATCTCCAAGGCTGGAGACTTCACAGTCTCTCTGGGCAACCTGTTCCAGTATTCAACATCACAGTGGAAAAGTATTTTCTTAAGTTCAAATGGGATTTCCTGTATTTCAGTTTGTGCTCGTTGCCTCTTGCCCTTTTACTGGGCAACACTGAGAAGAGGCTGGCTCCTTCTTTACTCCATCTTCAAAAACGATTCCAGCAACCAGTCTTATTTGTACTAATTACACCCTGATTATTACCAAGCCTATATTATACATGCATTATTGATTTTTTTTTTTTTTGTGGTGCCAAAGGCATCCACTTCTCTGTCCAGATCCACCTCCCTGAGTTATCTTCCTTGGGTTCCCAATCCAGCAGTGCTACCTGCTCACTACATCTGCATCCTTGCTGCTGCTCAGGTTGCCTCTTGTGCTCCCATAGTGCTCATGACCCTAGACTGGAAAAGGTAGAAGCCAAAATTGGCTCTCAGTCTAGTTTGCTGAAGTTCAGCCAGCAGATAGCTCTCTTGCTAATTTGCTGAAGGCTCTGTGGATGCAAGCACAGATGAGCTGCTCTAGTGTACAAACCAGGGAGTTCTCTCTCCCTGAGGTAAGTCCTAACTACAGGTAAAGGTCTAAAACTTAGAACAGCACATACTCTGTAGCTGAAGCATTGACTGATAGTAAACATGACTGAATTGGAAAAAACATTCTTGGAAAGAAGGATTAGTGGAGAAAGATGTGCTCAGTCCTCAGTAGTTGCAGGTATCTGCATTGCTGTTGTTATTGCCCGTGTAACTGGCACACAATCACACTTCTTTGTGTGATTATTTTCCTGTTGGATATGACTTCCAGACCTGAAGTTTCTATTAATTCTAAGAAATTAGTCTCTTCAAACTTTTATCTATACAGGGACTTATTGGTCCTGTCCCATACTATTTTGTAGGACGATAAGCAGGAATCCTAAGGAACAATCTGCTTTAGATGATTGTACAATTTGTAACATTCAAAAAACGCTCTTAGTACAAAACCTGCTGAAGAAAACTTACTAAGGTGTGTGCATGTGGTTGCATGCAGGACACAGACCTGAACACAGAGTGCACAGGTCTGCAGCAGACCTACCTCCTTTTAGTGAGTGGTCTGAAGGTGGGCTTGCTCTCACTGCCAAGTCTTAAATCCAAGAACCTAATGGGTGCCAGAGGGAGTACTGTGCTACCCTTTCTATATTTAGATACTGATCATGCTTTAAGAGTAATAGGCCAAAATACTTGCTAGCTCTAATATTAGAAGTAGCTGAAGGGAGGCAAAAGGAAGAATAGTAAGTGAAGATAAGTTGTTGTGTCGTGGTCCTCTATTTTTCCCCTCCCCATCATCTTTCTCCTTTTAATCAAAATGCTGTTTCCAGAAAACTTTGCTCTGGTATTACTGAGTTGCAGCAGTAACTATATGGCAATAGTCATTATTTGACCACACCTAAAGAAAGATGACACCAAATTATAAAACATCGAGTTGCAATTGTAATTGCAATGAGATAATACAGAGTGCAGAAACTTCCCCAGCACAAGCTGGCCTGTATCTAAAAGCACTATGCGTAACCTGGACTTCAGAAAAGGCTAACAAGTAATTTCTGCTGGCTTTGTAATCCTAGCGATGTTATGTACCTGAAGCAGACTCTAGATGACTGCACAGAACTCTATTTGAGATGATTCAGGAAGGTCAAGGTCCAAGGCAGGTGGTGAGCCAGCCCGTATGGCTGCATTGATGTCCTGGACTGGAGGGTGATATTCCCTTTGCAGGAAGAGGCCTCAAATGGCTCTTATTAAACCCATAATTTGGGACTCTCATATGCCTGAATGTAATGCAAATCCACTGTCTTTCTCATCTGAAGTTACCAACAACAGAGGGCAAAATGGAAGTTCAAGGAAATGGTTATAATAAACACCACCTCAGAGCCTCGTGCCAACTCTAGTTTTCTTATGTCTTAACCTGCTTTGAACCCTCTGACTAAGTTATGTCCCATCAATTTAGCACCTGTGTTTCATGTTGTTTAAGTGAACTTTTTTATACAAAAATGAGGCTGAAGGCACACATTTTGTGTTAACTGCTAATCCAATTGAAGTCTGAAGTCGTTGCTACAAGAGATTTAGTGGCGGTTACAGTTGTGATGCAACTCATTTGCAGGGAAATAAAGTAAGAGAATATATTAGTATCTTCCTTCTAGTGTTTGCATTATCTACAAGACTTGTTCTGTGCCAAGGCTGATGGAACTTGGGTACTTGACTTGTATCTGAGAACTAAGTGGGTCAACCATGTAAACTTTACAGCCACTCAAAACCATAAAGGTGACTTCATGTTTCTTAATTCAGCTGATCAACACACTTAATTGTTGAATATCCATCACTTGTGAAGTCAGTGGTCCTAAGTACTTCAGAGACCAGCTGCTGAGGTTCCTGATTTTTGGGTTGCATTTTGGTTTTGGTTTTTTTTCCTGTGTGTTACTTCTGGCTTCATGTATCATGGTGAATTGTTTTTCAGACTTGGGAGAGAAGATGAAAAAAGAGCATGTGAAAGAACTGTGACCATACAGGAATATGGTGGGAAAGGGGGCTATAACAAACCAGCTCCTGATTCCCATCTTCCACTTGTTGGACGGTGACTTTCAGTGTTCATTTTTGATGGCTAACAGTTCTTTGTAGCAACTTCTGGGAGACAAGGGGTAGGCAAAAAAGGGTAAACCTCTGTGGGAAGAAGTTTTGATTTGTCTAGACAGAGCTTCCTTGACATAATGTAGATAATTGTTCCCTAGCTTCCTGCAGAGTACCAGCTCAGAGCAACTAAAGCAGCAGTGTATTTATGCCTGTTAAACCAGAAGTTCTGCCTATTGTTTTTCCTGCCTTCATCACTTTCCACTGCTATAGTCCAGCTATGCTATACCAGGACATTAAACATTCAGCATCCAGAATGTCTAGACAGGCTGAAAGACTGTCTGTGCTCCATTTTTTTCAGAGTCAACTTTCCTAAGAACTAAAAGGCTATTTGGAAAGAGAAGGTGGCAGAGTTCCTAGTACGAGATGCATCTTCAGGCTGCCTTCTGAAGCAAGTACAGAGTAATGCAGTCTGGTAGGGATTTCTAGCAGCACACAATTCCTGTGCAAGCCTCCCCCTGCTCCCCAGAGAGGCTTCAAGCCTTTGACAATTATTGCTAATGCCTTAAACAGCTTGCACTTGTATTCTAAGGATACAAGACTCCATAGAAACATTACCCTATTAGCTGGTAATGTCCTGTTAAAATAACAGAGGAAAGGACTAAAGGATGACTTCCTTGCCACAGAAGATGGTGTAAAGATCTTTCTGAGGCAGAAACAAATGGTTTCCATTTAAAGTAAGGGACCTGTGGATCAACAGATACGTTATGCTGTGTACATCTGCTTGTTTTAGCAATGCTAAACAAGCAAGCAAACAAAAAAGCCAAACTTTTTTCCATATAATTTTCCATATAACCTGTGTCTTTTTTTTTCAGTGCTGACCTTAGTCACTCTCTGTATAGGAAGAAGCAAGTGCTTGTTTCCTGCAGGGTGGAAATGAATGTTGTCTCTAGAAGCTTTGTAAACTGTGAAAGTTGGATACAATATAAGGGGTGATGATCCTGTTGCTATTAATCTACCTGCACACTGTGTAAGATTGTGCTATATATCATAGAAACTTAAAGCCTCTCAAGCTTATCCTGGGGTCTGAAATCAAAGCTTAATCAGAGGTGGGGAGGAAGGGAGGGCAGTCAGTCCATACAGTGTGGGCTGCTGAATCCTTGTGTCACTTGCAGGAGTGAGGACACAAGAGTGCTCCTATCGAGCTTTTGGGGTCCGTCCCAGCTCCCTCTTTCTTGGGTGGCTGAAGATTCCCGGGGAGCCTCATGCTAACCCTCCTAACTTCCAGCAGGGGAGAACAGCATCCTTGTGTAAGTGCTTAATAAACTGGGCTCTTCAAAGCAAAGTAGATTTTGTTGTATTAAATACATACATCAACAAAGCCTTCAGACTGGTAGCCAGGGTATTGAGAAGTAGCATGCAAGAAAGATGCCTGCATCAGAGAACAAACAACTGCATGTGAGCACCCAATATGATGGAGTGGCTAGAAGTATTTTGTTACCTCTATTAATGAGAATAAAAGGTAGGTGGCAAATTTATTATCTTATGCCATTCAAAGCCACATAGAGTTAACAGAAATCCAGTTACAACGTCAGTATATGAAAGTGCTGGAAAAATTTGGGGATAGAGCTAGAAATCTACCATAAAGCATTTAGGGACTAGAAAAAGAAGTCATTTAAAGAAGCTTGCAGTTTAATTTGTCAAGAAATTGAAAGGTGACTTGCACGCATAAACCCTTGTGGAGAGATAATGAGTGGGAAAGAGCTCTTTAATCTATCACTTAGAGCATAGCAAGAACCACTGACTGGAAACTAAAGGCAAATTCAAAGTTTAAAAGCATGTGCCCAGTTTCATACAAGGAAAAACATTTTACTGATGAAAATTAAAAAAAAAAAAATAATCAATGCCCTGATGCCTTCAAATCAATATCCTTTGTTGTCAGCAGCACCCCTTCTAGAAAACAAAGGTTATCTGACACAACACATGAATGAATGATTTCTGTCTTGGGTTTAAGTCAGCTGAAATGATTTAATACTCCTTCCAGTGTTAAGATCTATAAAAAGGGATCTCTTCCCCAATTTAGGGGATAATGCAGAGAGAACAATTCTTGGGAGAAAAGGACAGAAAGCATTGCTCCAAGAAAAAAACCATCAGGATATTGTATAATAAAATAGCTTTCTTAAATGCATTTGGCGGTCAGTAGTTTTGACCTGTCTTAGGATGAACAGGGAGGGCATAATGAAGTCAGCTGGCTGAAGACTAACTTTTGGTTGTATGTAGGAATTGCTCACAGCAGTGGTCCAGCTGAGTTGCTCTCCCAGCTAATCATGCTGTGTTGCCCTGGAAGGTTGGGAGAGAAGGAAAGGGAAACCTGATAGCTTGGTGTCCTTTGGCAGCCTTTGACTTGCTGGATAATGTACGATGTAGCCCTTCAGTTCTCAGTACTGATTAGGTTCCTCTGGAGCTGTGTGTGTGGGTTTGGGCTCTGCATTTCAGTGAAGAGTTGGATGTAATAAAGGGAAACTAAAGGCCTAGAAAATGTGCCATAAAATGGTTGAATAATTGGGATTGCTTCTTCAAGGGAAGCCGTAATAGTTTAAGTACTGGTTTTGGTTTTTGAAGTTGCTGCAAAAGGAAATTAACAATTTTCCTTCCAAGCTTAAGGGAGATGGGATAACAAGTCCTGAATACCCCTTGACTCAGCTTAACTTTGGTACTAGGAAAAGCTTCCTAGCAGGATAATGAAGGACTAGTAAATAAATAGCCTAGAAAAGGTGTTCAATCTTTGTTGCTGAAAGGCTTCAGGAACAGGTAGGACAAAACATCTGCCCTTTCTGGTTTTAAGATATATTTTTTTTCCTGCCTTGCTTGGGCTGATGGCCATGGGCTGGTGCACTGTTTAGCTGGAGGCTATGACTTTCTACAAATGGATATCATGCTGAACAAGGTTCTAAGTGTTGCCAAAGAATGTATATCTCCTCTTCATTTTAAGTAAAATCTATCAGCCAGTACAAAAGGCAAACATTTTTCCCTGATAAAATGCAGCTGGTGTGCATATGAGCTTAGTCAGCAGACTATAAAATAGCATAAGCTTTCCATAGTGAACAGAAACATCAAAAGCAGAAAGTGTATTTAAAAAAAAAATCTCCAACAGATTGCTATAATTATTAAATGTGGTGCATCACAAGTAGTGATGGAATATAGCTGAGATGATGTTACCCAGGCAGGAAGGAATAATATGGCTTTGGTCTGTGTCTCTGTATACAGATTTCAAAACACAGAGAGAAGGTAGATCAACAGATACCAGAGTATGTGTAGCCCATCATTTAAAATGGGTTTGCTCTCATGAGAGAGGCATATATTTACTGTAACTTTCAGCTGCAGCTTTTGAACAAGTTAACAGCTTTAATGCCACTCTACTTGGGAACAGGGGAAAAATAAACTATACAAGTCTGTCCAGTGGACTGCCCTACTGAGATGCACTGTTGTATAACCCTGCTGTGTGGTTACACTTATCTACAGAGTAATGTTTGCAGGTCCATGTGCAATACATGTCAAAAACATTTCTAGCTATAGTTTACCAATACAGAAGTAGGGGAGCGATAGGTATGGCACTGCTGCTTTGTGAGAGTCTTTCAGGTACTCTTGAAGACGTGGAAATCAGCTCCTCTGTTGCTGCTGCTTGCCCCTGTGGCCTGCATCTCATATGCTTTCCACTCCAAATGGAAGCAATAAGGTAGGATGGACATATGATTGCTGCCAGAAGAACAAGTCTTAGATGGAGCCGTTCTGAACTTTCCCCTTCCTCTTTAGATCATGTTTCCCTTGAGAAAAAAAGTCCTAAGGGCTGCTCTTATGTTTCTGCTAAGAAACAAGGAACCAGAGCCATTTAACCCATTGCAACCAGTCTTTAAAAACTGATACAACCAATCAACAGTTGTGTGATAAGCCTTTTCACAGCACAGTGAATTTTCTTTAAAAAAAAAAAGTAAGCAGAGTACCTTTTTAATGTTCATGCTTAGATTAATCAGATTCTGCCTGAATTGCCTGGTTATATTCTATTATGCTGCACTCAAAACAGGCTAGTGCTGGAGTGATGAAAATGCTTTGGTTTTATATTGACAGGAGAGCTGTTCTGGAGTTCTTTCAGTGCTCTGTCTTGGCCTTATCTGTTTTCCCTAACCTATAGCTCACTGAATTAAGAGTGCTAGGCATCATTCTTTTGTACTCTTGGGGAAAAAAAAAAAACCAAACCTCTGGGCCTGTTCTTGCATTTGCTAACTTCTCTACTTGCAAAGATTTCCTTCTGCTATGCAGTTCAGTCATCCTACAACTCCGGTTAGATGACTTTTTAACTCCTGTATTGCTTAAAATTCATACTAATTGAAATTGTTAGGGCCCCAAAAGTCAGGAAACTAACTTGAAACCCCCCAAACCATGAATTTAACATTGTGTTGCTGTTTGGGTTTTCAGGCTTTGCCTTTGTAGGTATATCTGCTAACAAGAGGAGAAGAAATTAATGAATAAAATTCTTAGGTTTTGATTAATATAGAAGCAAGAGCTTTAAAAGGAATGTCAGACTGTGTGTAATAAAACTGTGAGAACAACAGTGGTTAAACCTACCAGATTAAAAAAAAAATGCAGAAGTACAGATTTTAAACTTTTTTCTTTTTCTTTTTTCATTAGTTTGGATGCTTCACATTCCTAATTTGGAATGTTAATAAATGTCACAAACATATTGCTGAAAAAATAAACTTATGACCTCTTGGTATACTGTCTGTCTCTGTATTGTAAAAATCATTTAAGACACAGCTGTGTTAGACACTAAATGGCTTTGCCATGTTCCCCAGTGAGATGCTGCACTGGGAGGTTGGAACACACATGTGAGCAAGAAGTGGCATGTCCAGAATTTTGCACAAAAGCTGCAGCTGCTTTGATTTCATAAAATGTCCACAGTGTTGCCCAATGATCACTCTCAGATTAAATCCCATGAAGGCAGTAGGACTACTGGGCTGTTTGTCTGGTGATCAGAGCCTACTTTGCTGTCACTTTATGCATATGAAAGATACATGAAGAGTTAAATATTTGAAGGCAGTATAAACCATAAATTTCAACCATATTCATTAATAATCAGTTATGGGAATCACACTGGCTTAGAGTATTCCAAGAAATAATCATCTTCACCCATTCTGTATTCTGTTGTTTTGACAAATAAACTGGTATCATCTGTTCTATATTCTGGCTCCAAAATTACAAACATCTCTATTATGATTCAGTAACTGAAAGAATTCTGTAATTTTTGTTCAAATTGTTCTATATTTGAGACTCAGTTAGAATATATTCATACAAAACAGCAATGTTAAGAAAAACCCAGCACCATGATTAACATATGTGCTTTTTTGGGAGCTGCATGAAAGCGGTGCTGTCTTTGGGGAGCTCATCCTCCTAGTGCAGAGGACCGAATCCCACAATTCCCACAGTCAGCATCAAAAGCTCTGTCAGAAACTAGCTAGCATATTCCTAAATGTTGCTCAATTGCTGTTTTCACAGCTGCAAAGTATGAAAAACGTTTGTTTACCTGTAAAGGAGGTGAAAGTTAAACATTAATGTTTGTATATATATATATATTGTATTATACCAAAGAAGTTCAAAGGAAATTGAGGGCAGGTGACCTTTACAAGTGATTTTCCAAACACTGTTAAAACTATTTAAAGCAACTTTTAACTATATTAAGTGGCTTTTGTGGGGAGCTTAAAAATATCCTATAATGAGATATCTGTAAATCTCTTCCTTACATAAAAATAGACAGACATATGAGTAAGACACCCCAGGTTTGAATAAGTACATGGTATGGATCTAATTGCTACGCCGCTCCCTGTGTTTCTGCCGTGCAGGAGTGTGGGTTGTCATTCTGTGTGAACTGGGATACGGGGAAGCCCATGTGGCACCCTCGTGCCTGTCTGCTGGGGGCCCAGCAAACACCACCCAGCTTGCTGCACTGAATTAAGTCTCAAATCATTCTATGAAATGAAGTATAATCTTCTTAGCAAGATAAATTACTCTTAGGAACCATCTGCCTTTACCTTTTAAAAAATGCCTCTTTAAATGTAAATTTAGCTTTCTACCAGAGACAGTATTGCCATGGTAACAAATGAAAGAAAAAATAAATGTCTTTATACAAAATAAAGAGTGTTTTTTCTCTTAAACATACTCCATACAAAATAAAATATGCAGCTATGGAATTAATGTATATGCTATCTTAGACAGTAGAGAAGAGTATCAGTCTTTTTCTGGAATGGTTCTCAGTATCAAACACACAATTGCTTGCAGTAAAGAAATGTATTGTATGCTTATTTAATATGCTATAAACTAGAGCTCTCATCTTGCACTTTGCTCTAGATGGACTGGAATGCTACAAACTTCAGTGGCATGTTATGAGGCAGCAGGATCCACCTCTGAGCAAGAGTTTACAGAACTGGAGTCTAAAATGTAATCTCTCCTGTGTAATTTATATTTCAAATGCTTTGCTGTGCAAGTTTGCTTTGTACAGTCTGCCACTGGAGAGGTTTGTTATTCAAGGGGCATATAAGTAGTGGTTCAGATTTCTCCTTTCATTGAATGCAATGAAGAATGCATTCAGGTTAGGCCTGTTTCAAAAATAAGATTGATGAGTGGTGTACTCTAAATTGCCCACAAACAAATTCCTCTTTACCTCTTTCTGCATGAGTTACCCCCTACAGAGGTCAAAGTAAGGAGAGACCCAAGATGGCTAATATCATTATTTTCAAGACCAAATCCCTGCATGGTAAAAATAAAAATGATTTTTATATTATTGTATGCTTCCCCATTTCAAGCTTCAAATTTCACAGTATACAAATATAGCGACAGTTTTCAAACACTGCCATTGCTGAAATGTTCTGTGCTTGTTTATTTACCCTCTTCTTTCTTTCCCAAGTCACTCTTAGCCTTTTGACTGCACGTGTTGTGTTTGAAGGCTGAAGAGGAGGGAAGATGCCTGCGACTGGGTTTTACTGGTTTGAGTAGAGAAGGAATTCTGGCACTTGCTTGCGGAACAGAAACCATGCTGTGCTCACCTAGCACCTCTCATCTGAATAAGACAATAGTTTATGAAGCTTAAGCCATTTCTTCTCACTGTATGGTAGGAAAACTATGTATTATCCCCACTTAAAGACATGTTGAAGAACTAATTTCTGCTACAGACTGTGATGCTGACCTTGCCATGTCATTCACCGCAACAGTCAGCAGGAATGATGCTGAAAGCAATAACTTCCTCTTTCTCTACCTTAACTGCTGAGTGGCACATTCAGTAGCATCTATCTATCTTCAGGTATCACTCTGTTACGTTTGTGGGTATCGGAAAAGTAAAGTTGAATGTTTCCAGCGATGGCATGGGCAGAACTTTCTACAACCTCCTCTTCTGAGAAAAGATGAAGCAGTCTGTTTCAGCAAAATATTGTCCTTTTATGTCTACAAACAGTTCTGCATGAAGCGTAAAGCTGCTATGCAGAGATGGATTGCAATGGATTAGCTAAAGTATTAGGGAGTATTCAGCTTCTCCTGCATGTGTCGACCTGCCAGACCATGAGCTTGTCAAGAGTATCTGGACTGGGTCATGCTGTGGACTGTCTTGCCCAGTGTCTTGCCTTGGGCAGCAGCTGATAACAAGGTGTCTAGGGACAGAGCAAAGGTACAGGGCACACAGGCACTAATCCTTCCCACTCATGTCCTCCCACCCTCCCAGTCACCTGAAGTTTTCAATCAACTGCACGTAGCAGTCTGTGCGGCCCACGTAAGGACGTGTCCTTAGACAGCCTTTGGGACTGAGCGCTTGTAAACAAACACTGAGGAGAAAGCTGTAGGAGCTGGCACCTTCCCGCAGTGGTTCAGATGAGTGCTGGAGCCCTGGGGAGCCAGCTGGCTCCACAGCTCTGCTCGGAAGGGAGGGCTTCAGCCCATGTGAGCTGGGTGAAGTCCTGTGCCCTTATCTAACCCCTCCAGCATGCACAAGTGGCTTGGCACGCTCTGTCCCACAGCAAGCGAGCAGTCTCCAGGTCAGCAAGGCCAACGTTAGGTGACTTGAATGTGTGAAACAAATGTTTTGATGGGTCCTACAGCAAATAGAATGCAAGTAAACAGGGAACATAAGGAAAAATTGCAGGCAAGGGGTGAGTGTCCCAACCTGCCTTTCTCGCTACAGTCTGTCACTGCGCTTCGAAGGGAAGAGATGAGAAGGGGAGAAAGGGTGCCTTACTGCATTCTTCATTAATCGTATCCGTTCTATCTCCTTCGTGCACCGGCCCGACGGGGGATGTGCAAAGAATGCCTTAACGTGTCAGCCTGAAAACAGACGGCACTGCTGCAAGGACGGCGGAGGACGAACCCCACCGCGCAGGAAGGGCAGGCAGGGGCAGGCAAGAGGCGGCAGCTGCGGGCAGGAGGCGCAGCCCCCTCCTTACGGCGGAGCACTGCCCGCAACGCTGCCTGCAGCCCCTCCCAGCGCGCACCGTCCCCGGGAGCGCCCCGCCAGCACAGGCGGCCTGCGGAGGGAGGGAGGGAGGGAGTGAGGGAGGGAAGCAGTGGCGGTGGGGCCCGCCCGCCTCCCTGAGAGAGGCCGGCCGTGCCGCCGGGGTAAATAAACCGCCCGTCCTCCCCCCCTTCCCGCTGGGCAGGGACCCGCCCCGCGCCCCCCCCGCACCTCCCGTCGCGCCCGGGCCCGCGCGGCCGCCAGGGCGCATGCGCGCAGCCTCCGAGCCAATGGGGCGGGCGGGGCAGGGCCGCAGCCATTCGGGCCCGGCCGGCTGAGGGGACGTGCTGCCGCCGCGGCCGTCGCGATGGTCTCCTGGATGATTTCGCGGGTCGTCGTGTGAGTGTGGGGCTGGGGGAGCGGGCAGCGCCGGCCCTCGGCGGGCTGGGGCTGGGGCCGGGGCCGGGGCCGGGGCCGGGGCCGGCATGTCGCCAGTGGCGTGGGCGGTCTGGGGCTTCCCCCGGCGGGGCTGGGAGGGATGCGGCGCCCCTCTCCTCCTTCCCCCCGTCCCCCTCAGCTGGGGTCCCCGTGCGTCCGTTGGGCGTCCGTTGAGCTGCCGTTGGGCCGCGGGGCGGCCGGCCTCGCCGCTCCAGCAAGGCACGCCCTGGCCTTGCCGCTCCCGGCGCAGGCAGGGCGGGGGGCGGCTTTCTCCGGTGCGGGGGGGGGGCTGCGTCGTGCGGTGCCGGCTGGGCTGCCGGGGCGGTGAGGGGGGTGGGTGTCTGGGCCGAAGTGCCACGGCGCTGCATCAACCGACGGCTTAGAAGTGCTGTGTTAAAACAAAGCGCTCCGCTTTTAGGAATTTATTGACTTCAGAGCGTTTGCCCCCCTCTTCCCCCGAAACGAGTGAGGTAGCGGGACCTACGGTTGTGCCCAAGAATGACACTCGTCTGGCAGCGGTTGAGCTGTTTGGTGCCTCGGAAGGTCGTTGTGCTCCCAGAAGTGCCCGCAAAACCGGCATCAGGCTGCTGGTGAGCGCACGTCGTCTCTTCTGGTCGCACCGTGCATCTCCCGCTGTAAATTGTGAGGGTTGCTTGTAAATTGATCCAAATTAACTTATGAAATCTGTTTGGTAACTGTTTCCCATTTCAACTTGTGACAGAGCTGAAAGGGCTAGGAGAACGGTTGGGAGTATGAAACGGGGGGCTGTGGTGAGTATAGGTCATAAGCTGATGAAAAGATAGACTGGCCGTGTTATTGTGTACTGGTCTTTGTAAAGTTGAGTTTTTGTCAACCGAAGGGGCAAACTTTCTTAGGTGAAAAGTACCATCTTAAGTGTTGTCCAAGTTCTGTTTGAGAAAGAATAAACTCCAGTGCAACCTCTGGTCTTTTTCTTAGGCATTGTACTGTTCCTTCATGAAACTGATGGGTTATGGGTTATTTTGCTTGTTTGAATAATATACCCTAATAAATGTTGAGTAATATTTGAGCAACTGAGTCTTCCTCGTGCTCCTTGCTGAGTAGCTCTGTGACTGTGGGGGCCCCAGTGCTTATTGGGTTGCTTGAGCTGAGATTTGCTGTGTGTGACTTTTTGCCAGGCAAATGAAGTGAATCTGCTCACAAAGCAGTACAACAAACATCTGAACTGTTGCAAAGTATGTAGCAGGAGTGTATGACCCAAAGCAGGGTGTAATAGGATTTCCCTGTTTTGTTGGTGACGAACATCCCCCTTAAGCTGTCTGGTGTAATTTAATTTGAAAACTTTATTTGTTGCCAGGAAGCCTTTTCATACTGTCACGTATGTTTTCCTGCCACAATCTACTCACCTAGATAAGTAGCAGTCCTTCTCCCTCTCCCTGCCCTCCCTGAGACATGTCAGATAATTTAAACTTGTGAAGTAGAGCATTGCATTCCAGGATTGGCAAAGGACGATGTTGGTTTGGAAGAGAGGGGCTGTGGGAAGAATTGCTATTCGTGCGCTTTGTCAATGTGGTCTTCCCATGGGCAATACACAGCACTAGAGGCAAGACGTATACGCTTACTTTCTGTACGTCAAACGTAGCTGCTGAACCTGTTTCTACTTTGTTACGTAAAAGCACCAACCAGAAATTTTTTATTTTAACAACAGCTTAGACTGTGTTGGCTGTAATGGTAATATCAGTGATGCTGAGCACCTCAATTTCTAATCACCAGATTTTTGTGAAGTTGGTCGTTTATTCTTCCCTGAAATGAATTGCTACGGGTTGTATTTGCATTTTGCAGATTAAGACCTCTATGGGCCTAACCAACAGCACAAGGAATGAAGAGAATAGCTACTGCTATCCACAGATTATTGCAAGAGGCAATAAAGGACAATGTATTGTGCAGTTCTGTGTAGTTTAGTTTTCTGGCTGCCATTGGTCATTCATTTGTGTGCCCTAATTATTTTTGCTAAAAAGGGAGTCCTTAATATTATTTATAAATCCTCTCCACCTTATTGTGTCCTTGTTTCCTAGCTGTGGGACTTCACTAGTTCGCCAGTGTTCAGCTTCCTAGGAAGAGGAAAGTGTTGCATGAGAACTTGCACAGCTTCAAGACTGTTGTTTAACTTTGCTTAATAGAGCAAAATTCATGTGGAAAAGGAAGGTGGGAAGTAGCAGAGAAGTATATGTGGTGTGACATAAGAGGTCTTAATTTCAGTGGTCTTGAGACTGTCCTCCTTGTCCTCTTTTCTCAGTGTCCATTATGCTATCTTCCTCTGTTTGATCTGTTTTTCTTCCTGGTCTCTTTCCAGACATACCTGTTCCAGTGGCTTTGTTTGTGACTTGTGTGTCATGAGTTCGGAAGGCGTATACTACCTTTTCCTTAAATGCCATAAGAAAGATGGAAATATTTTTAACCACTATGTAGCTGCTAAGACCTGAGGTTCGTTCTTATGTAGTGTTTTAATTTTGGTGTGGTGACTTTCTGTTGTACATGAGAGCTATGGATATCCTATGCTGTCCGTAGCAAGTCCAAGAAGCCCTGTTGTTGTGTGTGGGCAGCCATCAGGAATACCTGTTGTCTTGACTGCTGATTGGAAGGAGCAGCAGTTGTTTTGGCTGCAGCAGAATTCTCCTCTCCTGACTGACCTCCTATTTTTCAGGGCCAAAAGAGCAGCAAAATATTAATTTGTAGGTGTGTCACAGTGCCCTCTGCTGACTTCTGACGTGGAAGCCTTGTTCTGACATGCATATCTCAAGCAAACTGACTTCTGATTCAGTTTGAGAGTTTGCAATTTGGAGTTAATCAACTCCACTAAAATCGTTTGGTTAAAGCTTTAAGAAACTAGGGAATGGAGGTAGTAGAGAATTAGAATTCTTAATTGCATGTGAATTGTCTCAAAGCGTCATGCACAGGAAACAGGGAGTGGTTCCAATTCACTGTTCCACATAATAATCTTTGGCAAAACTTTGTTTTCATGAAATCTTCTCCCTTTGCTCTATAAATGCTATTATGCTTAGGCATCTAAACATGTGAAATGCCTTGTACTAGTTGCACATCTTCTTCTTTCTGTCAAGAAGCAGAAGACTTGAAGCACATAATTAAAACATATTTTCATTTTGAAGTTTTGGGTCTATAGGATGCTGCTGTAGTGAGTATAGGTTGTTATTAATTCCAAAACACACTGGCTATTGCAACAGGTTTCATAATGATCACTGCAGGGTTTTTCCTTTTTCCGCTTCCAAAACGAACAAGAAGAAAGTAATATCTTTCAGAGTTTCAGAAAACTTCTCAAAGTGGTACACTGTGTCAAGTTCTTAGCCTTTAATGGTGGGAATAGCTTTTTAAATTTGTGGCTGCCCATCTTGTTAACTTCTAATAGAGCCTGTGCCCGACTTTGCCTGCTTTGATTGCTCATTCTTCTCATTTGTAAGGTCTGAGCAATTGTGTACACATCAGTTGCTGAGACAGTATTTAATAGTAAACATGCTGAGTACTTGTCAGTCACAGCCTGGTATGGATGAGATCAGACTATCCTCTTGTGCCAAGCAAAGATGTGAAGCATCCTAAATACAAAGTAGATGGCCATTTTGTTCTTGCAATCTGTTAAAGCAGACTGTCTGCTGTAGCCTGTTAACTTTTTCCCCCCTCCTCACTTAAAAATGAAAGTTCCCCCATCTGTGTTGCTTTGCAACACTCTCTCTACCCTCATGTTTAAATACATGTTTTGCTTTCAGTAAAGTTGGTCAGCAGTCATGACTGCTAGAAGGGAGAGTTGTAGTGGTCCACAAGGAGGGTGTATTTGTCTTGGGTGCTTGTGACTTTTCTATCTGCTTGTACTTATAATGCCTTCTTTCCCCATGCCCATTTTAGAGCCTTGCAAGGAGCAAAAGATATACAAGTAAAAGATTCAGCAAGCATTCCTTGGTTCTGATATTAGATTATAACTGTAGCTACATTAAGCTGGACAAAGACTGGGGTGCACAGGAGGTGACCTGAAGGTAGGTAGTAGTATTAGTCCCTTTCAGCTTTTGCTACTTTACAAATTGGAGCTGGTTCTTTCACGGTAGTTTCAAAGGCATTCTCTTACTCTACTTCTAATACTTTGGTTGTTGTTAGTTCAACATTTCCAGACATCCAGCTGCCCCTAGAATTACTAGATATCTGAGAATGGGTGCTTGAAGCCATAGCTTCTGTATTGACTGGATTGTTGTCAGAAATATCTGGCTTAGCATGGTGGTGATGTTTTATGTAACTGTGTATGCTTTGTTTTTTGTAAACCTGGATTATGTCTTGATCTTGGAATACAAATTTCTTAATTAAAAGCAGTAAGTACAAAAATATTTACCCTCTTGTTTGCTAATCAACATGCTGTCAAACATGTCTTGAAACAACCATAATTTGTCAGACGGAATTAAGTAATGATACGACTACATGCAGTGTGGAAGGAATAACTACATACAGCCTAATCTTCAAGTCAGAAGGGCCATTTGTGGGAGAGTTTCTTTGACTATTTGTAGCCTGCTCTTCTCCTGGCAGGATGGTTCCAGCTGAAGTATGAAGGATGTTGAGTGCTGTTGGATGCTGAATGCCTTCCAGTATCCTTCCACTTTAAAGGCCTATAAATTGCTGCTGCATCTGTGGGGGGAGAAAAGGAGTTGCTGTCATAGTGTCAGCAACTGAGATGGAGAGATGTGCTGAAATGTCTGTCTCGCCACAGAACTGCAAAGATTCAGTCTCCGTGTATCAGTTATCCTTGGTGCTTCATTCTGTGCTTAAACAGATTTCACTCGCCTGTTGCTGAGAGGGGCCATCCTGCCCTTCACCCTCTCCTCATTCTCCACTTTCCACAGGGTCCAAAAGTTGTGTGGCAACAGGGTAAGTCTGGTTGTTTTGTCAACCCAAATGAAAATTAGCATGCTTGAAAGAGGTTGATATTTTGTTAGTTGCAGTGAACTGCATCAGCTTGTGCTGCTGTCATGTAGTTGCTAGGTAAGTGCCGTGTTGAGAATGAAAATTTGCAGGACAAAAGCAGCATTGTTTTTGGCATCAGCATATTACCAGACTGATTAAAGCATACTCTGAAACTACATTCTTCACTTGCACATTGCTGCTTATTCTTTCTTGTAGTGAAACTAGTTCCAGTAATAACAGTGCAGCTGTTCTAATCAAACAAGGTGTCATTTTTTTTTTTAAAGGGTCTTAAAATTTATAGGTTGAAATCTGTAAGCATATATAAGTCTAGAGATTAAGTGTATTGTCTTGTCTGTGTGAAAGTTTAAAATCATTTATGTAATTGAGCAATGAAATCATCACAGCACTTCTCTCCAATAGTTCAGCTTCTCAGTTAGGCAATCCTAATATGTCCAGCAAAAAGTGTGTGCTCCCTAAATATGACTTGTAATACCTATTCTGTAAGTTAGTGCAATGCAAAATGACTAGCTCTGACAATTTGTTAGAAATAAGTGTCCCCACTGCTGGCCTGGCACACCTTTCCTTAAATCAATGGTTGCTACTCAGTCTAGCTGCTCTTTTCTCTCTTGTGTTTATGGGATTGTGTAGATGCAGAGCATTTGTGGTCGGTGTTCACAGCCTATGGCAGGCGGGTGGGCTAAAGCTTGCGCAAAACAGATGGAGCACAACTAGAGGCATACTGTGGAGTCTGATGTTCTTGCTTAGCGATCTTGGCATGTACTCTGTTACAAAATGTGCTGAAATTCACACCTGTGTCCTATGCATTGTAGATAAAGAAATACCGAGAACTCCGTGGTCTGGCAAAAAAGGATTTTTCTAATTAAAACAAACAACCTCCACTCTTGCATGTTCCAGAAACTGATGTCTGCTTTGACAGAGGGTATTTTAGGCTCTCAAGAATTTCTGCAACCTAGATGGAATGGTTTGTCTTTCCTGGTTATTTTGTATGTAGAGCCAACTCATACGCTCACATAAGGCTGAGGAAGATCCCAAGCCAAATTCTGATATTAAAAAAAAAAAAAGTTGCTTTGGCTCAATACTTTTAATCCTTGATAAGAAATTACTAAAAAATGTATGTAAAAACATGTCTGGCAAAACCCTCTGTTCTGGTGCTTCATGTGTAAAGAAGCTTTCAGTAAGCTTTTTGATCCTTTTTATTCTGCTTTTGAAATTTTGGAATTTCAAAATCTGTACTATTATGTGAAAATACTAGGTTTTTGGAGAAGAAAATATTACAGCTGAAAACAATACGATCTCTCTGTTGCGAATCTTTCAAATTTTAAAGACTTGCCAAACTAGATTGTAACAACTTACTACTGGACAAATGAGATGAGCTGTATAGAGTCTAGGTGGGAAATCTTATTGCAGGTTTTTTGCTGACCACTCTGTCTTTAAACATGACTGGCCTCGGTAGCACTGAATAACCAATCTGATGAGATGCTTTTGGACATAGGGGGAAATAAAACACTCCATAGTGGCTAACTCTGGATTGAGCCTTTTGTAAGCCATCACTGTTGCTTTCCAGTTCAGTTTATCACTGACAAAATAATAGGGCGTTACTTCTGTTTCTGTTGTGTTTTATAGCTAGTATGCAAGCATCGACGTGGAAGTGGTTTTAACTAGATTAATGTTTTCCCTGTGTTTATCATCTTTGAAATACTGCTCACATATCCTGAAGACAGTTGGAACTTGCATTTGATGTTGAAAACTGCAATTTTTTTCAAAAGCCTTTAACCCAGTGTTTAAATGCAAGGATTCACAAAGCAGAATTTTTCCTGAAGTGAGAAGTCTGACATAATGCTTTATTTTCTTCTGTTAATAAAGTTGTTGGAACTTGCAGTGCTTGAAGGGGAAGATCAGAAAACAGTTTGTGCTTGTGCCTTCCTATCATGTCTGGTTTTGTTATTTCCTCCCCCCACCCTGTTTTGTAACTCATTGATCAAAACCATGGAAAGGAGAGTGAGGAAAATGGTCACTAGCTTAGAGATCTCAATTAGTTTTAATAGTATAGTAACATTACCTTAGACTGTAATGTTAAAAAAAAGTTAATTGTTTGGCTTTGTGCTCTTATTATTCACTTTTGTCTGCTAATCTTTTTTCCCAGACTAGGACTTTGTTCTAGAGCACATGGTTTCCTTTATGTCTAAAAGCATGTCTAGTGTTACTCAGTTGAAGTGTATTTACTATTAGACTGTTTTAGAAGCCAGAGAACCAGCTGATCTATTCATATTTTTCAGCAGTGAACAGCTTAAAAGCTTACTTGGAAGACAGTATATCCACAGAAACATAAAATACATGTTTTAAATGACTGCTTTGGCAGTCATTAGTTTGCCATAGATGCAATATAAGCAGTGTTGGTTTTACTATTCTACATATAGAACTTTGAGTGTTTGTTTTTCTTGAATAAAAGTTAACCTTGAATGCCTGAGACACAATGGAATTTACATTTGTGTGAAGAGGATAATGTGAATCAGGCAAATGAGCTTTCTGAAAAGGCACACTTAAATTTGCTCTATCTTCTGGTTTCTTAGCCTGTTTATGTATTACCAATCAAGCATATTTGTGTTAACAGAACTCTGTCAAAAATGAACCTTTGGTTAACTAGCACAGTGTGCATTATCTGTTTTTTAAGAACAAAACCTACCCCTCAAACTACTTATTAATGCACGAGTCTCTAAAGAAAAACCAGTAAATGATTGGTGTTCAGAAAGGAGGAAAGGAAGGTTTCTTTTAGCATGGTATTTTTGACGTTAATGTTAGGGTACTAATACAACTACATGAGTAAGTTTGGTAGAGATTCTGCATGTTGTCAGTTCTTGACTTGGTGTCTTAAGAGCATATTCAGAGTTCTCTAAGTACCAGTTAGAGTTGAAGAAACACCTATGGTTTGGAACAAGTCCAGATGTTATCTCAACAGTATCTGCCAAATACTGATTTCATAGAAGTCTTTTCCTGTGTGCAGTGGGGAAGTTTGGTTTTTGAATGCTCTAAGAGGCTTCAGAAATACTTTTCTGGGTCATAAGATTAATGGAATTGTTTGGAAATCGGGGACCTTAAGGCAAAAATTGAGATGTAAATAACTTCTGATGATCAAAAGCAAAAAACCCAGCTGTCTGGGGAAGAGATAAGAAGGCTAATTTTTACTTAGAGTTGGTGTTGTGTGGTTGCACTTTTTTCTTTGCTCAAATTCTTGTCTTTTTGTAGCATATTCCTGGGAGAGGCAGGACCTTGAGGCTGGTCTGCAACAAAACCCTTAGGTTCTAGGATGTGTAATGATTAAGTAGGAGCTTTCTGGGCCTTTGGGTTATGAACTTCGCTTTTCTTTCTAAAGCTAGCCAGCCAGATTAATATTCCATATAGTGTGGCCTGTAACAGTGTTGGACACTTTTTTCATTTAAAAAAAAAAAAGCAACCCATATGATGAATGTATGGTTACATGCAGTGTCATTTGTCTTTCACTTACAAATGGCTCAAAAATAAAATGTGGTTTTCCTTGGAACAAGCAGAAGCAATTCTTAGTTGGGACCACTCCTATTTTAAATGTTAGTTTCCTATAGCCAGTTCCTTGATGTTGATGGTGCTCCAAAAATATTGAGAGAAGATATTCTCTTAGAGCAGCAAGCAATGGCATGATTGTGGATTTTAACTTTAACTTGTCCAAAGTGTGTAGCAGACCAATGTAAGGTGAAAAAGCCAAGTTGACAAAGTAAGGATCCAAGTGGAAATCCGTTTTTGTTAACTATATGGCATCCTGAGGTATTAGAGGGAATGAGTCTAGACTGTAAGTGATGGCTGAGGCCAGGATGCGGAAACTCCAGTGCAGTGGCTAGGTTTAAAGCCACTTTCCAAAGCTGAAGAAAGCTTTAGATTCCAAAAATGGTTGATGATATGCACGACTTTATAGTCTGAACTTGAGAGAATATAAACTATTTTTCCTCTAATATTGAAAATAGTATTGGAAGTACTAGATGAATGAACTTCTATGATTTGAGTGCTGGATATATCTGGTCACTTTTCCTTATGCAGCTGCTGAGACAATAGAGAAAATATGCTTGAACACTTTGTATTAAAGTATATCTAAGAACTTCTCCCCATCTCATGCAGTTGAGGCTTGGATGTCTATATTGTGCAATTATGCATAGGCTTCCCATCACAACTTCCATAGCTTGATTGAAGATAATATAACTTGGGGTAAATATGCCTAGTTAGCACTAACAAAGAAAAAGCTGGCCTTGGATCCTTTCAGGCAACCAGAAGTTTCTTTTTCCCATCACTGAAAGAGATTACTGCCACTTAAGATACTGAGTTATCTTGCTTTGGGACTTAGATACTTTAACGAGTGAGGCTACTTTAAACATTAAGTACAGTTGCTGTAATGAGAATGTATTTTGTTGGAGTTTTTCGGGTTTTATTCTGGGGAAGTGGTGTTCATGTATTTTTGACAGTATTTGTTGTAGTTTGTTTCTATCAACTGCAGAACTTTTGTCGCTTAATTAGTGTTGCTGTATTAGTGTTGCTTCTGCTCCAAGTTTGTACTGGATAAAAGCTCATCTTCATATGCAAATCTGATTCTTACTTGGTCATTTCACCAGGACTGGGATCTTTGAGATCTCCCGGAGCTGGAGAAATTTACTGTGGCACGGAGCAGAGAAACCTCTTAAAAGAAGTGGCCACTGACTTTACATGAGTTAGTTGAAGTTATTGTAATGAACAATTTTTTCAGTGTACCACTTAGATTAAAATGGGATTAAAATGGAAGGTGTTTGCAAGGTCTCTCCTGGATTCTTCTAGGGTATCCTTGATATGAAGGACTTCATATTCTTATGCAGAAATTAAGAACTAATTAAAAAGACCTGTAGGATCTTCCAAAATTATTTTGAAGACACTAAACATGAAGCTAAGAGTAGTAAGTAGGTAAATAAGAGAGATGGTAATTTTTTACTTACATTTATCAAGGCCAAGAAACTAAGTATCAAATGCGTATGTAACTTTAAACCTCATGACAGAATTAAACACCTCATTCTTGAATTTGACATGTCCGTGTTAATCTTGTTCAGCACTTCACCTACATTAAATTAGTGATATCTTTTAGGAGCTCATGAGAAGTATCCTAAATTGAGAGGATCATGTTGCTCATGAAAACTGTATGTGTAGGTTGTAGTACCTCTGAGAGTAGTAAGTGTAAAGACCTTTTTCAAAACCAGGGAAGCTCATAAATGTGTTTCTCTGTCAATCACCTTTATTATGTAAACTCTTTTAAAGCATAATCACCTGAAATAGAGTTTATGCTATGTGACAGTTTCTTTGAACATCCATGTAGATATCAGCTTTCATCTTTAAACTTAAAAAATAATTGTGTTCTTGCTCACCTGCTCCATGGAGTAAGCTTATTGATGCATGTACTAAATAAAAATAGAAAATATCTGCTGAAAACTAGAGTTGGGTTGACCTTTTTGAAAAAAAAATGAAAAATAACAAATTAGTTGGTCTCTTCTAACTGACATCTTTAATCCAGCTGTCAGTCCTTGCTGATCATTAAAAGAAAAGCACAGTTCATTACAAGGACACATCTTTTTCTTTGAACAAAGTCATGCCACGTTCTCTTAAGAGCTGTGTGAGAAGTAGATGCAGTCATTCCCAGTTGTTGGCTAGTTCTCGGTGTTCAGTTGTGCTCCTGCCTGATGACACACATTGCTGCTGTGAGGCCACAAATACTTAGCTTCCAGTGGTAAACATGCATAGCAACAGGTGAAATCAGGGACTATTTAAGGTAGATTTGAAGGAAGATAACTTATTTGAAGTAAGTGTGAGCAGCTTTGGAAATTAATGCTTCTCTAGCAGGGATGAAATTCCGCTGTTGAGCTTGAGGTAAGAGCTAGGTGAAAGATTTAAGTTCTCTAATAGGGGTTACTCTGTATTGAAGGCCTTCAGTGTTTGCTCTTTTATCATGTGGAAGTGTTACAGATGCATCTTGTTTCAGTTCCTCAGTGTGGGTGCCTGGAAGTTATGAGCTCACCTGCTGACTGTTCTGCACATGTGGTTGAGCTTAGTAAGTCTGTAAACAGGAAATAGTACAGGGATAGTCAGGATACTATTACAGCAGTGGTCAAACATGTATGTTAAAATAAAGTGATAAATAGGTAGGCATGCAGAGAAGTGACTAAGTTTTATAACAATTTCTATTCCTACTATGTTTCCTATTGTGCTTTCCAATACTAGCTTTTTGGAATTTTCTGTACTACTGGGTTTGTTGGGCCTTTGTATGTTTTGAACAGGATTTGAGAGCTGGTGGTTTTTTTTTAAATGACATGGTGATGATGTCTCCAGTGTTATACCCTTCTGTTAAAATACGCCTAGGCTATCCAGCAGCACAATAAAAATTGGTCAGGCCTGGACAAAAATTTGGGACACCATCTCCAGACATAGGCATAGATTCTTCTAGCGAGATTGATATGCAATAGCTTCTCCCCAAGTACTTCTGCACTGTACGTGATCTAGACGTAAACAAGAGGTGAGTTGTTTCACAGGGTTTGTGTACCAGTAATGCCCTGTCAACTCTGAGAAGAGAGTGACTGGGAGAGCTGTGTTGTTGGAGCACTGATGCAGCTTGTCCATGTGAAAGACCATCTCCAGGCTGACTTGTTAGAGAAGGTAGCCTAGATTTTGCTTCAGCAGTTTTTAGCAGTACCTTGTTCCAGACTGCCACAGGCCCCTGAGAGAGGGCTGTTAGGATACATGTATAGTAAGTTTGTTGTTGGGAGAGTGGGACTCAAGGGACTTGTGTTTGGAGTATATTGCTGGCTGACTGAACTGGCCTAATAGGCTGCAAGCCATATGTAGGCTGGGAGTTGGAAATTCAAGGTTAATTCTTGCTGAAGGAGGTAGCACATCTAATGTGTGTTCAGGTATCAAGTGAATTGTTAATTAAGACTACTCTCTGATCTTTATTGTGTTATGTAGGGTTTTGTAGTAGCAAGTAGAATGAGTAACAGGCAGCCTAGAAAATGCTATGAGAGTTTCCAGTGCTTTCAACTCTTCTTGAGCATGTGGAGAAAACAAGTGGGAATTCTTAAGAGGATACATTTATAGGTGAATTTTGCTTAAGGTAATGGCAGGAAAGGAAAATCCTCATTTTTGGATGCAAATTTCTCTGCAGAGAAAATGGGTTAAAGGTTTGAATGTTCTCTTGGCATCTAAATCTTGTTTTCTCTGGGAGAAACCTGGTGAACCTATGCGAATAAGCAATCAATCTTACTGATGTATCTTGCCTGTAAGTATGTCAGTACTTCCGCACAGATTCCAGTACAGAACATGCCTTACAGAAGATATTTTTTCTAATTTTTTTTGCTGTGCTCTTTTTAGACTACTTTCAAGGTTCAGGCAGGGCTGTTTTCTGTGTTGAGAGAACTTGAAGAGTATCTGGCAACAGGTTCCCTACTTTGGGATAAGTCAATAAAGTAGTATTCCATAAACACAAGTAGATAGGATACATGTAATGGAGCCTGGAGCTCTGCACTGGAAGAAAGGCTTAATTGTCTCATTTTGGACTGCTTGCAATTATTATACTTAGGACTTATTAAATAAATGTTCCTGACATAGGAAAGTCCCAGTTTCTAGTGGGATTGGTAGGGAGGTCACTTTTTCCCTTAAAACTTTCAGGTGATTTTCAACTGCTTGAGTAATTGCATTACTTCTGGTTATGTTGTGCTTTGGAATAATCTGGCAGTTGCTTTGGAGAATTCCAGCTTCTTAAGCTGGAAGGTTAATAGGCTTCTTGCTCTGCTCAAGAATGTGCTTTATTCGGATCTGTCAGTGGGTATATTATTTAACTAAGACTTTTCTTACTTTTGGGGATACTTGCTATATAAGAATGCTGTGAAGATTTTAACAGATCTGTTTCTGATAGCATTCCTGCCTTTTGGTAACTGTAATCTGCCAAGGGAGTTGCTGAGTTTAAGGTTTGCTGCTGTTAAGCAGGCATGTTCTTTTAATAGGATTTATGTGACTTCCCCTGCTCCTTGCCCAAGGCAGGGGACTGAAAAAGTAGGATACAATTTGGTGTGAGGTTCAGGAGCTTGTCCTCATGTTCCCCTGTCCCTGTAACAGACTAGCATTTTGGTCCATGTGTATTTTTTGTAATTACTTGAATACATAGTCTTTAAATGTAGATTGTTATGGTTAGTGTTGTATATCTGAATGTTGTCCAGTAGCAAAATAGAACTAAATTCTGTCAGGTGCTGGGGAGAAAGACTTTGTTTAGTATAATGCCTTTCAAAAACATTCAGGACAAAAATGCCAGAGTGACCTTTTGTTTGTCTGGACATGTAAAAACCTAGGAGATAGCTGGCTCAGTCTAGAACTTATGCCCAGTTGTAACCCTCAGGGGGTGTTGGCAGGCATGACCGAGGGTCTTGCTTTTTCAGTTTAATTGCAGGCTTTTTTTTTTCCTGAATAGGATTCTTAGATACTCCTTATGCCTTATTTTGAGCATGAGGGTACCACACAGAGATGCACAGCAGTTATAACTTAATGCATAACTGATTAGCCTTACAGCTTTATAGCCAAAAAAAGAGAAAAAAAATTCCAACTGCTTATCTCTTATGCGAGTAGCTTACAAGTGTATGAGTAGCATACAGTCTAAGCAAAAATGTTTATGCTTTTCCAGTGTGTGCTGATTGAAACTGCAGTGGACACATTAAGGAGTATGGCTGTATCTGCCTTTTTAAAGCCAAGAACAGCCAGCCAAAGACTCGAGCATTGTTCTTCAGGCTAGATTTCATTCTGCTATGTAGTTTCCATTAGCAAACTTACCTTTTGAAAGAATCTTTGCTTAAGCTAAACTTGCTGACCGTAACATGGAATAGTAATTATGGTTCATATAGAAGCAAAGTAATACTAACAACATCAGACCTAGTTTCTGCATAGATGCTGCAGTACAGTTAAGGGTTTCAGACACATGCAGAGCTGGGGGTCCTCTATATTACTTCTGGTATTTCCATGGTGTCTGACCAGCTCTTAGAAAAGCTGCTGTGTGTATATAAGAGGAATGGAAGATGCTCCTATCATAACTTGCAGGTAAAGACTAGTATTGGGAAGGGGAACTGGGCATGGTCAGCAAAGGAAGGAAGTATATCAGGTATTTATATTCACTTCCATGGTTTTGTGGAGTTGGGGAGAATTCTTTTATTCTCCAACCTGCCAAATGCTGTCAAGTGACCCTTCAGGATGTAGGTGCATATTTCCCCTGTAGATGCACACATTAACAAATGGCTGGCTCTGTATCAGTCTGTGCCAAGATCGTCAATCTGTCAGTGGGTGGACAAATCTGTGTCATCTCTGTTATCAAAACTTTTTAAGGAAAGCAAGCTTAGCAAATGGCATTGTCTGCAAAGTATCTCATACTGAATTTCCTCATACTGAGTTTCCTGAATGGCTTTTACTATGAGGGAACACTAGTGGCCCTTGTCTTTCTGCATTTCAGAGGAACAAAAGAATAAAGTGCCAAACACTGTTCTTTGCTTCGGGCAATTCTTTGGCAATGTGAACAGTCTGAAGTCTTAAATGCAGTCTTGGTTTAATGGCTTAGTGTTCTGGGAGTCTGGATGCAAGTAGTCTTTTTGAGCGACTTGGTGGCTTTCATTTGGTGGTTTTTTTTTTTTTAAACATTACCTTTAGAGTTGTTTACTATCCAGGTTAAATATGCTCAGTGCCAGAGCAACGTGTGTACAAGTGACTGATTTTTTTCAGTTATCAGTCAAATGTAAACTCAGTTGCTTTGTTTCAGAAATGAGTTTTTCAAATAGTTGTGCACTTCAAAGCTTTTTAAACTGTAAGACTGTAGATTATGTGATGATACAGGCAGTAGGTTGTGTTTGTTTTAATACAGCTGTATGGATACACAAATACATTGTTTTATTCAGATTTCAAGGCTTTTTGATAGTTTTTTTTCTTTGTCTTTGATTTTAATCTCCTAGTATATTTGAGAAATGTTTGTCTTTAAATGAGCAAAGTGTCTGCAGGGGAAGTGGCTGTACCAAAAAAGGAGTGCTATGTTAGTTGCTGAGTACAGCTGAAAAACTGAAATAGCTAGGCATACAACTGGCAGTAAAATTACATTGGTAAGCAGGATTATCCATATATCTACTGGTAAAATGAAGTAAATGACATCACACTCGGCTGAAATCTGTTTCCATCTGTGGAAACTGGCTTTGTTTTTGTCCACTACATCAGTGCAGTGTGCTGATGTCCAGTGTTGAAATACAAACTGCACTTTTAAAAATAACTCTTAAGCTTTTAAATTTGAAAAACCTTGGAATAATTGGGCACATCCTTGAAGTTTGTTGTATATTTACTGTAGAAATACCAGAGGAGGGATGCGCTTATAATGCATAGCAGTAGGCATTGCTAACAACTTTGATATTTGTGGGGGTATCGATGCAAACAGGAGAATTATTAGAAAATGTTTGGCTGTTGTTAGCTCTCTGTCAGTGATTGTGCCTAGGCTCCCTGCTGCTGCTGTTCCATGTGTTTCTGCTTCAGTCAGCTGCAGTGATCTCTCTTTTGCCTGTATACTAATCTATGATATATAGTTTCAGGGTAAAAGTGAATTTTGCTGACCTTCAACTACACTCACTGGCAAAAAGTTGGCTTTTCTACTGTTAAATTGCCTGCTAGCTTTAACTAAGATTAGATGACTTTGACAGTGTGAAGGATGTAGTGATGCCAGAGTTGGCAGCAGCATCATGCCACGCTTAATGTCAGCTCTGGCTGTAAGGAGATAAAAACTTCACAGTACTGGTTCCTATTATTACTGGCTAAATGTGCTGATGTTTTTCATTCTCAGTCCTATCTACCCAGTTTTTTGGGACAAGTGGCAGTTTTTCTAACACTTCCATGTTACAGCAGTATTGAACACTAATAAGTAATGATATATTGTAGTGTTAAGTTTCTTGTTCTTTGGTTTTAAAAGTGATTTCTAGAAGAATTCTTTAAAAGAAAAAAGTGAGTACTAAAATAGGGATTTTTTTTCTGACTCTTGATTTGACCAGTATTGAGTAACATAAAGATTTGCTAGATGGGGAGAACTAGCTACCTTTATTGTATTTGTCTTGTGCTAGTATTCTTGTTTAACTTGAGGTCTTTTAGCTTAACTTTATGATTTTTCTTATTGTTACTGTAATAAGCTTTCTGCTTGAAGATTGTTTCTGAAGCAGTGCACTCAAAAGAAATTCCATTCTGTCCCAATTCTTGTTTCTACCAGATTTTGCAGGATGACACATTCAGAGGATAAATTGCTGTTTAAAAATATAACTTTTTTTTTTAAAATAGAAGTGGTGCTACTTGACAGTAAAGTGAGTGGAAAAGTATAGACCAAAAATCTGTTAAGTGAAAGATTCAAACTGTTTCTCTTTTTTGTATGCTTCATAGCAAGAAGCTTGCATGTGCCAGCTACTAGTAGCTATTTAAATAACTTTGGACTATTTTTTGAGAATTTGGGAGAGGTGCATAGATGACCAGTAACTGCTGGCATATAATTATGCAGCCATCTGAGAGTTGGTAGTGGTTATGATGTTCAGGAACTTCTTTTGTGTCTTTGAACAAAAGAATTTCTGCCCTTATAAAGTCTGTGTTATGTTATTAGGATTAATAAGGCTTTCCTTATCTCTGATATGTAATGGTTATAACTTCAGCCAGAAGAGCAAGGAAAGGTGAGAGCCATTAGAGCTGATGGGTTACTGAACAGGGTATTCCACAGGGACAAAAATGAGAGGAAGAGCTGTTGCCTACAGAATTTCATCAAAATGAAGGGTGTTTGGTCTCATATTCCTTCTGTTTCTGGATCTCCTGTTATTTGGGTGAAATGAAGTTTTTAACTTGTATTCAAGTAGTCCGGACTCTTTCAAAAGGCATTTCAACATCTGAAACATATAGGTAAGCTCTGCTGTAGTGGAGTAGCTGCTTGCCTATACATATAAAAGAGCTTCAGGATCCATCTTCTGTTAACTCCAGTTTAACATGAATTGTGAAATTCTGGGCATCCAGATCCACGTTTTAAACTGCTGCTATGGTACACCAGTTATGCTTTTCCATATCAATATTGTTTTAAGTGATCTGCAGTGCACCATCCCTTCCCACTACAGAGGAATCTGATCTTGTGGAGACCTGCTTGAGGTGCCCTTTAGCTCCTCTGCTGCTATCGGCCATTAACAACTCTGTTGTATGGGTAAAGGCCCAATGTATGCAAAGATTGCAAACATGCCCAGAAGATTTGTTCAGATCTAGTCTTGTGTTGTGGAAGTGAATGCATCCTAGAAAAGAGCTATACATGATTAACTAGCTTTGACTCTTACTTGAAATCAGGTAGTAATTCTTTATTGTCCTAAATTCAATTAAAACCAATTATTTTTCTTAGAGCCTTCTTTGTTCTTTAAAGGTAAGAAAATATATGGTTCAGTGTTGAGGATTTTTCTGAAGTTGTGTTTTATAATTTTTAAATTAAATTATGAGGAAATTACATACATATTACACATTCAGAAGAGGATGGGGATGTAAATGTGAGATTTATACATTTGACTGTCTGGATTTGGGTGGCTTAGTGCAAGAAAGATGTTAATTTATTTTGACAAAGTTCAGTGGAGGCCACCAAGATCATCACAGCACATGACTTGTGAGGAGAGTATGAATGAACTGGGCTTGTTCAGCCAGAAAAGAGAAGGCTTTGGGGGGACTTATTAGCAATCTTACGTAACTTTTTGGAGGTTACAAGAGCCAGGCCCATTCTCTTGCTGTGCTACTCAGTCAAGAGAGACAATGGTCAGAGATTACAGAGATAACAGAGAGACCCTCTCTCTGTTATCTGTGATGTTGAAGAAAGTATCTCACCTTTGCTGTTAACAATTCCATATTTTTTTTTCACTGATGTACTACTATATGTTAACTGTTAAAAACTGTTGGAGGTGACTTCAGTAATCTAAATTGGCTTCCTACCAAGCAGAAGACTTCTGCCTTCATATCAGAGTGTAGCTTGGAAGATGGTGTATATCAAACTGATTGAATTCAAACTTACATTGATGCCTTGTATACTAGGAAAGTTCTGTGGTAGTCTTCTGCAAATAACTTGTAGAAGATGAAGGCTCTTGGAGTAGTTGCTTAAAAAAAAAAGTAAATTGGCCTACAAGTTCTTAGAATTCTTTCCTGGGTCTAACAGTAAAGTAAAGCTTGCTAGTGTCCTGCAGTCTTCTGCAGTGGCTCTGTAGGTAGAACCACTTATTTAAATCTACCTGACACAGCTATAAAACCTTAACTTTTAGTTGATTTTTTACTTTGGTAAACTTTGGCCATTTGAGTTAATCTTACATGCCAGATCTGTCCCAGTTGGACTTTTATTAAAAAAAACCACGTGATGCATCTTCCTTCGCCGAACTGTGAGAAGTTAAATTACTTAAGAGTTCTGAACTTTCTTAGAAGGTCTCTGGATATCCCTACAAGTGTAAATTTCTCCCACATAACCAGCTGGAGCAAGTTGTAAGTGATGCTGCAGAGATGTAGCCAGACTTTTCTGTAATTGCTGCTTTAGGCCAGCTGGAACCAAGGGCAGGCAACTGCTTGACTTTACAAAGTGTAACAAGCTGGTGAAATAGAAGTATGGAGCTCTTGCATTTGTCAAAGAGATGGCAATTACTGCTGTTCAGTTTGTCATAAAGAACTGTTCCACTAGTCTGCGGCCAACACTCTTACTACAAAATGCTGTGTTGTTACAAACTTGTGTTTTTCTGATCCTGCTCTCAGCACGGATTGCTTAGCACCCTCTCACCCTGCTCTGAACCTTACTTTTGATGAATTTGAGCAGAAACTGGCTGGCTGAGCAAAACTGGATTAATTCCCACTTGCCTCCATTTCTGTGTGTTGCTGTTGCAGAGTTCTAGCAAACAGAGATGAAATTATGTAACTCATCTTGTTGCCTTAAAATTACTTTTGAAGAATCTTCTGGTAATCTGATAAAAGTAGATGATTCTGATTACCTACTGATAGTTGTTAGAAGCTCTTTAAGTGTAATAGCACTGCCAATGCAGAAACAGTCTTTTGGTATGGACAGACTGCAGGACTGGTTTTACTTGTAGCTGAACCAGAAGAGCTACTAGTTTTACATTATCTATTAGAGGCAGTCTTATGAAATCGTTTGTCTTCAGGGCATACAGCCTTTTCTGTTCATGTTGCTCTATTTTTGTGTTGCTAAACTTCCTCCAAGCAACCTATAACATTGTGATGATGTATTGTCACTGTTTTGTCGTATACAGTATAATAGATTCTGAAAGCTCTTTTTATTTTCTAATAGGCTGGTGTTTGGGATGCTGTATCCTGCATATTACTCATACAAAGCTGTGAAGACAAAAAATGTGAAGGAATATGTAAGTTGCATTCCTTTTAATTGCTTAATTAAATGCCTCTGCGGACATACAACTGTGAAATTTTCATTATGCAGTGCAAAAAATCATATGAAAGCTTGATTCGACTATCTTAGTATTAGATACAACACCTGTGTGACTGTAGTGGTAATGCTGTGATTTTTTTTTTTTTTGAGAGCTAAACTTAAGGTTTCTCAGACTTTTCATAGACTTTACTGAAACGTGTCCAACACGCTATGCTGTATATAGATATTTTTAGGAGGATTTTTAAACATTGTTGTTTAAACATTGGAGTGTTGGCTGTGTTTTGGTGAAGTGCCCAAAATAATGTGCTTTCGGGAAGGGGGTAGAAAAAAGGCTTCCTAATTCTACCAATGCTTGTAGTATAAGCAATGACAAATTGATTTTCAGTGACCACTTGAACTGCAGCAGCAGTTTAATTGTCATTGTATGGTGCTCAAGAGGGGATTCAAAATCTACCTGAGAAAAGGGTAGCTCTGATTAATCTGTTGTTCTTCAAAGAGGAGGAAAAATGTAACCAGGGAAGGAAAAGATTTGGTTAAGGTGATGTGTAGAGGAAAGAAGCAGAACAGACAGAATAAGATGGAGAAAAACACAATTACTGTAGTTACTGCAGTTTAGAATTAATCTGTTAAATTATTTACTTTTCAGTGTAAGCAATGACGATTACCACAAGAATGTTACCCAGTTGCAGTCACAAGGAGCTTTGGTCGCTGAGTTACTTCCCTGTTTTAAGAGGCAGCTTAACTTGATTTCAGGAACTAACCTATACTGGATGGAGTCAGTGCCATCAGTTACTTTAATTCAGCAGCTGTAGCTGTGACCTAATGCTGCTGTCTGGATGTGTGATGTCTCCACTCTGTACTTGGTTGTAGTAGTAGGATGCAGTAGTTGTTCCTCCCCTTGTATGTCTTACATTTACTCTGATCACTCCATCAAGGCTCCAAAGTGGACATCATATTCATACTTATTTCTGTGTACAAGCAGATTAGAACTTCTTTGTGCACGTAGAGCTAGTGCCTGCCAGAGCTAAGCTTCTGGGAGGAAAAATCATCAAAAATAAGAGAAGAATTTCCTCTGTCTCATGCTTACTTTACCCTGTCAGGAAAGTGTATAATGCAAAGAATTTATAATCTGCTTTTCCTCCATGCTTCCTCAAAAGGGATCTACAGGCTAGGTAGAAGATAGCAGTTTTGAACTCTAACACAATAAATCACTTTGAGGTTACCGTTGCCTCTTGCAATATGTCTTCTAGAAAAAGAAAAGTAATGTTTATAGAATGCTGAGATTTTGACTTATCTCAGTTGTCCAATTAGCTATGACTTAGCTGTCTGTTCTTGGGCAACCTTTTTTAGAGACGCCTGTCACTTTCACAAGACCCTTAGGGCCTCTAACCGTATTTTTTCCAATTGTATATTTTCATTTAGTTTGAAAACATTGCTTTTCAGTCACCTGTGGTCCTTGACCAGTCCCTGAATTTGCAGTTGCGAACAAAATGTTCATGGGGCTGAGATGAATGAGATCCGTCACAGTGACTCTTTCATGAGCAGGGAATGACGTTGATTCATCAGTGAATTACCACTCCGTTGCTGGTTGGGTGGACTGTCCAGACAGATCTTTGGGACGATCCATGGCTTTCATCTTCCCAGCTGGCTCTCTTTCTTTCATGGAGAGGGTGTAGGTTTAACTGCAGCCTTCCAAATGGCACAGCTCTCCTGCCAGTCATAATATGGCCCAAGCACAACTTTGTTTCTAGGGTTGTGTGTGGCTCAGGAGCTGTCTGTTTTTGTTTGCTGGATTGGATTGTAAGAGCTTTATAACAGTGAAATTTTTGACCTAGCCACTGCTGCTACCACTAAAAAACAAAGAAACAGAAAGTACAGACATCTTGACTTGCTGTGTAGGTCATGATGCAGCAAATTGTTAAAAAATTATTTCTGGAAAATTTGTTCCAGAAATATTTGTTGTTCTTTACTTGTTCTTGTAATTACTCTAGTTTAATGGAATTGACAAAGATCTTTGAGTTTTTTCACTGTGTTACACCAAAGTGCTTGTAATAAGCATCTGAAACAGTTTAGAAGTCCGAACTATCAGTCTTCTCAAATCCTGGCTTCAAGATTCTGATTTGAAAGGATGTGCTTCAGCCAAAGCCAACAAAGATGAACTTAACACTTGAGTGGTAGAAAAAAAAGCTCAACAAAACAAATCTGTAATCACTGTTTTAACATAAAAAGCAAAACTCAATCAAAGCTTCTGTATCTTCATCTTTAAGAGTTAAGTGGATGATGGTCTTTTGGGCAGTGTTAAATATGACCTTCCGTTTTTCCTGGTTGGTGGGGTTTTTTTCTGATATGAAAACTATTGTAAGTCACTCGGGTTCATTTGTCCAGGATACTTTTGGTACCTAATGCATTAGTTGTACTAGAATATAATTTGACCTGTGTTTTTGAGGATCTTTGCCCAGGCCTCAGCAGGACTCCTGGCAGATCTCATGTGCCCTTCTTGCAGAGCATTTCTTACTGTTCCTAGCAGCCCAAGAGAAACTTCACTTCTAATGTTGTTCCTAATTGGATAAATAGATGTTGATTAAAGAATGAATAGCCTGGGTAAAATATAGTGGAAAAAAATTCAGTCTTGCATGGTGTCTTAAAAATAGCATTGCATCATGCTTAGGTTGATGGGGCAAAGGTGGATGTTAATTTTATTTTTATTCAGGTGTTGAGGCTGGTTCATGGAAAGGTCAGCATTCTAAATGTCACGTGACCTGTCAGAGATGACTTCAGCTGTTGTGTACGTTTGTCTTAGCTTATTCAAGCCTGAAATACCTAAATCCTCTGAGAGACTGAAATGAAGAATGTCATCATATGACTGAGTTTCTTTTCAAATTGAAATGCAGAAAAGCATTTAATGTGAATGGGTCTCAAGTTGTGATAAAGGAAGTGGTTTTAAAGCATAATGTACAGCTATGAAATAGGCAGCAGTATATAGCATTAGGCTTTGAGTACTTATTTAAGTCTGTTTCAAAAAAAATATTCCTTTAAAAGTGAAGATTAAGTCTAAGCCATGTCCTCTGTAGGAAAGTATATCTGTTCCTCCTTTTGAAAGAGGGTACCATGAGTTCGACTTGAGCTAGTGTCGAACAGATGTGGTGTCTAATGCTTTGTGGGTATACCAGAAGAGTTAGTAGTCTGTATATTGCAAATGAAATGAGGCTACTGAATCTGGTTGCGGGTAATGCTTTTCTTCTCTTTGTTTTTTAAACTGTTTTGGTTTTTTTCTAGCATAGATAGTGTTGGGATTTAAAGAACATGTGGGCATTCAGTTAGTCTGAATAGCCAGTGGTGGTTTGCACTGACCTATTTTGGAAATATCAGTGGCCAAATGCAATGCATTTTAGAGAAGACAAATGCATGGAGCTACTTCTATAATATTTATTCTGAAAGATGTAATCAGTTTAGACAACCAAATCTGAACAAATGTTCAAGATAAATGAGAGATTTAGGTAACTATTAGAAAACAGAACTAAAACTTATATTTTAAGAGCATTGTCTGATTTCAAAACAATGATGTATAGTGTAAATCTTAAAAGTATATAGATATAAACCCTTGAAGCATTAAGATGCTTACATGTGAGCTCTTTTATTACAATAATTTTGTAGTTCTTGGCATATGAATAGAATTAAATTTCCATGAAAATGCCTTTTTTTTTTTTCCTGCCTTGCCCCGGTGTTAATATCATAATGCTAAGCACACATGTAGAACGTAACCGCAAAGTATAGCTGATTAATGTATATTGTGAAATGAAAGCAAGGGCTATCTGACTTACTAATGTTGACTTTTGTATTTGTGGTATTAACATATGGATGAGTGTGGAAGAGAGTGAAATATCCTTTAGTGCTATAGTGGGAATTGCATTTCATACTTACGATAATCTACTGACTCTTTGCAATGTTTTTTTCTTATCACTAAAGCTTTCTAGAGGCAGAACCAAATCTGTGAAGCCAGCCTAGGTGAGGCTGTGACCCTGGTGACCCAGCCATTTAATTTAGCTTGTTGCAGCTGCCACCAGTTCTACTTATGAACAGAAAACCCTTAGGACCTTCATATAATTTCACTTGAAACCCAGTTGATGCGGACTGAGATACTGTAGAATGTCTTGCTTTGACAGCTCTGAACTGTCTGTACAGTGTATAGTGTATTCTGTGAAAGGTGAAATCAAAATTCTTACTGAAGATGGTGTTTTAATTTTCAGGTTCGCTGGATGATGTATTGGATTGTGTTTGCTCTTTATACAGTTACTGAAACAATAACTGACCTAACAGTCTCTTGGTAAGAGCCTGCTTTTTATAAAATCTGTATGAAACTATATTTGTTTCTGATGTTCTTTGATTTGTAATGACTTAATTTTTATAAAGAAGTTGTGCTTGTTGATAGTATTTTTTTTTTTCAGGAAAAGATCTTGTCTTGTATGTCAAGAATAACATCTGTTTTCAAGCTTGCTGTACACTGTCACTTGAAGTAGGGACTATAAAACTTCCACCTTTACTGTAGAAACTGAATAGGGGAATGGAACTCTTAAAAGGATGGACTGTAATTTCTCTGTGCAGGAATGTATAATGCAAAGCAAGTATACTAACTTTCCATTTCTTAAATGACAGTACAGTCAATTAAAAAATTAAATCCATAGTTCTATAACTTGTTTAATTTTTGTCAAATATAACTTATTGTATGTGAAGAATCCTATATGCTAATATGTAATTGTGTTTTTTGAAGTGATCTCTTCATGATGATTAATTACTGTGCATTTTCTTACTACAGTTGTTGATTTCATGTAACCTTTAACTTGTCTGTAGGTTTCCACTGTACTATGAACTGAAGATAGCTTTTGTTGTTTGGCTTCTTTCCCCATATACTAGAGGGGCAAGTTTAATCTACAGAAAATTTCTTCACCCACTTCTTTCTTCTAAAGAAAGGGTAAGAAGTAACTTATCATATTTTTAATGCCTAATATGGAAATACCACATGCTGAAATACTAAGTGTTGCTAGATACATGGTAAAAGCAGATCAGTGTGTTACTGGTTTGCCAGGCAGTATGAACTAGAAGAGGCAAGTCCATATGACTGTCCAAATATATGCTTCTGTTTAACTTGCATGAGCAGACAATGTGCTACTTTCTATTGACATGAGATAGCCTCGTGTCTCAGGTCTACTTGGTGCACTTTGGGGATCCCAGCTGAGTGGAAGTGATGCAGTTGGACTTTCTACTGGAAGAACATGTGCAGAAGCATGAATGCAGTTTTAGCAACAGCTCTTCATGTTACCATTTTTTCTAGCCTAATGTAGTAATAAAACTTCTCAGGATGAATGACATCTGACTTTTCTGGTGTGGAAACTGAAAAGATAAGAGGAGATACTTTCTACTGAAGTTTAAGGGAAGACCAGTCTGCAACAGAAAATACCCAAACAGAACATAGCTAAGGGATATTTAGCTTTAGCCAAAGTATTACAGGGCCACAGATCTGCTTAGCTCTTTTTCAGTATTCTATTTGGGTGTGTGGAAAGAGTGATTAGCAAAGGTGTGAAGACTACCACTGAAAAATCTCACAGTACAGAAAATAGCATTCAGAAAGGTCAGTGCTGGGCTTGGCCTTTATTAGGCAAAACAGGTAGCTGACATGATTGCCACTGATATGAACACTAAGGTGATCTTGACCTTCTGAAGGTTGAACTATAAACTGTTTGCAACTTCATAAGCTAAAGGGATTTCCTCCCGTAGTTTCCTAGCTGTTGCGATCTACCTTGAAGCCTCTATCTCCAACTCCAGGCGTTTACCACAGCTGGGGATAAATGTCATGACTGTATTGTCCTTGGTACTTAACTATGTCAAAGCTCTGGCTTCAGAAGTTCTCTGTGAGCCGACTCTACCTTTCTAAGGAGCTCTCTGATTTCATCTTAAGCATGTTATTTCTTGAACAGCTTTTGTCTGACAAGCTAAGCTTACTCTCTGTAAGGAACTTGCTATGTAACTGCAATGTTTCTGAGCTGAACAGAAGTTATCTATTTTATCTTCTTGTTTGACAAGACATAATCCTTTTTTAAATGAGAGAGAGTATAAGTGAATGAAATATCAGTATACTAAGGCAGGAGTAATTTTCCCATTAAATATTTTCTTAAAGATTTCTTCTGTCTTCCTTTATTGATGGAAAAATAATACTGTGGGGTAATGTGACTCTCTTATGCACAGCTCTCTAAAATTTAAATATGTTTTCCTTTTAGGAGATTGACGAGTATATTGTACAGGCCAAAGAAAGAGGCTATGAGACAATGGTGAATTTTGGAAGGCAAGGGTTGAATTTCGCAGCAAGTGCTGCAGTGACAGCAGCTGTAAAGGTAACTTTCTGCTTGCATTAATTGCTTTTGTCCATGGTATACTTATAGAACAGTGTAATTCTACTGAGGATTTGCCATTGTTAAATAAAAAGATTAATTCTGCAAACGTATGGAAAACCTGGAACACAATTTAAGGGTTGCAGCACTCTAGTTGTCCTTGTACTATGTTTGTTTGTTTAAGATGGCTTGTAGTTATTTCTTGGATGATGGGGATCAGTTTACTGTAATTCAAAAGATACCATGCAGGCTTTTGGTAAAGATGACCATTGTTTCTTTTCTGTCTCTGCTGTGCTTTCTTGTTGGTAAACAAACTATTTAAAGGATTTCTGGCTTTTCTGCTGTCTTTCTCCAATCAACTTGAGGTAACTCCACGTATGAAGTAAGGCATGAAAGATTACTACCACAGATAAAAGTTATCTTGACACAATTAACTTGTTTGCAACTTGTTGATGGAATTGTTAAATTAATACACTAAGCATAAGCTTGCATATAGCTGTTTAGCATACTCTTGCTTTGTCATGTATTTCCATTAAATCATGAAGTAACCTGTAGTTGTTCCCAATTTATGTTCCTACAAAACTCATGACCTTCAGTTGAATTTCAGAAGGTTCTAGGTCTAGGAGAACAAAATACAAGCTTATAAGTAAGATTCTAAGCAACTTGTGGCCCACCAAAAGGACTACAAGTTCAGGCCATGTGTATCCTACCTAATAATTGTTTAAAGCAAAACACAAAAAAAGTGTGGAAAGATGTCTGTGTCCTAGTTAAATGATAGTTTTAAGGTGATCAGGATTAATATTTCTTCCTGGGAATAAATGAAACTGCTGTGTTCATAGTAACAGGACTGGAAACCTGAACACTGTTAGTAGATAACAGAAAGCAATGTAGAGATCCCTGGCTGTCAAAGTTAAGTAGGTACAGCTAGCATTAAGTTAAATTTCTGTGCTTGTATGTGAACTTCTTGCTTTATAAATCAAAGACATTTCTAAAAACTGCATTTTCAAATGCTATCTCAAAAAGGTTTGGAAAAATAGTCATGCATCTCTTGTTTGTTCATTTTCTCTCTTTTTTTAAAGATATATGTGGGTGGTAGTGTAAAAAGTATAATTTTTATTGTAAAATGTGGACATAATGAGCCTGAAATACTGAGAATGTGATTCAGTTTGATCACTGATTCTTTTTTTGTTATTCAAATTCTTAGTATTGCCTTGAGGCATGAGATAAATTAAATAGAGTACACCTCTAAACGAATGAAAGTATCCAGAGTGAAAATAGGTTTTTAAAACAAAAACAAATCCCCACAACAAACAAAACCTCAAAGTACTCTACTGGGAAAAAGTTTAAGAACTACGCTAAATGCTAAAGTGCAAATTCTTTGCCAAACAGCAAATCATAATTTATTACAGTATGCACCTGTAATGGTACTTGGGCTCTGTGTGTTTTCCTTATGTCTGGCTGTCTGGCTAAGGTTGGATATTTCCTTGTTAATTGTTATGGTGTTACAGAAATATTGTAACACAAATATCTCCTCCCACTTTCTTCTGAAATAAGGAATAACTTTTTCCTAAATGTCTGTGTTTAGATTTTGTTGCTATTCAGCTGTGACTGGCAAGATGCCTGCTCTATTTGTTAAAACTTGTTAAACATGCTCATGAATATTTGTACAGAATTAGTTCAGTGCAGATGAGATGCTGGAGCAGAACAACCACCACAATATCGGAGACCTAAAATAGACATGATTTTTAAACAGTATGAAAGAAGAGACTCTGAAAATCTTTGTTTTGGCATGTTAAACCTCTCTTCAGTTTGTCATTCCTAAAAGCTGAGCGTGACTGCTCCATACAAGCAAATGGAGACAATGTATGTGTTCTTGATTCTGTTCCCTGTTTTTCAAGAGTTGACTGCTGCCTCCAGCAGGTGAAAAGATTATCCCTTTAGCATGAACTGGTGGAGCATGCTATAGGATTTCAGGAATGGAATCCTGTTAGTGGGATCAGTTTTGATGGGAAGGAGACCCACTTTCATCACTTTTTTTTTTTTTTTGAAGGAGCAGGCATGCTTATTGACATATCGGATCTCAAATTAGGAGCAGAGAATGTGGGAGGTTAAACACAAGAGGAGGTCCAAAGAAAGCTTCTGTTCACTAAAGTGCCCAAGCAAAAGACGCTATGATGTCTACTTATGCTGACTTTAGGAAGGTGGTAAAATTGCTTGGAAACTCTCTGGAATATTTTCAAGGTCAAGTGTGGGAAAGAGTGGTTTTCTCCAAGGGCTGTCAAAGGAATATGGGATTAGTATTAAAAAGCTACTTGGCTAGTTTGTAGGGGAAGCTGGAGTAGCCAGCCAGGTCAGTCTACTGAAATTTGACAGAAATTTAAACCTGCTCCACTGTAGTTAAGTTAAAATGTAATTGGCAGGAGTCATGGCTTGTAGCTTACATTCCTATACTGATATTTTTAGCTATACTGATATTTTTAGCTGGTACTAGTTAGAAACTGTTCATGTAAAATTTAGTGTTTCAAAACTTGCTAAATAGCATATATTAGAAAAATAAATTGTGTTACTGTCATGTTAAGTTAAGAAAACAAACCTGTGTAAAATCCTGATTTCAGGAGACTTGGAGATCAAATATGGTCTAGGCTGACTCTTACAGGTGACTAAATTTTCTTTGGAGTATAAAAGAATCAGCAACAAGATGCCTTTAATGATAGGGAAGTTGTTGGAGCTCTTTCAGCTCAATAGTGTATAGATTTGTAGAAATTATGTCCGCAACACTAAGTTCCACCGATTATATCTTGTATTTTGATGCATCTGCTTTCCAGATCTTCTGAGACGTTAGTTACCTTTATGTTCCAATTTTTGCTAACACATAAATTCTGACTTCTCAAGCTACTAGAGAAAACTGGTTTCTATATCACTATGTGCAGGACGGCTGCTAATTAAGCTGTGAAATGCACTGTCCTTCTTTATGAGGTCAGAGAAGTATTGTTCATTTGTAAAGTATTACTTGGTAAAAAAAATAATAATACATTTTGAGGGCTGTGTTTCTGCATGTCTTCTAGTCGTCCTGAATCTGCTGCCTCTTTGTTGATTGAATATTATTCTAATAGCCTTGCTCAGACTTCCCCTTCTTCCCACTCAGAGCATGGCAGAGGAAGGAGGTATCTTGCAGCCAGCTGTGGCGTGCAGCCAGTATCACTATGAGGAGCTCAGCTCACCAGCAATATTGCTTTCATCCCTCCTCCCTGCTGGGACTGCCTGGCATGCTGCAGAGGTCATTCACAGGACAGCAGTCCGTCTCCAGGTTGAGAGGGAACAGAAGTCATTCCCTGTCAGCCTGGATCGGATCAGGGAGAGAACAGCTGGGAATGCGGGTGCTGCACACTGCAACTCTGTGGCCACAAAGCTCAAAGCACCTCTGTGGACACACAGTCCCTTGAGAACTTGTCCAATGAAGGAAAGCAGCTTTCTTCAGTGATCCTGACCACTCAGGGGGTGCAAGTCTAATTTAAACAACAACAACAAAAAAAGAGTCCCTGAGGCAGATGTACTGTGTGGTGTCTGTTTACAGCAATGTCCCTGGGTTAAGTTTAAGGCTATAAAAATACATGCTCAATAACAAAATAGAGAAGGGCATTTCATATAGAGGGTCAGCTGATGAGATGGCATACTAATAGCTTACTAGAGTCTGAGTAGTCTCAAAAGGAGTTCCTTAAGTAGGCTACATGTATCAAAAACTAGATTTAGAAACCCATTAAGTTAGTGCTTCAGGTTGGTCACTGGTAATGAATGTGGTCTCTGAAAAGTGTTTAAATGTTTTAGGAAATACTATTGAATAAATAAGCAGACTCATTCTTCAAGACTTGCATTTTGTTTAAGACAACACAAACTTTACAATTCATCTCTCTTCAATGTTCATTTACACAGAAATTTGAGCACTGAACCTGTATTGTAATTGTAGATGCGTGTGTCTCAATCTTTTGTGGTGTGGTTTAGTTGGCAGCCTCTGAGCTGGATGCAGCCAACTGTATTTCTTCTTTACTGATAGGAACTGTTGAAATAATGGGACACCAGTGCAGGTGTGGCAACTGCTCTACCGTCTTGTGAGCATCATCTTGGGGCTGTGTGTATGGCTGGGGAGAGGTGACGGCTGCTGCCGTACCCGTGGCCTGAGTGTGGAAGCGGGAGACCTCCCTTCAGCTCCACCTGCAATTGGATTGCTCTGCCTTCTGTTTTGCAGGCAAACATCCTGCTTTCAAGCTGTGGCTATTAACTCTCTGAACTTTCAAACAAGATACCAAAGCTCTTAATGCATTAATATTTTAAATGTGAATGTTACTCTCACATTTCCTGCAGTAAAGGGTATTTAGTATTTTTCAGCCAGACTTTCCTTCTGAGCTGATAGTAATGCAGATCCTCATGGAATGCTTTGTTTTGGCAGAAGGCAATTATCTGCTGCTTTTGGGCATGGTGGGGTGTGGAAGAATCTTCCTAAATCTTAAGTGCTGTATATGAGCACAGTGATGTGTGTGGTTTTTTTTGTTTTTTTTTAAATAAAAAAACCCACACAAAACACCTTGAAATTTGTTCTCCAGTCTATGCAGTAGTGTGAGGTAAAAATCAATCTTGATTTGTCTAGACTGGATCTTCCTAGGGGTGGGATGGACACTGCATTCAGGCAGGAGGAGACTGGGGGGACTGTAGGGAGTATCTGCATAGGATTAGTATAATGTGTGACCATGACTGTGCAGTACAGCAGTGGTTGTGCAGCCCCCGTTCCTACTGTGACTCTTGGGCATGTGTGCTGCATCTCTTATTTGTATACGTATCCTTTCAAACGTCTTAATATTTGCTGTGTGTAACTTGAGTGAAACTTTCCATCTTGGCAAGTACTTTTGGAATGAAGGGCCTATTGTATGAATCTGTTATGTCCTTGCTGAATGAGGCAGTACTCCACAGGAGCTCTAGCCTCATCAAGTGTGCAGTTTGGTTAAGGGCAGAATGTTGTTTTATGGCACATAGTTTGACACCCCCCCCCCCTTTTGAAAAATAAAATTCTGTATCCAAAAGCTGCACTGAAAAATAAGGCTGAATGTCCCCATCTTGAATTTAGTCCTCTATATCTACAGTGGAATAGGAAATGCAAGCTTGTAATGTGAATTCTTCTTAGCATGTTAGTTATTATAATCTTAATTATGTTATCTTGTACAATTTCTATGTCTCTTTGTAGTACATCACATGATGAATGAACTTGCTGTGCAACTGTTATGCAAGTGTGTCTTTCTATACTTTTGTTTCTGGCCAAATCCAGCTTCTGTCACTATTTTACAGTAGATTCTGCCCATGCTTAGTGAGTGGAGTTGTGCTGAATTTATATGGATTCTGCTGAGAGCCAACTGGGTCCATTTTATGCGTTCATTAGTGTTCAGTGATTGAGACCTGATTCCAGTTGCATCTCTTCAAGCAGTGGATGCAGACTGATCAACGTTCTTATGTGTTACAGCAGATACTGTAAGCTGTTACTTGTCAAAAGAACTAGTCCTGTCTCTCCAGTTCTCTTTTCTCTAGTGTCCTAGCAGCTGACTGTTAGTTCTCGGGCATGGCTGGTTCCTGATTTGGTTTACTGTGCAAATGTTTTTCAAAGCAAGAACTGGAGTAGTGGAAGGGCAGGATTCCTGCCTTAAGGCAGGACAGACCTGCCTTAAATAAGCCATTTTAGGGAATAAAATTAACTTCAGAGTTTCTACAATAGTTTATATACAGACTGTTCAGTGTCAGTAATGCATTTTAACTCAAAGGCAAGCTGTAGTTGGGTTCTTGAGAACTCAGTCATCCTACATGTATGTAGGAAGAACTAGAAAAGTGAAGGCTCCCTCTTCTCTCATAGGAAACCCTTTCTTCGCTATTGTTTAGTAGCAATGTATGAATGGTGGTGTAAGAATTAAAATAGGTAGTTCTTGCCTGTGTAGCACACAGTCTTAGCTTTATATGCTGTACTAATGACTAGTCATTAGAAAATGAGTATTAGGTTTCGGCTACTTCCCCCCGCCTTTGGTGGCCATGCAAGCTTAGGGAGTATCACTGTACTGTCTCTTCACTTTACATGGCTATTTTTAACATGGAATAATTTAGTGTGCTGGTCTACCATCTGCAAACAGTTGTTGCCGTGAGAGAGGGAACAAATGGCTGTGGCCAGTGGTGCAAGAACTGCCTTATGCTGGTGCTGTTGCAGAGAAAGGTGTGTGGAATTGTACGCGGATTTCTGCTACTGCTAGCTAACATAATGCTCAAAGGAGGAATTTTACTTAAGGTTCATTTGTAAGAATGAAACAAAATCTTGAACCCGTGCTCGAAGTGGGATTCATGCACAGGCTTGTCAACCTTCCTCTGAAACGGTTATTTTTTGCCTCATGCCAGAGAGGGAAGAATTAAATGTTATTTTAACATGACACTGAGTAATGTGCTTGTCCTTTTAGATGCTTATACAATAAATTAAGCTTAAATGCTTCAATAATAACATCATCTGGTGTAAGATGAAAGAGCTGCTTGACGACCCTTCTTTCCAAAGGGGAACTTTCTGTATGTCCCATGTAGAAAAGATGTAAAGACAATCAGAGAAAGAATACTAATGTTCAAATGTGATCAACTATCCCTCTATGTAGAATGCTAGATGTAGATTTTATGTAGATTTTATGTAGATTATGTAGATTTTGGGTTGGTATTATGTCAGTAAAGCTACATTAGTATGAGAACCTGCTAGCCTGTAGTCCAGGCAGGACCTCTTTGGTTTGTGGTTTCAAGTTTCTGTCAACTAGAGCTTTTGTAGTGCTGCCAGCTTCTCGGTTATTTGAGTTCATGTTACAGAGTGTATTTTTAACACTTTTTTTCATTTCTTATGCATATTCAAATTTGTAGAGGGTAAAATATAAAATAGCGGAAATCTTTATTTATCTTCAACCACACTTTTTAAAACGGAAATGTTAAATCCACTGTCACGCTACCTAGCACTGCTAGAGAAATATCATGTTTGAAGTGAATTGAGCATTTCTGATGTTTTTCTTTTAAACGCTCCCTCACACCCAAAAAGCCTTTATTTGCTCAGATTAAAGGAGTGAAATAAGACATTATAATGAAACTGCTAGCTTATCTGTAACTTTTTTGGTTAGGAGCAATATACAGTTAAGCTTGGGTAAAAGCAATACTTAAAGCAAACTTAAATGTACCGCATGCTTATATTCAATGAATTTTGTAGTGCAACAAGGAAGCATGGGCTTAAACATCTTAACCCAACTTGAACAGCGAAGGTAAACCTCTGCTTTGTTTTCAAAGATACCATTGTTGTATTTCAGAGTCAAGGTGCGATAACTGAGAAACTGAGAAGTTTCAGTATGCATGATTTGACTACTATACAAGGAGATGAGCCGGTAGGACAGAGACCCTATCAGACATTACCAGAAGCAAAAAAGAAAACCAGAGCCTCTGCAAGTGAATCTTCAGGTAAAGTATCTATTTTTTCTAGCTAAAAGAACAATTCACCAAGGACAAAAGTGGGAAAGCAGAAATACTTTTACCCCATTTAGAAATGGAAAAGGCCTCAAAGAATTCCAGTGCACTTGAACAGAGTTGACTTGAGCAAGATATATTATGACAGTTGAGAAATGCTCCCTGAATTATTTTCTTATTGCAGCCACTAACAGTGTATTCATACTGTACTCATTACTCCTATCTTTGCCAATTAGCAATGAGAATTCCTTGCCAAAGTAAAGCTTAGTTGGAAGTAAAAAAAAATATGTGATTAAGTGGTGTTTCTGTGACAAATGTACGAAAAGTTAAACACAAAAATTTATGGAAGAGATAATTAGTGGGGGGATGGATTAATTAATGGGGATAAAGAGATACAAGAAGAGAAAATTAATGGAAATTAATTCAGTAGATCTGTAATGATAGTTCAAAATGTAAAATTGCTTGTGGTGATAGAAATAATGAAGGCATTAAGTTGTCATAATGGACTGATGCACATCAACACTCAAAAGATGGTGTTCAGTGACCAATATATGTTTTTGCAGAGATATTTTGTTATTAGTCTTACTATTTTATTATATTACATATGATATTATTAATTATTATTATCATCACTTTGCTCTTGAGCCTATGATGCTTGAAGGAGGGTTTCAGTGGAAGGCTGTCAATTGCACCTTTTTAAATGATTAGGCTACAATGTAAAGCAGTTGATATTTCACACACAAGAAATATGTCTGGTCTGTTTATTTTCTTTTCACCAAAGCCTGTTATTTCTTCTCATCCCTCCATTTTGGGGAGGAGTGGTGCTTGTGGAGCACAAGGAATTCCAGGTATTGCATGGTAGCCCATGGTGTTTCTGAGGAATAAATGGCCACCTGAATGGCCCTAAGCTGAATTGCTAATTGAGCCCAGAAGGTATCCTGTGCAGGTCAGCGTAAAGATGGGGTACTGGCCAGAGAGAAAGCCCATGAATTCATCTAGTGTTGCATTAGGTATGATGTCACTGCAGCTGTTGTGCAGGGGCTATTCCTCAGTGAGAGAGCGTTAGTTATCTATCTGAAATAGCTTGAAGATACTCAAAATTCTGTTTAAAAGAAAATTACTCAAGTACAGTTTTATACTGTGTCAATAACCACTGATTGTGAGATTCAATCTCGCATGTCAAAATGCTTTCTTAGGGCTAGTTTAACTTAATTGTTTCTACTCCTGGACCCAAATCTAGTAGTACACCTCTTCTGTTTTCTTTGAAGTTTGGTCAGCATTAGAGATTTAAAAAAAGAACAAACCACAGATTAAGTTAGGAACACTATGTAGCAATATTTCGTTGCATTTAGCAGAATGTTATTTTTTTGTGATCTGAGGTGGGAGTTCCTGTGCAAATCAGTTGAAAAGACCTAGTTGTAGAAGGACGTAGATTGTGACTGAGCTGCCAGTATGCTTGCTGTGAAAAAGGCAAATGTGATTTTGATGCATCAGAAGAGGTGTTACAAATAGAGATAAGGAAGTATTGGTGTCACTGCAAACATCCCTAGTCAGAAACTATCTGAGTAAAAGATGCGATTCAAATCTTCCATATTGAAAAAAGATGAATTGAAACTGTATTGGAGGCAGAGACATGTTACCTCTAGAATGGCAGAAGAAGCAAGGCTGCCTTAAGTAGCTGTGGAGTAGGTGAGCAGATTCTAATTTCAGGAAGAAAATGAAATGATGGAAGGAAAATAACCTAATTAAGCCTAAATAAAATATTGGCTTAGGATGAAATGTACATTGATCATGAATAAAGTTGGGTTTGGAGTCTAAAAGTTGTCTAAGTGTTACAGCTTGTAGGTTCTGGAATGGCTTTATAAAAGGGGAGCTTGGTGGGAGGGAAGAACCAGACTACATTCGGGAGCTTTATGGTAAGTGTGTGATGGGGATTCAGGGCTTTTGGACCCCAAGGATCTCTTCAGTACGTGTTTTAAAGCAGTTTTGCGCCCTCTAGTGAGAATCTTTGGTAATAATCTTGGTCCTATTGTAGGCTTTAAACAACCCTTAATAGTACTTTGATATTGTATCGATCTGAAAGGAACTTCGGTGTTACATATGAAGAGAGGTATGCAAGTATGAAGAAAGATCCTATGAATCACAGAATCATAGAATGGTTTGGGTTGGAAGGGACCTTTAAAGATCATCTAGTCTAACCCCCCTCCCATGGTGATTGTAGCCAAAAACCTTAAGTACTTCTCAAGATGACCGCTGAGGTTTTTGCAGTTCAGTGTAAAGCAGAAGATGGTAGCTAGACTGATGGTTTAATTTTTGACGATTGAGGAACTGTTGCATTACATACCTATGGAATGAAGTGGCTTGTTACGTACAAATGGCAGAATTATAAGTAACAAGCTCCTGGCAGACTAGATGTCTCACTGTTTTGAAACAGCTGGCAGACTGACCATATTGTTTAAAAGAATAAAGGATGTGTGTTGAAGATGAAACTTATGGCTTTCTTAGAAACTAAAAGTTACAGCTACTTATTATTAAACATTTTTATAAAACTGTTTTTTAAAGGTTACAAAACTCCACTGGAAAAAAATCCTGGAGATGATAAAACAGATGAAGAGATGGAGGGAACACATTCAGAGGATGAAATGTTTGCTCAGAGAGGCCTTCGAAGAACTCAGAGCATGAAATCTGTGAAAAGTATTAAAGGCCGTAAAGAGGCAAGTATAATCTTAGTTAAGTATTGAGTTTGTTTTTAACAGTGCACCTTGGCATTTTTAATAATGCAGAAATCTTTTTTTTTTTCCCTTAATTTTAGAGGGGTTATCAATGATAACTGGGTTGTAGAATGCTAAATGGAGAAGGAAGCATGTGACAATATCCAAGCTTGGAGCTTTTGTACTTTGGGGTGTTTAAGGGAAATACATGAATGAAATTAACTAAGTGAGGAAAAAGGGAGGAGGAGATGAAATAGACTCTGTGCTTGTGATGCTAGTTCTGGTACCACCAAGCCCAAATTCCAGAAACTGCTCACTTTGAAAGGGGTGTATATAGCAGTATTGTCACCTGCATTTGCCTGTCTTGGTTGTGTGCACGTAAACATCTGCTGTTTAATGGATTAACGAAGATTCAGAATTTTTTAGTTCCCATAGATATATGGCCTACTTTGACTTGTAACCCACAAAGAGAAAATCACATGTAGGATTCAAAGTGCTTTGTATTTACATGTGTCTCAAAATTTAAAGATATTTCAGAATAAGTATCTATGGAATCTCATAAAAGTTTTTAGGTAATTCTGGGAAAACAGTTGAGACGTACCTTTCTTGCCAAATTATGTTGAAACTGTATCTTGTTTAATCATAGGTAGATTCTCATACTGAATCTGGAGTGTCCAAAGCGCACTTAAAGATGCTTACTAGATTGGATTAGTGGAAAGGTAAATAATATTTCTGCCTGAAGTGATCTCAACTCTTTGTTAAATTATATTTTTTTTTTCCCCCTCAGATACGGTATGGATCACTGAAATACAGAGTAAAGAAGAGACCCGCTGTATACTTCTAAGTGTATTGCACAATGCCTGCAAGACAAACTGCTGTATTATAATAACTTGAATTCAATGTGTCAAGCGTTAAAGATTTGTGTATGATTCATATAATGAGTATGTATGAATAGCTATGGTAGGATTTGTTTTTATGAACCTAAATGGTTGGATAAAGTATTACTCTGCTTTTCTGTAATTGCTTATTGTTTAGACTTAAATCTGGACAAGTTATAGTATGAATTTCAGCACTCCTTAAATAGGAGTTAAATGAGGAACAGGAAACAGCCTTTTTCTAGACGTACTGAACAGACTGAAATAATTACAACTCCAATTGAATTAGCAGAAGTTGTAACTATTTGGAACTTGTCAAAATCAAACCCATAGTGTCCCCAAGTTTACATGGAAAGATATAGGAATACTTGAAATATTTTTCTGAACTACAATTCCTGAAAAGGCCTTTCTGTAATTTAAAAATGTACAGTTTAAAGGACAGTGGATGATGGTGGGGAAGGAAAAGGAAAGATGAGGTAGATACGGTACATCCTTAAGGTCATCTTCTTGCATCATATTGCCAAGCTTAACAAACTTCTATAATACTAATAGGTGCAAACCGGGGGTACATTTAGCACTTTATGCAAAACAGTATAGTTTTGCACACTTACTGATTTACAGCTGCACATGTCATTTTAATGACTTCTTAGGTAGGTTAGACTTATCTTTTGAATGCCAGCAATTCTTGTATTTCATGATCTTTAACTCGATTGCTTAATTACACTTAGGATGCTGTAGATAACTGCTACTAACATGTAACAACATTATCAGGTGCCTTTCTCTATTACAAGGCTGTGTGGTTTTTTGTTTGTTTGGGGTTTTTTTGTTTTGGGGTTTTTTTTGTTGTTGTTTTGTTTGTGTCTGTCTTCCTTCATCTAGAGAGATGTAACATGATTTAAGTCAGTTTTTGGTTAAAATTGTGGTAAATAAAACTTGTAGCAATTCCAGTGATAGACTTCAGGGATCTGATCAGCCCATCAGCTGTGTATTAGAAGTCATGCTGACATGAAGGCATGTATGATAGATTATTCAGGCCCTGATTTGGTTTTGCTCTGCATTGCTTTAAGAATGAAAAAAAAAAAAATTAGAACATGTATGTGTGTATATTTCATATCATATGTGGATTCTAAAATTGACTGTGTAGTACTTTCTTTTATTGCTAAAGTTATTACTAAAATATCTACATGCAAAGAGCTTTTTTGAAAAGTCTAGCTGATTTAGTCAGCCATTTTATAACCTAGAATCCCATGGCATAACTGTTTGCACAGAGATTAATTTTGGAATGTCATTCCAGGCAGGGACTTGTCAAAATGACTTTTTTGAGGTCCCTTTTGGTTCTATTTTCTTCAATTCTGAGAATTAGGCTGATTTTAGTTTTCTGTGTGACTATATCTCTACTGTGGATTCAGGGAGAAAACACCCATTTTTTGTAGATGATATTTTATTACTTGGCATAGGGAGAGATAGTGTTACTTTTCTTGAAGAGAGAATGGTGTGTGATCTCTCTTATCCTTGGATCTCAAACTCCAATCCTTAGACCTTCCCCCAGGTATGACGGTCATCTGCAGGTCTACTGCAGCATGCTTAAACATATTCTTAAAGGTTTGGGCCTGCTGCAGTTCTTTTTCTTTGTATTACAGCTATAGCAGGTTCACTGCTGGTAGGCACTTAATGGCCTGTTAATATATTCTGGCATTTGAGGTAGTCTTCTGTAGACTTTGGGCCAGGGTTTGACTTGTATGGATAAAAATGCAGCTGGTCTGTATTGGCATTGCGTTACTCGCTTGGTATTGTAGGCATTTCGAAGCCAAGTGCAAAGCCTTGGTCAAATATAACAACACTGATGGCACAGTGCTTTTAGCATCTCTGAGGAAGTTAAATGCTTTAGTAAGAAGTTGCAACAGTCCATATGTGACTAAAATGCCAAAGCTTGTATTACTTTACTCGAAGATGCAGTTTTGTACCAGAAGCCAGGAAGGCTGCTCTCTCCCAAATGAGTACAGTGCAAAAATCCCATCCTCTAACCAAAACTGCAACTTGTGATCTAGCTTTTAGAAGGAGCTGTTATCTGTGGGGGAGGCAGTGATCAGAAAGGCAGCCTCCCTGGGGCATAGTTCATCGCTTGTTCCCCTCATCTCTTTCCCTGAATGTAGGGAAAGGCTGTCTGTGTGTTAAGGTATGCAATACGTTAGAGGAAACTGAGGCTTTTGTATTTGCATCTTGCCCCTCTGAAAATTAGACTAACCTGGGCCTTGGGTGGAATCTCTAACTCTTACTCTCCAGATGAGTATCCTCCTTGGGCACGTGCTGCCACATCTTGCTTTAACTCATCATGTTTGTTGTATCGGCAAGAATGGCAATAAAACTGTCATCTTTCTACAAATCAGAATCCTGCATGAAGGAGCAAGGAAAGCCCTTCTTTCAAGAATTAGTTCCTGTTACATGTTCATATAGATCCTGTTTTGGGGGTTGTGTTCTTCTCACATTTCCAGGACTAGAGATCACTTGAGTAGTTTAGGCTCTACCACATTTGTGGTCAGTAAGTTGCTCTAGCTGTTATGTACTTGAGGCTGTAACTTCTGGCAGACTTAACTTAATTAGTAAGTAGTGACAAAGGCTAAATAAACTCTCCTTTTTCTGAACTATGCATGGAACTAGGAAGGCTGGCAGTATTACTTATATTCATTACTGTTTGCATAGAAATGTACTTGTGTTCTCTTAGGTACTGTCTTAAATGATAAAACTTTCAGTGTTTTCAGTCTAATATCCTACTGTAAAATTCTTTTCTTGACAGCTTGATTTTGCTCTTTGAATTCATCCTGAAACTGGTTCACTGTATTATCTTAATTTTTTTTTTTCCTTGCTGTTCATTGTCAGCTGATGTGTGGCAGGGCACAATGGCATGATTAGCTTTCATCCCAATGATATGTATTTCTCTCTGCTTGTTGAATTTAATTTAGTTTGGTTTTGAAATATTACACAATCTTTTAAACTTCGTGTACAGGGAATTTTCAAACTTTTTTGCCTTAGCAACTGCAAAAGTGATCTGTCTAGCTCTTGCCAGTGAACTTCTTGGAAAAATGTTAAACAAAAATCAAAATTTAACTTAACATTCTTTTTGGTTTTAGAATGTAAAATGTAGTTCCTGTCAAATTATATAGTCTTACGAGCAAAGTGTTTCCTGAGAACTGACTGACTGCCACCAACAGGACTGCTAATAGAGTTAAAGAAAAACTTACTTAGAGGTTAAAAGTACCTTAAGGGAGAATATGTATTTCTTGTTAAATCATGTAAAGGTTTCAAGTCTTTCCAAAATATCTGAACTGACTCAGATTTCTTAGCAAGAGCCTACTGTACATGTTAAAATACACAGTTTGAGATGAGGATTAAATTGATAGCCTCAGTTGCAAATAAACTTAGGCCAGACTGATTACAAGGTAATTGCCAATATTAGCTACTTAATGCTAATTGCTTTGCTATGTGAAAGTAACTGAATATTATCCAAGCTACTTTGTGCAAACTATAATTTTAAAATGAATTTTAAAATGAACAGAAGATAATTTGGTTAAACAGAATGGTGGGTAAATGCTAGATGCATTTAACACACTGTTCATGACAGAAGATGCATTTTATTTTTGGTGTTGCTTTTATTAATGGGAAGTTGGTATTTTTAAGTATTTTTCTACAAAAATATGTATGTGCAAAGGCAATACTTTAACATTTTTCAAGAACTCGTATTTTTAAATGCTACAGACCAGAGACTGTCTACGTTGAGACTGTAGTAGCTTTAAAAAAAAATGCAATGTAAGCTTTAATTTTTATATTGTAATAATAACTTGCTGTCAACTTGTTTACATATTTGTAGGAGGGAAAGCTTCATTATGCATTGACCTATCTTGATACTATCTTTAATAAATGCTGCTTTGAGCAGGATGCAGTGGATATTTTATTACCTGAATTACGATTAACAAACCAGTCAGTATGAAATCTGTATTCTATTATTTATTATAACGATTCCAGTACTGGAACAACCTATCTGAATTGTGAAGAGACTTTTAAAACTGTTCGAAGTATGACTAAACTGTCATTGAGGTTTTGCCATGGAGCCTGATGCTGATTTAGACTTAAATGAAACTTACCCTGCTAAAGGCAACTTGAAAATGCTGTAGTGTTATCTATTTTAGATGTTCAGTTCGGAGTAAACTCAAAATAAGATGCTTAGTCTCCCCAAAAGAGTATGGCTTCTTGGGGAACTGTGGGATTTTTTTTTTAATTAAACCAGTTCTAATGCTAGCCTCTTTTTTTTTTTTTAATTGATGCGGCTTTACTGTTGTTTTTGTGCCAACAAACAGATTTTGTATTTCCTAGTCAGAGTTCTCCTGGTAACCCAGAGAAGGAGATGCATGGGTAAACTTGGGCCTTTCCTTTTTCAAACCTCACTTCAAGTAAGCTGTTTACACGCCTAGCAAAACCCAAGGAAAAAACCTCAGTAACGATGTTTTCTGGACCTTTTTTTGCAAGGCTTCCTGACTTACTGCCTCAAAGGAAAGAATTTCCTGATATGGTTAATTGAGGAGAAAGACTTAAACTATTTATTGCTACTGTCTCCTAAGCATTATGAAAATACATCCCAGAAGCACAGACTGACTGTAAGGGACCTTGCAGTGATTCAGTTCCTAATGCCAGAACAGTTCATACAGTACAAAACCCCTACCTACTGAAGAAATTGTGGATGCCAGAAAACAATCTGATTTTTTTTTTCCTTTGTTTGTTCAACTAATGTTAGCAGGTAGCAGGAACATTTGTGAATGTGGGCTAAAAGCTGTCATCTTGCTGTTAACATGATGCTGGTGAGACCTGCTCAGGAAATTATCTGGTGATTCTAAAATAGTGCTGGTACGTATGTCCTAGGCTAAAATGTTCGAGATGAAGCAGATGCAGCAATGGTGAGAGTCTTTTGGGTGGGGCTCTTTTTTTTTTTTTTTTGAGACCTTAAGTGTTGTGTATCTTCCACACTAATGTAGAAAAACAGATGACTGAACGTGAGAGGGAATCTAATAGGTCTTGTAAAATGAGTAGACTTCCAAAATTATTTTCATCCTTTCTGTAGATCTATTCAGGAACAAAACGGGAGCCTGTTGTCTTCGTCTGCCTGCCTTTGCCAAGGTTCAGCAACAGATTGCTCTGTTTGAATTAGGGTAGGAATCATGAAAGCAGCTGGAGCAGGGACTATAAGGACTTCAAATAAAACCTAGGATTTCACTACTGTCTGCTAATGTACGGTGACTACATGGATGAGGAAGCTCAGAAATTATCTAGAAAGTCCCTTTTATCCATGCTGTCACAGTTCCAAGGTAAGCAGCACTTTGACCCTCACTTAGCTCTTCCTGGGCAACATACCCCCTATGTCGTGTGGCACTCACTGCTTTCTCAGTGAGCTGTGCTGTGCTGTCCCACCCAATCTTTCCACTCATTTTAGTTGTCCTGGACTAAGAATACCAAGGGGAGGTCATCCTAACTTAGTGCCTCAAAGGAAAGAATTTCTTGATATGGCTAACTGGGGAGAGACTTAAAAACAAAAAAAAACAAAGCCAAAGCAAAACAAAAACCCTGTATAAAGCTAGTGTAATAGTAAAGCTGTACCTTCAAACGTAATGCTGGGAAAAATGCAAGCATAACCATGTGTATTATAGTCTCGAAGGAATTACACCAAAGAAGGCCACTCACTGCTTTTGTGAAACCCCTTTTCCCCAGGTCTAAATAACAGTTCCTGTCTCTATTCCTAATACTAGAATTGCCAACTTAACTGGAGGTTCTCCTGTTGTCCATAGGATGTGGAGCTTTTAAGTGGCACTCTGCAAACTGGATGAAAGCCACAGGGTGAACAGAGCATTTATGGTAGTTTAATTAGTTTTATTGAATCAGCAAGCAGAACTGACTTGTTCTGTAGGTGCCCAATTAACAGATCTGGCCAGAGACAGCAGCCTGGGGAGAAGGCTACAGAGCAAAATTAACCTTTGGTAGCAGCCTGCAATTATCTAGGCTAGATTAAATCCTGATGAAAAATCCTGCTTCTCTTAAAATTGAGGTCATGGAAGAGGGAGAGCTGCTCCCATTTTAAAAACAGCTCTGGAGCAACTGCTGAGCGGCTCTGCTCTTCTCTGGGGCGTATCCTGCAGCTCTGCTTTGAGTGCCTTGTTGCTGGAGAGGAGATTTGGCCATATCCCCTTGCATCTTACTTTGGGCAACCTGCTATCTTGGTAGTCTTCTCTTCCTGGAGTAGGGGAGAGCTGTTCCCCACCCCCACCTGCTGCTGCTCTCCACTCAGCTCAGCCCACAGGGCGATTCTTCTGGATCACGTTTTTTTTAAACTAAATTAACGAATAATTCGCCCCGTGTAGCGGCTGCCTTGCTACTTCTGGCTACAGAACGGCCGCTCTAGCAGCGACCGTCTTTTTCACCGGGTCTCGGCCCGCAGCGCGGCGGCGGCCGGCTCAGCCGGCGCTCTGCTGAGCCGGTTGCCCCCAGCCGGGGCTGAGCCCCGCGGGCGCCGCCGCCCCCGGCGGCGGGGCCGCAGGTGAAGGGGGGGGCGGCGAGGCCGGCGGGCGGGGCGAGGCGGGGGCGCGGGCGCCAGCTCAGCGCGGCGGCGGCGGCGGGCGGGCCATGGCGGTGGGGCTGGAGGAGGCCTTCGGGGCGGCGGGGGAGTTCGGCGGCGGGCAGCGGCGCCTCACCGCCTTCCTGGTGCTGCTGCAGGTGAGGCGGGGCGGCGGCGGCAGGCGCTGCGGGCCGGGGCGGGGGCAGAGGAGCCGCCCGGGGCAGGGCGCGCCCGCCGGTCCCCGTGCGAGCGGCTGCGGGTGGCGGACTCCCTCTTCCGTGTTTTCCGGTTTTTGTTGGGTTGTTCGGGGTTGTTTTGGTTTCGTTTCGTTGTCCCTCCCCCGGCCCGCGACAGCCCGGGCAGCATCCCGGGGAGGGCGGGCAGCGCGGCGGCGGGACGGGCTGAGAGCGGAGGAAGAGCCGGGGGCCAGCGTGCGTCGCAGGGCACGGGGCTGCTCCCACGCACTCTTACTGGCACGGCCGCCTTTCCGTGTTTGCCGGGATGCCCGCGCCCGCTCGGGACCCGCTTCCTGACCCGCCCGGCAGCCGGGCGGGGGTGCGAGGCACTGCCCTCCCTCCGCACCCCCGCCCGCCGGAGGGCTGCAGGTGGCTCGGGCATCCCCCTAGGAAACGCTGTCAGAGCGAAAGCCGGCCTGCCCCGGGCTCCAGGCCGGTTTGGGGGGCCAGGGGTCCTGCCCCTCAGCTCCTCCGCCTCTGAGCACCTTCCCCCTCGCTGGTCCTGGCCCCTGTGCCTCGTCTGTGCGCTCCTCTGCGGCGCTCTGGGCAGTGACTCTTGCGGGGGGATGGCGAAGGAACCCTCCCCGAGCGTTTCTGTGGCAAACGTCCTCTCAGAGCCCCGCTGTTTCATGGGCGTTTCAGAAAGGATTTGGTGGGGTTTGTTCCTTTTGCAAGTTGCTTTTCAAACCTCTTTCTCGCCGCAGTGCTGTCTTACATGCTTAACTTTTCAAAGTTTATGATCTGTTTTCCTTATTTCTATGAACATCTTCCACTTTTTGAAGAGTGCCTTTTAAGCTTCTGCTGAGTGGAAGGAAGTGGAGTCTAACCACAGCAACTATTTTTTTTGTGGTTTTAGGTGGTTTTTTTTGTTTTTTTTAATCTCTTGTGAAAAGTGGTATGCAGGGTGCTGTCTTTAAATAGTGTCCACACCCCCGCATGCAAACATTTATCTGTTGCATTCGCCTAGGTTCTTTGTAACAGGCTTCCTCCTGTTAGTGCAGTTCTGTATTTTGAATTAAAACACTGTTGTGAGGGAGGGAGATTACGCTGATTGCAGGTTTTTGTTTATAACTTGTTTCTGCAAGAGCATTCAAGGTAAGCACAGGATAAAATGGCATGTTAAAAAAAGGTCCAACCAAATCCACCACCCAAAGACTTGTGGCCCGATGAAGGGAGCCATTCTAGATTCAAAAATTTTCCATCAATGCTAACGTGCTGAAAATTGCTAATACTTGGATGTGCTGAGGATACTGTTAAGTTAGAAAAAATAAAATAAATCACATGCAAAACGCAGAAGACATTCAAAACATCTTGGAGCTCGTATTGATGAATAAATATTCTCATAAGGGTTTCTTTATGAAAATCTTTTTTTATTCCTGCACATTCTAGTTTTCCTAATGATCAGGTTAAGGTTTCAGTCTCTGCAATGGAAAGAACTAGCAGAGACTTTTAAAAATATAATCTTAGATTTCTCAGGTTGTATTCTTTTGAGTATTTCTCAGGTTGTATTCTTTGAGTATAGTAAGTAAATTTTGTTTATAATAATAATAATAACAACAACCTTGGTCTAAGGGTTAGATCTCAGCTATGAAACTATGATGAAGTTCTTGGTATCTCCCTTTACTGTGCCTGGCTACAAAACAGCAAGAACAAACTGAACAACTTTGCAACAGAAAGGAGGGTGGCAAGATGAAGCTTTCGCTGAAAGTGCACCAGTATCTCTGGAATGGTACCCGCTGCTCCCAACTGCCTCCATGATCACATCTGGGGATTTAGACAGAGTAGACTGATTGCATTTTGTTTGTGATGCTGGGTAAAGGGAAACTGTTAATTGTTAGTTTAATGAGAAGCTTACAGTATTCCATCAGGTCTCCTTGGGATTGTTTAGGGTAAATGATTGTGTCTTATTTTAAGGTATATGTGGCTTGTCAGTCGATGCTCATTGTGCTTGTGGGAGCTGTGCCCGAGTATCATATAGACCAAGAAGGAATTCCAGCGAGCAGAGCTGAGCTTGCCAAGCATATCCATTTTGCAGACAACTTCACATCTATAGTAACTGAGGCAAGTACTTCCATCGTGCCTAACCGTTTCTTCTCTTCTTGGGATTTATGCCACTAGTGCAGGCTGTGGCGCTTGTAAAAGGTGAGCAGGGCTTAGTGTAATGTTTTGCTTATGCTATTAAAAGTTATTGGAACCCACCCATCTGGATTTTTATTTTATTATTATTTTTAAATCTGAAAGTATATGATTAAATTATTAGTTTTGCTTTCCTAGTGTAAATCTAATATTTATTAGTTTAGGTTAAACTTTCTTTATTTATTTTGTTTTCAGTTTTCTTTGCCTTCAGATGTTTTAGAAAGTCATTGCTAATGAAGAATGATCACTTAACTACAGTTTATAACTCTGGAATTTAGTATGCGCTCCTCCTAATGTCTGTTTTCTACCAAGAAAAGGTTCAATTTGTCGTGTCTGCACAATCTGCTGTGCATGTAAGCTGTACCATGAGTTGCATTAGTTTCTCACAGAAGATACATCTTAAAGATTAAAACTAGTATGAAAATGAAACTCATGCACCACATGTCTGGGTGTTTTAATGTGTGGTGAGAGTGGGAGATGGAACAGATTGAAGTTTGCCGAGTGGGACAGAAGCTTGACCCTTCATCCTCACACCTTGTGAATGCCATGCAAAAGGCTGCGTTTGTTTTTTTGCTAGTCCCTCGGCTATAACCACTCAGGCAAGCGCGAGTGACCTAAGCATTGCTGCCAGTGCCAGAAAAAAGACTGTGTGGGTGGCTTGGCTTGTAGCGTGAACTGTCAGAGTTCTGCTGATTGAATTCTTGGAGCAGTTGTCAGTAAACTCATATAAGACAGGTTAGCACTTGGTGTAGCTGGTGCCAAATTTTTGCTTCCTTCCCATTATCCCAAATGTGACTGTGTGATGTTTCTCTTGGAAAAATGTAGTGGCTAGACATAAGAAGGAATGATGCAATATTGGATCATATCCTCTGTCAGAAACAGATTTTTTTGATTAGCATGTTTTCCAAGATCACCCTTCAGTTTCAGACTCTCAGCAGGATGCGTGATGTGGGGTAGTACTCTAATTTATAATCAGAAATCAGCAAATTTTAACTAATAGTGTGTTTTTAAATGTAGAAGTCAGTGTCCCTATTTCCAAAATGTGTAGTAATTCTCAAGACTCATCAAAACAAATGTATGTTCCCATTCATTTCGGTAATTTTATTGTAAGATTTTTTGAATTATATTGTTAATAGTCTTTTCATGGAATCTTTAGATGCTGGCCAACGTTTTGCTGTATGCTAGTGGTCTAGTAACTAAATCAAACTGCCACGTGGATTTAAAGAGCTGAGAGGGCGTCTGTTTTGGTGATAACAAAATTGGCAACGTTTTTGTTGGCAAGCTACAGTTAATTTTGACAAATATTTAACAAGTTCCTTTTGTGCAAATAAAGTAGATAGACGCATTCTTTTAAAAGTTATATTCTTCACAGATTATTGTATCAGACTTGTTAAAACATGAGCATCTTCCAGTGACACGCTAAGCAGCACAAGTAACAGTTTGGAAAAGCAGTCTTTTCTCTTGTGCTGTCCTGAGAGAGGAAGCTGCTTTTGTAAGTTTATTTCCTTTATTTTGGTGGTGGAGCTTAAACTGTAAGTACTTTCAGTTCTGTTCTGGTTTGGCAGGGGCACTGTTCTGCTCTGGAGCTCAACAAAACTTCAGAGCAGCTCTCCGGTTCTGCTGTGAGAACTAATCATTGTAATTAATTTTGGTGTAACTAAGACTTTGTAAATAATAGCTCAGGCTTGGTTCATGGAAAATACAGTTGTTAGAATGGCGTCTTGGTCTGGCATCAGCTTAGTCCCCTGCTTTGTTTAACAAGTGGTGATGCTTAGGAAGGTGAGTTCAGGAATGTCTTACATTTGGTGTAGAATTGGTCCTCTGCCTTTGAGAAGTTGATTTTTACAACCATATCCGGGAGCATAAAGTTGTTTTGTCTCTTGTATCAGCCTGAAACGCTCTGCAGACGGGAACTGGGAGTTCGAAATTTGTATGCTGTGGAGTGCTAGCACAGAGAAGGAGTTAGGCCAGCAGTGCTCTGTGCCTTGGAGAGCACATGCTGTGATATTTTTATACCTCAAGTTTCCTGAGGATTCGTGCCCAGGAATATTTCATTGTTGAAGTCTCCTCAGAAAGTCAAGAAACCATAAGTTTCGGGGCTACATCTTTATCCAATGTAACAGGGTAGGATCTACCACCCAGCGGGGTATAGTAGAAACCAGCTGCAAATGCTGCTGCACAGGAGTTTTACCTTCCCAGAGTATCGAGAAGTCCCCCAAAACTCTGAAGTGCTGGAACACTGGGTACATTGGGCTACAGAAGGCATCCTGTGAACGTGTTAAATCTTGTCCTACTCCCACAACCTGCGCCTTGCAGGCTGCTGGATGGGTAGGGCACAGGTAACGGGTGGGTTACTGGGTGGATGGAGCCATGTCTTCTCTGTACTTTGCCACTATGTGAGTTCAGATCAAGTAAAAACATATGTTTCTTGAGATTGCTATAATTAAAAAGTTTCACTAAATTCCTAATATTCTTTGGGGATCTGTATTAATTCAAGGCAGGCACTTCAGGGCTGAGGTCCTAGTATGCTGTATTGGATTTTGGTCATGGGCCTCTTCCTTTCAGCTTTCTTTTTTTTAAACCTTCTACTTAAAAAAAGCAATGGGATTAGGATCCTTCTTTCTCTCCCCAAAGGACATACTACACATGTAATTTAATTTAAGTCAGCATGGCAGTCATCTGCTTTTCGAAAGTAAATTTTCCAGTAAATACACTGGGAATTATTTGAAACACTCAAATAATAATTACTTCTTTGGCTAAAGCCTTGCATTGAATTAGTTAAATTTTTTTCCTGGAAAATCAGAAAATCACCTAGGATTTTCTGATTGCCGTTCTTTCCCAAGTTCACGATGTCAGCAATGTTTGTAATCTCAACAGTGCGTTTCTATGAGTGTTGATCCTCCTTGTTTGCATCTGGGGGGCTGCACAAGCTGTCTGTGTGCCTTGCCCCGTCGGGAAATAGTATGTTTCATTCTGATTTCAGCTCACTGTCAGTTCATTTTCTTTTCCTCTGACAATTTTTGCTTATGCTGCCTCAGTTTAGCTTTTGGATGAGGTAGAATCTACATTTTATAAAGAAACCCATCATTTGTTTCTAACTCCTGTTTGATTCTAAATGCATGTGCACAATAAGATACTAAACTATCAACGAGTCGTCAATACGTAGGTCGTAGAGTTTTTATAAAATAAGGACATCTTCCCATAATCCCTTCCTGCTTCTCTTTAACAATTCAACATGTGTACGAGGAGAAAGGGCACCAGGGATTACTCATGGTTCAGGAAGCGTAGCTGCACAGCGTTAACTCTCTACGTGCTGCAATAGCGAACATGCTTTATTCTTGTTAAGGAATAATTTTTATTACCTGTTCATTCAAATAGCTAAGCTTGTTCAATGTTGAAATGGCTAAGTTGTTAACAGTTCAGACTTCCCTTGTTTTAATAACTTAAGATAAGTTGCCTTGTCAAAGCTTGGGAATTGGAGTGCAACTAATTACATTTACCAAGTTGAAAGGTTATAAAATATTATAATGAAATTTCTTGGGGGAGAGAAAGTAGAGATGTTAGAGTCTGTTAGGAAAAAAATATGACTACTGTTGGCTTACCTATCAAACTTTGAACAAAACTTTAATTGGATATAAAGCAAGAAGTGGAAAATGGCAAGAGAAGAATTTTGATAGATTTTTATTATTTTTGAGGAAGCTAGCACATTGGTGTTAATACTTTTAACAGTAAGGAGATTCTTTTTTTCACAGTGGTACCTAATTGAACAAGAAGCCTACAAAGTGAGCCTTGCATCATCCCTATTTTTTGCTGGATTGCTTATTGGAAATATCACATTTGGCCCTTTGTCAGATAAACTGGGCAGGAAACCAGTGTATGTCTCAGGTAAGATTGTTAAAAGGTTTTTCTTAAGCGTTCTACGTGGATAACAACATCTGTTTCTTTTCTGCCTGTGGGCCACCCTGCCCAGAGGCTGCCCTCGGGCCACCGTGCTGCGTCAATGTTCTGGAGTCAATGATCTGTATAAGCATTTCACTCGGAGCAGAGCAGCACTAAAATTCATTAGTATGAGTGTGCTGGGCAGCATAGTGGTCACTGGAATATCGATGGGAGATGAAAAATAACCTGGTTTTGCTCTGACTATCACTGTTTGAGCATAGTGTTCCACACATTGCCTGACCATATTGTCTCCATTAAAAATAATTTGCTTTTTGGGGAGGGAGGACATGGGGAGAATGATTTACCGAAACATCTTTAGAGTGGGTAACTCATGTCCTGGTGTTCTCCAGCTGTGTTTGCAGCCAAAGGGTCTTTTTGTTTAATGAGAATGTTTTTTCAAGGAAACATCGTCTTTGGCATTGTGGACCTCAAGTGTGTGACTTGGTGATTGTAATTTTCATATGGTGTGACTTCAGAAAGCCAAATGTGAGAGGTTACAGATGAGAATACTGTAGACTACAAATTACCGTCAGTAACTAACTGTGCACCCTGCCTTTCTTCTGAGTTCAAGCTGCATAGCATGAGTACTAATTACATTTTATTCTCTCTCTACAGGTCTATTTTTTGATGTTGTTTTTGGGTATGTCACAGCATTAGCTCCAAATTATGACATATTTGCAGTTTCACGTTTTTTTGTTGGAATTGTGAATGGTGGAATGGCTCTTGTGTCTTTTGTCCTAACCCAAGAATACGTAGGAAAATCATTTTGGTCATTTACAGGTGGGATTTGGGAATATTTAATCATTATTATTGTGCCATGTATTGTTCTGACTATCAATACCTTACATTTTAAATCCTTATGTTTGTACCAAGTAAAGTCAGTTTGTAGCATAAGTCAAATAAGTGTGATGTGATTCATCCAAGTTCTAATTTCTGTGGGAAAGGTGCCTGAATAAGGAAGATGGAGTTAAGTTTGATAAACAGCAAAACTGAGGTTTTAAAATTGGTACATTGATTCCTAAAACTTCCCAATTTGTACGCTGCGTTACATAAAAAAAAAAAAAGTTTTGGTAGATCCTGCCAACTTCTGAACAATGCTGTATGGTATCTTGGGAAGGTATTCTTGAAAGTGTTCTTTGAAGTTTCCCTGCACCACAAAATGACTTAGTGCCTGGATAGTGTTTTTTCCACTGCTGAATGTGCTGACCATCCAGTATTTTTAAATGTCCTTTTTTGTATGCCACTGCCGAGACTTAAAATAAATTTAACACTTGCACATCAATCTGTTGTAAAGCTGGAGTAGCTCAGACTGTAACGCCTTTTTGGTTAGCGCAACATAGGGAAAAACTTGGTCCAAATGCTGACTTGCTGTGGCTGTGAGCATATTTCTCTCTCTCTCTCATTTCTTCAGTTACCTCATTCTACTATTTTTCTTATTTCTTCTCTGGACTCCTGGGGATGTGCGAGACAGTTGTGGTTTAGTTATAGCTTTCCACTTAATTTTTGTTTTAAGTACTGAATTGTCGTCTTCTCCTGGGTTCACTTTTTTGACTCACGCCCTCTCTCTCTCCCACCCCTCCTTGCCCTGTTGTCTACCTCTGCTCTTCCCAGCCTTTCTCCCTGCAGGGCCAGCCTCCTGTGGACCGAAGAGACAGTCTGTTTCCTGCTGCTTCTTGCTCTAGCTGCTTTATTCTAGTTCTGCTCAGCTGTTGAGAAAGAGGTGCTGAACAACTGATCGGGGGCTGAAGGAGAGGGAGCTGCTGGACGCAGCTCAGCAGTGTTAAAGAAGCTCTCCTAGGTGTTGGCTGGGAGCTAGGCTTGGTGGGCGATAGCTGAGAGTTTCTGGGTTAGTACGAGATCTCCTGTGTTAGTCTGCAGAGGTTTGTTGTTAGGCTTTTGGAGTTCAAGTTGACCCCACATTTTTAACATTTTTATTTATGCTTGTTCGTCAGAAGTCTGCTGTAATAAACCTCTGGCTTGCAGCTGTTTTTGTATTGAACTCAGTCCTTGTACTTGTTATAACTTCCAATTTCTGTTCCAGCCTGCCACCTCTATTCAAGATTACCTTAATAGACCTAAATAAATCACTCAGTCTCAACACTTCCCCTTCCTGTCCTCAGGTTTTCTCTTTAGTCTGTAGGTTCCTGTTCATATCTTGCTCTCTCCTATGTACCACTCTTCATTTTTAAAAGGGGAAACCCCCCCCGTCCCTCCATACATTATTCAAAGCTATCCTTCATTGGGATTGCATAACATACTTAAGCCAGGTGGCTCACAAGTGCTGTAAAGATACCTCATAAAATTGCTATTTTATTTAGGTACTTCATGGCCTAGGAATTTCAGGCTTCTGCTTAAGATTTTTTTTTTTTTTTCTTTTGCCAATGGTTTCTGTAGTCACCGTTTTGGTCTTGTGTTTTTAGGTTCGTTAACTAATTTGACATTTGCAGTTGGCATTGCTGTTTATGCTTTACTGGGTTACTGTGTAAGAGAATGGCGCTACCTTGTCTTGGTATCGAATACTCCAGGAGTCATCTTCCTTCTTCTTTCTTTGTAAGTGGTTCACGTGCATTATAATTATAAGAAAAAATATGCAGCAGTTTAACAGTTACTTTTTCTTGTCATCATTCAAGAGAGAGGTATAAACAAAGATGAAGTTTTTCAGTATGGTTTTGTGAACCAAGCAGGAGAAAAATTGTATTGTGAAGGGAGAAGCGGTTTTAAATGAAGCAGAAGGTCAGGGTTACCCAGAAGATGAGCTTGTGTTTCTGCATGCTGTTAGAGCTGTGGTGGCCAGGGTTGCAAAGAGCAGCTGTGTGCCAGCTGTCCAATAAAACTCGATTACAAATCTGCTTGGGGAAGGGAAGCCCTGCCAGAGGCTGCGAGCTGGAGCGTCAGCCAGGAACACTGCCTTCTGCCAAGGAAGGGCTTCGGCGCTTGAGAAGTTTTGGAAGTGATCCTAGAGGGATTTTAGAGTTTCTTTTCGTGAGACGCATGCATGCAAAGGGCAATAAGTGAGAGCACTTGGAATTGCCTTTTTAGCATGATACGCTATGTATCTGCTTGCTTTTGAGGTCCCTTGTGTCTGTTCCTAGCACTGTTGTGCTTGGGTGCTCCTATTTAGAATTCCTACACGGATATTATCATAAAAATGATTATGAAATGTATCAGTATTTAAGGAATTAAAAGTGCTAGCTTTGTCTGGCCTGTGTTTGTTACAAAATATTCTTTTAACATATCAAGTCATACACCTTGTATACTTCTGATCACTAGGTAAAGCTGTAGAAGAAATAACAGAATTAGTGTAGTAGGTTGTCTACACATTAATACAGGGAATATCTAGCATACAGCATAGATAGAAAAAAACGATTTATATTTCAATTATTTTTTTTATTTCAATTTTTTTTTAGATAGATCTGCCCTTGAAATAAGTTCTGTTAAAGAATACACCAAAAAACCCTCCCTCTTCCTGTTGTGAAGGAAAACCAAGCCTCTGGGCTGAGGAAAGAAGTTCTGCATAATATATTTTCCTCTATGGGGTTCTGTTTCTGATGGAAGTAGAATTACTTCCCCCAAATCCTAAAAATACTGGGATTCTCTGAAGTAATGAAAGTTTACTTTGGTTGTAGGATGTATATCTCTGTTAGAAGTACCAGAGAAAATAAAGGTTCAGTTAAAAATATTCCATTCTTTATTTTATGGCTCGTATAAAAGCAGCAGCACACTCTACAACCTCAAAAAAAACAGGAATCATGAACTGAAGTTGTGGTAAGCAAGGATATTCTGATTATACTTGGGAATAAGAGATTTAAAACTTATGTGGGCAGCAATAAGCTGGTACTGGAGCCTGACAAGTAATTCCCCAGTAAGGTTTCTTTCCTCTTCTCTCCGCTCCAACTCAGAGCTCTTCCCATAATGGAGAAGCTTGAAAGAAACTTTGTGAAAACAAAGTTTTATCTGGGCTGTTCGGATAATTGGGATTTGAGATGCTTCCTGGATAATGCTAGTGTGGCGTTTCCTCGAGTCAGTTCAGCAGAAGTCAAGATTTAGATTTAAACTCCTCTAATATGACTGAGTGCTTTGTCAAGCATCTCCAACAATCCTCCTGTAAGGTTAACTGTATTATTATCGAAGTACATGGAATTTAATATGCGGAACAGTGCAAATAGAATGTTTTTCTCTCAATTTGTATTGATACTTTTTTAAAGTACTGATTTGCAAAATGGAAAGATGGACTTTAGTGCTGTGTTCATAGGAATGAACTTGTCATCATTGATTTTCTGTTCTCTCCTGTTAGTATGCTCCCAGAATCACCACGATGGCTGTATTCCCAAGGGAAAACGTCAGAAGCTGAAGATGTGTTGCAATATATTGCCCTTGGTAATGGGAAAGAGAGATTAAACCTAAAATTAAAACCAAGTGCAGGAACTTTGAGAAAGGATGAATCAGCACCTGGTATCCTAAACTTAGTAAAACACCCAGTCCTTCGGTGGCGAACCATCGTACTGATGTACATCTGGTACGTAATAACAAGATGCTGAGATGCTGTGAATGAGTCAGACGTGAGGAAACGATTAAGATTTTCATCCTTTTCTTTTGAAAATTCTGTCCTCAAACTAAATCGTAAATTTGTCAGTTGATGGCAGAAAATAATAATCTAAAATGATGTGTTGTAAAGTTGATGTTTCATTATTATTGCTGTTGTGTTTTATTTTCAGTGTGTTACTTAGAAACTGCTTCAAAACCTACTAAGAAATAATCTGGTGGGAACATAATATTTACATTGAGTGAAATGAGAAGCTGAAGCAGAAATTACTGAGAGGGTGTGTATTTGAACCAGTCTTAGGAGGAAAAGGACGACGTGGATTAGACAACGGTAGAGATCTGGAGTAAGAATAAGCATTAAGAGCCCAAAAGCACATTATGCAGGTTCAGTGGAGGAAAACTGTGGGCAAGAGAAAATACAGATTGCATAGATTTATATTAGGTGCTGCCTTTAAAAGTGGTACAACTTGGGGAAAAAATAATCACCCCGAAGCGCAGGAGGTTGTAACATAATATGTTAGCAATACATGGTAGTGCAGAGGGAATCCCTGGAGGGGGGAAGGTGTTGGGTTGGTTGTTACAGCAGCAGCTGTTGCCAATTGGCTTGAGCTAAAATCCGCCGGAGGAACAGCCGTTTTCCAAAATGCCAAGAACAAGTTTTCCTTTAAAGTTCAACGTCATTTGAGACGATTGTCAGGATGTAGATGAGAAAAATCAGTAGTTTGATGTGGGGGGTAATCTGAGATGTGCAGGATGTGGGAGAAGTGGCAGGAACGTCTTTGCTAAGTAGGACCATTCCAGAAGCATCTTGCACTCTTAAGTTGCTGGTAGGTAAACGTAAGTGATTACGGTGATGAGAAATGACACAAAGGCATTCTTGTCTTCTGGAAGAAGAGGTTGCAGCACTGTTTTTCTCTCTCAAACTCTGTTAAGATGGAGCGGCGTTACAGCGGTCGTCACCCAGCTCCTTGTGCTGTTGCTCAGGAGCCTTTGCACCGCTCTCAGCTGTGACTGACAGAGGACATACTTCTCCCTGTGTCAGGCAAACTTTTCCTTTCCTGTTCTACATCACTTGGCCCAGATTCTGCTTGGACAGCAAGGGAGTGACTAGGGAATAGGCAAAATGTCTTTTGTAGTATCTGGTGGCCTTTCCAACCCAGTGTTGTTGTTTGTGGGGTGGGGACTGGGGGCTTAGTTCTTTCCAACGAAAGTGATAATAGGTTTGTTGGGGAAGCCTTCCCTAGGTTTGGGGAAGACACTCTGTGTTAAGCAATGGATGTACATATAATTTTCTTTCATAGGATTGCTTTGCAACAGTTAAGCATCAGCTGCCTACAGTTCAGCTTATTAGATTTGCTAAATAACCTAGGGAAAAAACCAAGCTAATAGAAAATTCTGAAAGTTATGCTGCGCGTATATATGAGCACTTGTTTTCTTTCAAGAATTTACTTTGTTTCCTTAAATAGGAACTATTCTCTTTGCCTTGTTTCCCTTTTGATGGGAAATAAGAGTTCTCTTCCTAGCATGTAACTCAATATAGCTAATCCATAACTCGGCATAATTTACCTTTTAAATACTTTCTTAGCCCTAAAGACCAGTTATGTTAGTAATGTAACTTTTATGGTTATTTTTAGGTATGTCTGCAGCTTTGTGTACTATGGACTAACTTTAAATGCTGGTGAATTAAGAGGAAATCTGTATTTAAATGTGGCGCTCTCTGGTCTTGTAGAAGTTCCAGCATTTCCTCTCTGCATGTTTTTTATTGAGAAATCCTGGTAAGAAAAACTTATTTCCTAGTTTTCTGCATATATTTGTAGATAGCCTAGAAAAATATTAACATTTTTCTCAGTAAGATACTTCACTGTTTTTTCTAAACAGTGTTGATTCTTTGGGGATTTACTCCGCTGCAGGGGTTTCTGCAGTTGATACAGAAATAGGACTCTGATTTTCTACCTCTTATCTTTTTTAGTTTTGTTCATCTTTTGAATTACTCAAGAGATGAGCTTTTCAATGATTAATGTTATTAAAAAGAGTTTGGTCTTTATGGAGAAAATGTGAGTAGCCTAGTTATTTAAGTATCTATAGCTTATATAGATCTCATGTATTTTATTCAGAATGACTTGGTTTTGTACTGCCTACCAGCTGCAGTTGAAAGCCATTTTCGGAATTGTTCATTTTTACTTAAACTTTTCAAAGACAACTTTGAAGTGAGAGCTGTTCAGTTTTCATTAAGGCACGAATGATCAATGTCCGTGTATTTTCATACTTTTCAGTGTATTTGGAGGCCGTCCTTTATGTGAGTACTTATTTCCAAAGGCCAAACAGTCTGGCAACCCAGAGCTACTCAGGGCTTCCTGTAACCCTCAGTTTGAGTGTCTTTGTAATGATACTTTGGTCTCACTGAGGTCAGTGGCAAAAATCCCATTTTCTTCAGTCAGGTGAGGATGTCACCTTTTGGGTTTTTGGGGCAGTAAAAAGCTGTCAGCTTGGTCAAGCTAAAAAGCAAAACAACCAGCCAACCTTCACCTCAAGCCCAAGAAGCCTGAGTCAAGGACATGCACAAACTGCACAAGTCCTACACTTTTTTTTTTTTCATTTTAATTTGTGAAACTAATTGTAAATTTCAAGCTTTTGGTTTCCTGAAGTAAGGATATATGTAGTTTTAGGTACTTAATGCAAAACAGAACGTGACAAGCCAGCTGCTCTGTTTTCATTCAGTTTTAGTGAGCAGTATCCTTAAAGTATAGCTTTTTTTGTTGCAAAAATACTTAGAAGATTTTAAAAACAAGTATTATATGTTTGTTACAGATAAACTATAGTTCTACTAGTGTGGGGTAGCAGTTAGAAATAGCTGTGAGAGTTCATGAAGTAACAAGCATGTGTAATATTTCTACATGCCTGCAGACTGTTACTAAGAATATCTTTATTTGTGGTCCTTTGCAAATAATTATGAAATATTTAAGTACGGCAGATGTGGAGATGAGCTGGTGATTTTCTATCCTGTCGTCTTCTCTTTTATTTTAAAACACTAGGCAGTAGAAATAGCCTTTGCTTATTTCCATGTGTATACCATTAGACAGAAAAGCATACAAAATAGTTTTACTGTGTGTCATAACTGCATATATTTAAGCAAAGTTGTAAAAGAGAAATACAGATTAGGAAGCATTAGAATTACATTTTCTTGACCAATATTAATTTGATCTTTGTGTGTATGCACTGTAATACCCTTTTGGTGACAGGGCCCATTGCCTTGCTCAGTATAGAGAAGAAAGAAGTCTGAGTTCTCATTGCTGAAGTAGATGGGTTCTTCTCATGGCTACAAATTTAATAGCTTAAAAATAAAAACTTGGCTAGAAATGGGAAAGCTTTTGTGGGAGGACTTCAATACACAGAACTAGGAAAATGATGCAAGATTTGAAGCACTTACCAAGGTACAATCGATTTATAACTATTATTAATGCTGCTGTGTACTTTAGTTGGTATTTTGCAGACAAATTCAAAAAATACTGAAGGAATTTGTTTCCATCTTTATCTGGGTGGTCTTTTCCTTCTAGGTCTGGAAGACGTAAAACTATGACATGTTTTCTGATATTTGCAGGACTTGCCTGTATATTTACCATGTTTCTACCAACAAATGCTGGTAAGTATGTACTGCTGCTAAAGTAGATGTTAATTCGGATAAAAGCTGACAAAACAACTTAATGAGCAGTTTGTGACCGAGTATTGGGGCCTAAAGCCCTATCCATTTATACATCTCTCTTTCTCTGTCTCTTCCTTCCAGGGCTGGTCAGGGAGCCCCAGTCTTGTCTATATTGCTTTTAACTTCTTGCTGGCATAATTTGACCCTGTTAATCAATTAAGTTTGCCTGACTGCAAGCCCTGGGCTCTTTGAAGGTCAGACCAAGCTATTGCGTTCTGTCTCAAATACTGACACTGCATTAATTTATCACTTAAGCAGTTTACCTTAAAATACTGGATTTAATAGCCAGGCTGCAGTGTAGTGTAATGTTAGTTTGACTGCACCTTGACAGTGTGAGATGCCAAGCTTAATTCTACATTTGTTTTGGTGGCATGTAATACTTATAGAAATAGGAACTGAGATTTTCCTGAATTAGAAGCTTAATTCGTCAGTAAAAAACCCAAACCACTGAAGCTTTAAAAAAATGTATTTTGTACTTGAAAATTAGAAACGGAAGTCAGAATTGCGATATGGAAGCCATAGGCATGGCAAGAAGCTTGCTGCCTTCCTCAATCCCATGCTGTGTATTGCTGCACTATGCAGTTGTGAGGACAGTTCATGGTAACAGTGGAGTATCAGCAAGTATCTTTCTCATCTCAAAAGATGTGTTTTTTCTAACATTGTCAGTGACATTCACATAGGTTTGGTTTTTTATTTTCACTTTTCTTTCCATTTCAAGTAGTTTTTCTGTGCTAATATTTATTTTAGCTACTGAAAACTTACATCTGTATGACACTAACAAATAGAAGTGGCAGCTCTCTGCCTGTATTTTCCTTAATATTCCGTCAGTAGAAATGTTTTAGCTTTACCAGTGTTTTGACCCAGCAGCACCAGCAATGTGATTACAAGGTAGCCTTCTATAGGTTGTGTTTATCCTTAACAGCTATAAATGCTGCCTGGCATCCATTTCAAATTGATCTCAGAAAAGTCTCAGGAAGAAAAACAGAGCGAGAGAAAATATCCCATAATCCTATTTGCCATGCTTGTGTTAATTCAAGTCCTCAGACATTTTGTTGCTCCTTTTATTGAGACTGTTTCTTCCTTTGTTCCAACAAGTTTGCTCTTTCTGCTGCTTTTTATATATTTTAAAACAAAATGAAAGAAAAGCAGTAGTGACTAATCAGGATAGGGTAATAATTCCTGAAGAGTTGCTAAATTTCAGGAAATCTTCTGCCTTTTCCAGTTGGGTTGACTTTAATCCCATTAAAACGTCTTACTTTTCACTCTGGTAAGAACAAAGCTGGTTCTTGGCCCAGAGTGATCTGTGTCAGTTAAGCAGAAAGAAATTCGGCTTCAAGCATGATGAAGGTGAGTCACTTCACTGGATGAAATGAGGGTGGTTGCATCTCTAACCTGAGTCTCCTGTTACTAAGGAGAACACTTCTTAATTTTTGTCTAAGTCTGCATTCTTCGGAGTGATTGACAAAAGCCTTGATTTTTATTACAAGGGATTTAAGATTTTAATGAGATATTGGGCACTTGCGTCTGATGTCTGTAACCTTCACTTGATTTCTGAATAACTCCTGCTAACTTGTGAATGAGAATCTGGTCCAAGTCATCTCCCCTGTGGAATAAGCCAAGAACATTTCAGTTATTAAAGATGTGCACTGAATTTGAGACTAAAAAATCCCTCAATGGTTAAGTAAAAACCTGATATATCCCCTCAGCTCTCTCTTCCCTTATCACTTAGAACTCATCAATTAATTTGTGTGAGTATCAGTTTGGAAGATGGTGCGGGAGAGTGACAGCGGAGGGGGAATGGAGCTGTAATATTCTTTTCTTTCAAAAGCTGCTGTGAAGCACAAAGATGTCTTCTGCATTTTGTATCCACTTTATATTACAGCAAGCAAAGGAGACTTGTAGTCTAGGGGTAACTAGGTTTTAATTTTCATGTCGATTTATCTGCTTGTGCTGAACATAAAAGTTTTTGTGACTTTCATTGATATGCTTTCCACTGAAGAAGGAAAGAAAATTTGCAGTTCTTTAAATCAGTTGTCTCAGCTTTTGTTAATGTTAGGTATTTCTGTTTGTTGAGAACTAAGCTTTCGTGGTGGATATTTTTTCTGAAGTAAAGTTAAAGACTCCTTTAGTTTCAAAAGTACTGTTTAAGTGAACTTTTGCTTATGAAGATGACAGCCAGAAGGTGAATCTACGTAACGGCACTGCAAATGAGACTCTTAATGGCAGTGATGGCATCAAAACTTGTAACTCTGTTCTGGAAGCTCTTAAACATCAGCAGGGTTTGTTACCCTTTTCCCCTGTATTACTTCCCTAAATTCAAAAGATCAGTTAATGGAAGATTATTCCTTATCAATAAAACTCAAATGCATGAATTTAGTAAGAACTTACAACTTTGCCTTTTACCAAAATTTGAAACAGTTGCCCTGACGGTACTGTTTCAAGCAGAATTGTGTGCAGAGTGCCGCTACTGGATGTTCAGGTGAAAGGGTGTTAGTCCAAATGTAGGTGTTAAAGATGCTGCATGGACATGCTTGGCTGGACCTAGTGAACGACCTATAAATGGTCAGAGAATCCTCACAGAAGAAAGTGCATTCCTGCTTAATGGTGTTAGATTTTATATATGTAAAGAAAATAATGGACTGTTCTTCAAGAATTGCTAAAAATGTGTTCCAAGACTCCAAGGAAAAAAATGTGATGACTATGTCTGGACTTGCTTACACAAGGAAGCTGATGTGCAGTGAATTTCCAGTGTGCAGAATCCTGTAGTAATTCCCCGCGTGGCCAGCCTTCAGCCTCCCCTGAGGGAGGGAACCTGGAGAAGACAGTGCTCTTTAAATTCACTCCTGAGCTTCTGAGTGCTAATTTCTCTGTCTAGACAAACCCTTTCTTCTGTTTTCATAGTAAGACTAAAACTTCCCAAGTGCACCAATGCTAAATTTCTAGTATATGGATATACAGTGTTCAATTTAAGTCTCTCTGGGAAGAAACCAGCAAGTTTTAAAACACATTGGAGAATTGCAAATCTCTTCTTCATTGCATCATGTTTGGTTGATGGAAGAAAAGGGATGTCCCAGCTGTCTGACGGCACCCAGCAGGGCTCTGAGGACCAGGTTCCCACCTTTGCATCTGCCAACTGTATGTAATATTCCAGTTCTTGCTGAGGAAAAGGAGAACTTGGATGGAAATGTTGCATCTGTTTTGCATGAATTACAGAAATAACTGCAAAAATGCATCACACTTAAAGAAATTGAATCAAGTTTCTGGATTTCAGTTTACGTACAAATGAATTTCTGCTTCAGCTGAAATAGAATCTGACTTGATCAGATGAATAGAGCTGAAAATATTCAAGGGCAAAATTAAAAGAAAAGCAATTGAAAGCAATCAGACTTTCCCATTACTTAATCAACATCATTTGATCCAAACTGAAACATGCTGAACTCAGTGTTGAGGAAGAGAACCTGAAATACAGCTAATCAGAGCATTCATTCTTTTCTCATGCTTAAAAAAAATATATTAAACTCTCTTTTTTAATAAAAAGGATGGTGCAAACACAACCGTATCCAAAATCAGGATAACAAAAGCCAGGTTTCTTTTGGACTTTAAAAGAACCACACTTCAGTTTAGCCAACTAAAAACTGTCTATTAGTAAACTGGGCTGCATTAGCATTTGTTCTTTCCAGTTACAGAGCTGCTGCATTTTAAGTCCCAACAGGATGTCCTTGGGGAGCAAATAAGCTGTTGAGGTGAATCAAATTTTATGGTTTTAATCTAATAAATTACTCAAGGAGGTTGTATTGTCTGTGCTCGTCAAAAGATGTAGTTACCTGATAAGGTATTTTGACCAGAGAGCTGGAAGCATTATCCCTTCCTTCTAGAGCTGTGATAGTTTTATACTTTCCCAGAAAAACAGGGCAGATTTTCCTGGTCCTAAATACAATTTTATGCATCTATTCTTATGTCAGCTCTTAGAATGGTTGGGAAGAACTGAGATAATTGCTTTTGTGCTTGTAGTTGAAAAACGTATAGATGAAACATTGTTTTTGTGTGACAGTCTCTTAGAGGACTAGATGTTTTCAACATTGTGTAAAAAGAGTAAGAAAACAGACTATTTATGCTTACAGCTTATTTTCTCTTTTTTGAAAGGTCTGCTCCTCAGTCCCACTGTATTAGCTTTGTGTGGAAAAATGATGGTGAGCGCCGCTTTCAACATTGTGTATATTTATACATCTGAACTATACCCAACAGTACTGAGGTAACTTAACAGAGCTTCTGGGTAAATGAAAATACTTTTCATGCAAAGCGATACTGATTGCTGGTGTGCTTTAATATTTATCTGTAATTATTTCTACCTGAAATATCAATATGAGTTCTTTCTGTAATTAAGGCAGCTTGCCAGGGCTTGAAAGGGCTTCTATTAGTTACATGTTTTGCACCAATGCACTTTCCTGGGCTGTTTGTGGCAACTTCCACTATGTCTGAACGCAGAATAAAAATATGAAAACCAGCTTCTTACACTGCAGTGCTAGGTGCCATATTTCTCATTTCTGCTATTGATTTTGGGAGTAAAATTACAGGCTGCAAAACCAAACATAATGATGTGATGGAAGTGTGTGCTAACTTAACTATAAATATAGACTATGCAGTAAGGACTATTTACAGTCCTTCTGTATACTTATATCTCCCATGTGATTATGTTTGTTTGCCTCCTGAAAAACAAGTGCCTTTCTATATCTTTGTTATTTAATTAAATATTCATAATGCAACTAATCTTAGTAGTTTCTGTATGGCAGTAATTCGCTTTACACCATTTTAATTCATGAACAAGTGGGCTAAACCCTTAGTTTATTTTTCATAGTTCTCACCAACACTTTGTGAGGTTATTCTCTCTCCTGTTGTCCCAAGATAAACCTGAGATGGGAAAATATAATACCACAATAAGTCTTCCTCTTCTCACCCCCCATCTTGATTCCACGTGGTTTTCTGAATGGTACTCAAAGCACGTGTTCAGAATTTGAGCCGTATTGCACTAGTTGCTCAAGAATAGCAACTACAAAACTACTGCAGAAATTGAGCTCTCTTTTGAGAGAGCAGGAAAGCTGACAGCTGACGTGGAGTAGGAAGGCGTCCTGGCTGGTAGATGTGTCCTGTAGCACTGTAGAGGTAATTAGGATGGTGACATAAATCACCTGATTCCAGGACACTGAGGGCTTTGGGGGGAAAAAAAAAACCATGTGGGTGACTCCTTGGATTGGCTTTTTTTTCTTTTGAGGTTCACAATTTCCCATATGTTACGGAGGCATAAAAGCTAAACTGTGAATGCAGTTTTTGCAATAAAACTCGTGAGGATGGAGGTGGATTGACTGTTTCTAGATACCGAACTTGTGATCCTTGGCAAAGATTTAGGTTTAATACGCAAGTCCCAAGCATGCTAACTGAAATTGGATGTGGGGCTTTGTTTACATTCTCCATGTCCAAACTTGTGTGTTCTTAAGGTCTCCTTTTCTAGTGGGTGTTTTTTGTTTTTTTTGTTTGTTTTCCTGTCCCCTCTGCTTTTCTGGAGTTGAGAATCAAGAGAATTAAAAAATTTTCAGATTTAATTTCTCAGCTTTTGCTTGTTTCACTGTGTTCTCATGTTTCATGTTACCCTGTCTTCTAAAGTCCCATTGATGTTTGGTGCCAAGTATGTGACAGCTCATACCTAGCAGGAGTTACAGTAGTGTCTCAGTGTGTTTGAAAATGTTTGTGATTAGGAAGATTTAAAAAAAGAAAAATTAATCAAGTAAAGTGCTAATTCATTTGAGAATCTGCACTAATATTTTGGCACAAAAGTAACGATATGTGTCAAAGATACAGACCGTCAGTGGAGAAAATGTAAGAATAAAGACAGTTCAGAAAATCAGCAACTTTATTAGACAACTCGTGATTAATAATATGGCAAACTATTAAGTTAAACTATATGAAAATTCCTCATGTGACAATGTATGCATTTAATTTCTTTGATATCTCTCTGGCACTTTTAATTGCAAATATTAGAGTTTATGCAAGAAAAGCAGTGATGGGCAAGTGTTTGATTTAAACCAAAGCATCAGCACCATCTGGTGGGCTTTGCACAGCTTTATAGTGATGCTGGCATTGCTCGACACTGGAGCTTAGGCGTGCCGTGGGATGAGACATGTACCATTCAAAGGCAGTGCAGAGGAGGTGGAATAAACTCCCCCCCTTCCCCGGGGATGTTTTGAAGAAAAATTAAATGTCTTCAGCATTACTGATCCTTATTTAAACCTACTTATTACTTTAAACACAAGGACTGTTAGGCGTATTTTTTAAGTTAATTGGTACATGGAGGAATGACAAATACACCTCATGCTAGAAATGGGGAGGTGCTGCAAGCTGGAGAGTGTGTATGTGCTTTGGGCTTTTTTGCTTTTTGATGTGTCTTTAAAATACCTGCTGGGGAACAAAAAAGTTAAAAATAGAAAACATCACTACTCTTGCATTTTGGACAAAAAGGAAGGTTGTCTTTGGAAACAAAATGTAATCATAGCTCTAGTAATATAGACGTAAAAACAAACTCATAGGTTTTTTTCATGAGAAAATGGTTGGAAAATGATGGCATCCTTGTATGGGATGGGTGGAATCAGCGTGGGGCCATTGGACTGTCTAGGATAGCACTGGAAAGTTTATTTGCTTATTTTTACATTGAGGAAACTATTGTATTTTCACTTATGTCAGTGGTAGTAGATAAGTTTGTACTTCTTTAAAATACTTGCCCTTTCGATCTCTGGCTTTCTTTGCAAGGAACTCTCCATAATTTTTTCTGTTGAACAAAAATCCTTGGTGAGCATTAGTGAAATTTGAGAGCTGCCAGTGCCAGCAGCAGAGGAGCTTTTGCATTTGTGCAGGGCTGTGCCCCACTCACTGGGCAGTGCCGGGCAAGCCGCGCAGCTAGAGCAGTGCCACATGGCGTGTGTCGTTTGCCAGGCAGCTGCAGCGGGAATAACTGGCATGAGCAAAGCCCCAGGCTGATGGGATCACCCTGGTTGTAGAGCTATTTTGGCTGGCGTTAGCTCAGCGCTGTGCTCCGTGGGATGGTAGGAGCACATCGGGTTGAGCAGGTCTTCTAGTGAGTGTGGTAAAACCGGGGCAGGAAGGTAAGACAGGCGGTGGGTGGTCAGCCATCGGCAGTGCAGCACCTCAAGAATACTTACTAATAGTTCTTGGGTGATAATGCCTTTTTCCTCTTGGATACCAGGACGCTGTTCTGCGTAACCCAAACTCTGTTGAATTCTGAACTATAGATATCCTAAAGTCTTTTACCAACTGCTTTCATTTTGCATTGGAATTGAAATGACACAACTTGCATTTAGGATCACCTTTTGCCCTGCTCCCTCTCAGCAGAAAAAAAGAAGCCAACAAACCTCTGGATGTGGACAGGCGTTGGGTCTGTGGGGAGGATGATTCTAAATGAAGGGTTCACACACAGACTGGTGCCTCTCATCTGCTCAGGGATTTTGTTGACAGGGGAGGTGCTTGGCCTTGTCTTGTGGGGTTTGGGTCGATGTTGCCTCAATGGGAGGAAGCGTGGGTTGCTATTTTCCTTTTCCCAAGAGGACCTGATGAGAGAAAAGGTTGCTTTGTCTGTTTATTTTTACACCGAAGTCACTGACTTCTCATCAGCTCCTTCCATCATCTGTTTCCCTTAACCTGTGCAAAGGGCCATTAGGAAGGGGTGTGCAGGTGGGTTGTTTTGGTATACTAGTGACCCATGTCACCTCTCTGCTTCTCCTCTTTAATCCTGTCACTGTCTTCCTGTCTTTGGAGGAGGAAAAGGAAAAAGGAAACAGGGTGAGCAGGGGCAGCTCAGCTCAGTGGTGCGGCCGAGGATGATGATGAATGAGAGGAAGCAACCGACAGATGTAGGGAGAACAGCAGCCACCATGAGCCGGTTCTTGCTGTCTCGCTGATGACTGGTGCCAATGTTGGTCTCTGAAGGGGCTGTTAAATACCATATTTAGGAGTGATACAGAGATGGAAGATTTTTGCATTTGATCAGGAAATGAAAGACTTAGAGGATTTTTTTTAAAGTTTCTTTGAAGAGGATTGTGTGGTTCTAACCCATGCTTTGATTATCACAGTCTAGATGAGATTGTTTTAAACTTGTCTGAAAATTGAAGGGAGCACAGAATTCAGCAGCCCCCTCGTGACACATCTGGCCAGATGTTTTCAAGCTTCACATTGGCAAATAGTTATTTTCTGTTTGGAGGTAAGCACTGACTTTTCATCTATGCAACCTGAGGTTGCAGAAGAGAGCCTGCTACTGACGGCCTGAGCTGGAGATAGCATTCAGGATCTTCTGCCTGAAGATCCTGCCAAATTTTGAAATATTTCCGCATTCAGAACAGGGATGTCCAATTAAATTGCCCTGTATGGCAGGTTGGAAAACCTCTCCCTTTGTTCAAACTTTTGTGAAGGATTGCACAACAGGGTGGTTTTGCTAGGGTTTGAAAGGGTGTGATTAACCTTGCTAGCAGCAAGTTGTCGAAAATCTTTGGAGTAACTGCTGGAGGTAATTTAAAAAGTTTGTGGTTTGTTTGGTTTTTTTTTTAAATAAAGACTATTTGATAACAAAAAAAAGTGTAAGTTGGCTCTGAAACTACAAATCTTTCATCCTTTGTTTGAAACAGAAATGCTGGCTTGGGTGTCTGTTCCATGTCTTGCAGATTTGGGGGCATTTTGGCTCCATTTGTGCCATCTATGGTAAGATTATTTTCTACTTTTTATGTAACTCAGATTTATTAAATTCTCTCAAAAGCACTTTGCTGATTTTGGTACCACATATGCCTATATTTCTTAAAAAAACATTGTTTTTATGAAAAATTAAGTAACGTTCACTCAGTTTCAAGAATTAATGAACAAGATGTTTAAAAATACCTGGTAGTTTATCCTTTTTGGAAATAATCTAATGTTCTGTGTTGTGTTAATATTTTATCTGTTAGTGAAATGATTGTCATACAATGCATTTGGTACTGCTAAGGCTCACTCAGTATCTGAGTTTTTAGGCACGTAAACAAAGTTTTCATATGAAGCTGTTTCTGTGAAATGACATTTATTGGGTTTCTTTGTTCTACCAGTATATGGATAACTGCACAAATTGCTGGAGTGAAAAGTTGTAGTCTTTGGGTTTTGAGTGCAGTTCATATGGATTATATATTTTAAGAGCAGGAAACAATGCTGGGTTTTTACTATGCATTTTTAATTTTAGAAATCTCTTAGTCCTTCTGTACCATTCGTGGTGTTTGGAATCAGTGGACTGTCAGCGGGATTCCTGACTCTCCTTCTGCCAGAAACACTAAATAAGCCAATTGCTGAGAGCATTGAAGATCTCCAGAGTCCCAAATACCAAGTGCTTAAAAACAAAGAGGTAGAGTAATTTTTTTTTTTACTGTAGCTTTGCATTATTTTCCTCTCTATCTTATGCAAGCCATGATTTAGTGTATATTGCTTAGATTGTGCATGAATGAACGTGTACATGAAGCTTTTAAAGCCATCGTTCTCTCGCATTCAGTGGAGATTAAATTTATTCTTTGTTTGGCTCTTAAAGACAAAAAGGCTAACAGCTTTCACCTGTATATATGAAATTATATGTAAATGAATACTATTTTGTTTCCTTAACGGAAAATTAGAAAGGCAGTCTGAAATAATCAGGGACAATACATTCAGCAACATTCCTGTGCTTTTACAGTAAGACAACTAGGCATATTTTTCATGTATTGGATTGTGCCTTTTTGTCATGTTTTGTAGTGGATCATAATCTAAAATTAATATATATATGAGGCAGTGTTTTATCCTTCATTAGTCTCCTGGGGTTAGAGCCATTTAGAGTGTTTTCCTGTTGTTGATATGCACTAAACAAAATTTTTGAAGTGACAAATGAAAGGTTTGTTCGTTTCAACGGGTAATAGAATAGAAAATATGAAGTATACCCCCTAAGTTTGGGAACTGCTTCCTGGAAGAATTAGTTTTAAAAGGGGGGCGGGGGGGGGAGTTCCTATAAGAAAGGAATTGTTAGCTGAGGACTAAGCAGGCTTAGTGTAGATATAAAATGTGTTTTTCTTGATATGCTAGCTTGTTAATTATCTGGTAATTATTGTACTTCGTTTAATCATACTACACACACTATTGTGCTTTCTTTTTAGGCCTAATACATAGTAATACTGCATTCAGTTGAAATGGAAAAAAAAAATAATTGTTGAGCTTTTTGAATATCATTTCCCTTCTAATTTTAAAAAAATCAATGAGTTCTGGTTTTCACATTTAATATTAGCCTATAAAACAGGACAAGAAAAATCAGACATGTGCATTGTTTTTCAGTAATTATTTTTCTTCTGTCTGACAGGCAAACCGGTTAGAAGAAAAGACTTAAGTTTCAGAAGGCCCGTCTGTGGTGGAAAATGAAGCCTCCATTGAGAAGGTGCTATAATACTTGAAGGGCAGAATCTTGCTCTATATATCCGACAGGAATGTCGGAGGACTCATGTATAATGCTGTTTGTAGCACGTTGAACAGTTTTATGTGGAGGCAAATTGAGAAGATGGAAGAAGTTGATCAAAGCTTGTGAGAAAAGAGGTGACAAATCTGTGCGTTAATGGCTTAACAAAAGCCTATTTTGGATGTTTGGACTTCTCTACAGCTTCTTAAAATGAAGTATTAATTTATTTTACAAAACGTAATTGCTAGCTTCAGATTAAGCTATAATGTTGTAATTGAAGTGATGTGTATAATTTAAAAATTAGATGTCCTTATATATTCAGGCAAGCTGTAATCGTGAAAAGTAACAGCATCCTGTATATGCTAATTTTCTCTACAGGGTTTTTTGCCTCTAAATTATGGTATACCTCACAGTGTGAAGAGACCAAAGATGGCTTGCTGGCCTTAGTATGTCTAGCATAAGGAACCTGAACAGGAGATCTGAAAGGAGAATAAATGGATTTTATATTGTGGGACTAAGTAATTTTTTAAATACAGTTGTACATGAAAAGATAGGTAAAGTTAAAAATAATACTATATTGGAAAAATGATGTCAGGCCTTCAAGAGGTGCATTTAAAGGAGAGGATGAGTAACCTTTTAAACAAAGGTTATTAAGTTCTAGCTGTACATGTGGAGCTAGAAATTATTGAACATGAGTCATATATTGTACAATATATGTAATAATATGTAATCCAATACATTGCACATATGAATTGGAAATTCTTCCTGTGAGGGGGCTATGTGTGTTTGGTTAACGGTTAAATATATTTACGTTGGAATAGATGCATCACAAATGTTACAGTTTTTTGAAGGCCAACACAATTTTGTTATTAAAAATAAAATTATTTAACATCTGTTTTATGAGTGCTGCTTTTTCCAGGATGTTTACCCAGGCTTTTTGAAGAATACTTGTATCATTTTAATTTTGGCCCTTTAATGCATCTGATAGGAGAAGGTTACTGAAAGGTCTCTGTATTTTGAGCAAGTTCCACAGTTAAATAATAGTTCTGCAAATGAACACGCACCCCTGCAAGTGTGTGTGCACTTACACACACACATACACATGTGCACACATAAGCACACGTGGGTTGCTCTGCCTGGACACCTCACTGAAATCTGTGCTGTGTCCACGCGTGCCTTATGAATAGCCTGATCAGGTCCTCAAGAGGTGAAAATCAATTGACAATCAGAACAACATTTAGGTAATGTTGATATATGGATGGATTGCATGTGTGTTTACTTAACCTCTGGGGCTGAAGCTTGATGACAAACAGCCTATAGAATACGCTGCAAACTTTTATCTTCTGATCATTTATTTATTCATCATTTTTGTAATGTTTCACTTTAGTGAGGATTAGAATTGAGTTTGTGAATTTTTTTTCTGAATAATATTAATGCCTTCCATTGCATTAACATTTATAACCATAGTGACTGATGATAGCTCTTCAAAGGATAATTGGGTCAGCAGGGATATGGTAAAGACCAAGTTTTGTTACTGTTGACTTCAATTTTTTTATTACAAGAAATAAAATGCAATAAGAAATAGAACGATATAAAGTTGTATTCCCAAAGCAGAGACAAGACTCTGGAACAGGAGGATCATAAAGGTACCATTATGTGGTGAGAGTCTATTTCTCCCTCCTGCCACATGTGTCGGGCTGTATCAGTGCATTTTTCCTCTGCCTTTTGTTCCACGTGATGTGAAAAACAGGAAACAAAGGTAATTTACATTTTGAACATGCTTATTTCTGCTTTATTTGACCTGGAATTAATGAATTCTTTGCCTGGGGTGACTTCTGTGAATTTGGTGCATTGATGACCAGAAAGCTGTGTGTCCCAAAAAGAAGTTAATGATCTTTTCAGCAGCCCCTGGAATGACTCATGGTACCTGTAGCTCTTGTTATGAGCATAGGCCAGTGTGGAAGCTGGTTTGGTAGTTCGTTTCCAAGATCCAAAAGAGAGTATGGATAGAAACATCGACTTCCATTGTTGCTTCTTACCTTCTCAATTCAGTGTAACACCTTGTTTGCCTTTTTATATATCCTTGCTGCATTTTGCTATTGCTGGATAAAAAGATGCTATTTGGAAAAAAGTGTTTTTCCAGTTACATGTTTAGAAATAAGGAAATTATTTGCAGCTTTATTAGAAATACTTTCAGTGGGACTGATGTGATCAGTGTATTATATCTTACAAGGTCCTAAAGTTAAGAAACCAGCTGTGTCATTCATTACTGTATGTGTCAGAAAGGCAGCATTTTTTGTCAAATAACTGCCTTTTTTAGAGTAGATATCTTCCCTTAAAGCTTTTGGATTTGTAGAATTAGAAATTCTTCACTTAAAGCAATTCTTTTTTCCCATTATTTTTAATGAAGACAAAGCAGTTTTGGGGAGGAATGCCCTAATAAATTCTTTACTCAGTGTGGGACTATTATCTATTGCTTTCCATTTCTCTGTAAAAAGAACGAAGGGAGCTGAATTAATTTAAGTGGTTTAATTAAACACATCAGGTCACAGTCCCCATCCTTAAGTATCACTTTTAGCTCTTCCCCTGTGCTTTATTTGTGTGTAGAAATTTGATTATGATGTTGCATCTGCACTGTTCATCTGTTTCTGCATTAGAACAGTGTCTTTAGTGCTTTAGCACTTAGTTGTGAAATTGCCTTTATTTCTTTATCTGTTTTTAAACTGATTTGAAGTCTTTTTACTTAAGCATTTGAGAAAATTCCACTGCTTTCTGGATTTTATCATGTTTCAGCTGCAAATCTCAAGGCCTTTAAAAAAAAAAAAAAGAGAAACAAGAGTTGGCCTCTTTGCATTATCCTTAAATACATCTGTGATACTGCCAGGTTGTCCAGAAAGGAAGTCTGAACTGATTTCAGGTTTTTTCACTCCTTTCTGTGCTTCGCCTTTCATCTTACTGTATTTTTCCCTAAGGAGTGCTGGGGTTTTTTTCTGTCTTAGGTACTAAGAGTGCTGAGCAGAGGCGAAACCTGAACATTCATTTATGCCACCTACGTTTTAATGCCATTTCCCTGTCATTAGGCAATATTTATCCTTTAATTCTTGGTTAGGTTTGCGTAAGCCCCAGTTTTTCCCTTGTCAGAGGAAGAATATCAGTTGTAAATATGCAAAAATATTTTTCCATTGCTCCTCCAGTTCATGCCATCTTTGGTATTTTGTTTCACCTTTTGGCCTTCCGCAGCCCTCCTGGTGACTGATTTGGCATGGAGAAGCAACAAGGATTCGTCTAAATCTACATTTTCCTGGCTGGCAAATATCCTCTGCTTTATTTTGTCATCAGCCGGTGATGACATACCTACACACCCACGCACGATGTTAAAAATCAGGTCAGGTATAAAGCGAGGGCTTGAGTTCTTTTTTCTGGAAAGGAAACTTTGCCCAATATTCATGTCAAGCTCATCTCTGTGATCTTTTTCATTATCCCATTTGATGTTTCATCAAAGCTGTTTCCTCCTTTGTTGGAGCACTGTATGTTATTGCTTGAAGTGAAGGCTATAGATTCATTTTTAGAATTTATCCTTTTTCATGTGAGCAGTGTGAAGTACAAATAATCCTTTGCTTTGTTGACTAATACTCTTGCAGCGAAGCAGCAGAGAAAGGAGGAGGTGAACTTTTCACACTACCATCTGTAACCAGCTGGTTCTGCCGTTCAATTTTTAGCTTGCCTGAGGCAAATAACTGTATCGTGTATTACAGCATGCAAGAGATCTATTTTTTTCCATGCAGTGAGTTATCAGTGGTTCATTGGAAAGGTCATCTTTCTTTGTACTACTTGCTACAGGAGATGTAAAATTTGCTAGAGATGATTTTTGATAGATACAATCCTTCCATTAGAGCTAAATTTGTGAAAATAGTGGACAGATGCACAGCTACAGGCAAACTATATGTAAACCTGGGATGATCTTTACTTGTAGCAGCAGAATTTCTTTTTACCAGGACTTCCAAATCTGTAAAGAAATGTGTGGGGTGTAATGTGCAGTGGGAGTACTGTTTGTGCCCACCTGAGGAGGGTGGTAGACCACAGTAGCTGGAGATGTTTGTGAGGGAAAGGGAATGTGGCTCAAAAGTAGATGAGCTTTGGGAATCAAACTGTTTCCAACTCCTGCACGCTTGTGGCATGATCTTGTATTACGCCAGGATCCTTTTAACTTGGTATTAAATAGCTACAATTCTTTCTATACTAGCTGAACTCCTGTTCCTCTGGGTGGTCTCCTGGTTTAGGAAACAAACTGGTGTTGGGATGAATAAACCACAAAACAAACGTTGCAGCAATTTTGATAGCTTATGAAAGCACAGTACGGCTCTGACTGGACTGGTTCGACAGTGTGGGTTCCTACAGTGATCCAAAGAGATTTGAAGCTGTGCAGGCTGATGGCTTTTCTTGGTTTTTCACCTAAGAAAGGTGTGAAACACTGTTTCAGTGACATCTTCGCATGTAGTAGCAACCTCGTCATGCTAATGACAGGTAAGGCTGAATAGACTGGCTGACTCTCACTTTTTCAACAACTTCAGTCACTTCGGCTGAAAACTTCTACACTGGGCTTTTGTCTGCTGGGTAGCAGTACTGCCAACATTCAGTTGGCTGTATTTAAGTTTCCTTGTCATGAAAGGCTCCAGGAAAAAGTGCTGATTACATGTTTTTTTTAAACTCTTTTTTCAGAGAGATTCTGCATCTGCAACACCTAATTTCTTGCTTGCACAGCCTCACTCACATAATTTTCTGCCTTCCTCTGCACTTTTTTTCCCTACTATCCCATCCACAGTAATGCAGGGCCTGACTGAATTCTCACCTCTCTACCAACGTGTGAAGAAAAAGGAAGACTGCAGCATATTGCTGGCACACCTAAGGAAACCAGAATCTGCATACACAAAATGGAGTTACTCCAGATGTGTCCAGGTTGAAAGAAATGGCTATTTCTTTTCACCATCCCCTGTCTCTTGGTTGGTCAGGTTTATAAATGTTGGTGTCAATATTCAGTGACAGCTGGCTCTGAACATTGCTGCAAGAAACCTGGCAGCAGCGATGTCACACCCAGCTCCTTCCACCAGGTTTCTGCTGCAGCTCCGGAGGTGTTTCATCTGTTTCAAACCATTATTTAATCCTTATGATAGCGTATGCTATTGTTCATACAAATGTCCAGTCCTCTTTTTTTTTAAGGCCTCCCGATCTCTTGATTTCAAGGCTATGATATGATGGTTCAGCGGTCTGTCACTACATTATGTTTGTTTCCTTTTATCATTTTATATTTGCTGTCTCTTGGTTTCACTGGAGATTCCCGATCATGGGTATAATGGCAGTGAATAGGAACGCTTGACCTAAAGATACACCCTGCAGTTTAATGCTATATATTTTGTATTGTCTGGTTTCTCTTCTTTTGAAAATGTTCTGGTTATTTCTGTGAATGGATGCTTTTCCAGGGCCTCTCGTTTTTACATCTGTCTGTGTGCCTTGAAATAGGTAAGCAAACGGCTCAAAGTGCTTACGTAAAGAAACTGCCTCAGCCTGTGCCCAGTTTTACTTGTGCTAAGAGGTGCTGATAACCAGCAGCCATAGCCTCTGAGAGGGGTCAGAGTGACCACTCTGACTTGCAGGAGTGTGTCCCTGGCTATGTCAGAAAATTATCACCAAACCTTCCCTTTAACTAGTGGAGGGCTTTTCAGTGTCTAATTCCTAAGCTGCTTTGATGGCATTTGACGGCTGTTTTCAATGCTGGTATTTTCCTGACCTATTCCCCCGTGGGTGTAGTGACCCAGATGGTTGGGGTTAGAGCTGCAAACCAGCTCCACCTCCTGCTACCCTTGCGATGGTCCTGCTCCCCGCCATGGGAGCTGCAGCGGGCCGGGGTCAGCTGCCTGCCAGCCTGGCCTGACCAGGCATCTTTTATCATTGCTGGTTTGTTCTGCTCTGCCGAATTCCCGAGCTTTCCTGGGGATTGCGCTTTTACTGAGCAATTCCTTGGTATTTAGCTCCAGAGAAAGTTACTTCTGTTGCTGTTTGCAGTTTGTCCCGGTTGTTGTAGTGTCCTTTGAGTGTAGAAATGGAAATATTTTTCCTGGAGTGATGTGTGTGTGTGCCCTGTACTGCGCTGCCTCGGGGCCTTCGGGGTACAAGTGTGTGCAGGGCCAGCTCAAAGAAATTGTGTAATGAGCGACTTCTCTGTCTCAGAAATAGTTGGCTGCTTGAGGGAGTGATCATTTCTCCCTGCTCCTCACCTGGAGGTAACTTGTTATATTTGACCTTGTAGTTCTTACCAAAAAAAAAAAATTAAATGCACTGATTAAAAAAAAACCCACAACACCCAGCACAGGTAAAAATTAGCTTTGGAAGTGAAAAAAGCAAGGAAAACCAATGACTTTTCTGTTGAAGAATCTATCACAGAAAAGTAAAATTGGCAGCAGGAGGGCTCCTGCAGTCATGGTCTTAAATTGCTGTGGATCTGCATTGGCTGTTTATTATCTTTAATCCTAGCGGTCTACGAGGAAGGAAGGAAAATAATTACTAATGACAGATTTTAGTTAAAGTTAATTTATTGGTGGTGGAACTAATTGCATGTTCCAGGTGTTCATCAGTTTAGCAAGACAACATTTAACTATCAAATGTTCCAATTACAATGTGGTTAATTAAACATGATTAAACTGTTGGGTTTACAAACACACAACTAATTATATATAATTACACTTGTAGTGGGTTTATGGTATGCATCATGCAAGATATATGTGATTTTTTAAAAATTCCTCCTTGTAAGAGACTACCTTATGCTTGTATGCTAATATATAGGTATTGACAGCTTGTTGTGTTTTTTAAGCCAGAAATCTACTGTGTAAAAGTGGTAGTGAGACACTGAATTAACAGATCAGTTAAGAAACATAAAAAAGGTGGGGGGGAGCATGGAACCTGCTCAGAATTTGCAACTGAACGGTGTAAGTCTTGTGTGAATTGGTAAAAGCTGGTAGTTCTTTGCTGTTTAAATTCTTCCGCTATTAAAGCGGAAGCAGAATTTTTTGATACGGTAAGATCGGTGTTCATCAGGTGCTCCAGCTTGCTGGGTCGGCCTTAGCACCTGCTTCAGAGGAGGTGGCCGGTGAGAGAACGGGGTGTGCACTGGCGGACTGGGAGCCTCTGAGGAGGGTTTCCGGGGCTCTCCTGGGAGTCCCGGCTCCTGGGCTGGATTTGCTGGGGATGGGAGATGGACATGTCTCCTGGAGAGAAGCGGGTGTGAAGTGTGCAGGGCGAGACGATGGCTGCCAGCCAGGCTGAGGGGCAGGGCACGGGGAGAGGTCCCATCCCTCGACATCTAGCGCGTATCAGTGCACATACCAATGTCGTAGTTGAAGCCAGCGCTCTAAAATAACCTGAAACTGCGGAATTAAATCACTGTGGTGCATAATTTACAGCAGGCCCGCAAGCTCCTTCTTCTCCTGTGCCCACTGAGACCGAGACGCCTCAGCCCACACCTCCCGCCCCCGCCGCGCCACGTCGCTCACCGCGATTGGCCCCTGCGGCCGGCGCCCCTCCCCAGGAGGAGGGGCACGTGGGGCGCTGTCCCGCGGCCGCCTGCCCACAAGATGGCGCTGCGGGTGGGGGCCGCCGGGCAGGGGCCGCCGCGCGAGGGCGCGGGCCCGTCGCGTCGCGTACGTCTGGCGAGCCTGTCGGCCGCCGCGGCCTGGCACCGCCTTGCGTTGCTGCAGCGTTCCCTCGCTGGGTGTCCCAGGGCAGTATAAACGCTTGGCGTCTTCATAACTTAAAAAAAGTCCGGCACGGATTCGGTCTTTGGTGCTTGGGTTTTGCTCTGGCTGCTAGTTATTGCCCTTTTCCTTAGGGCCTGGTAGCTTTGTCGCCTGTGAGGTCTCTGCAGTAGTCCTTTGCGGTTCAATCCCCGTCCTGAGGGACACGTGTGTCATTTAATTACGGATAATTATTTTGTCAGGAAAGCCGTGCACTGCACTGTACTTGTCATGAGGGCTACTTCAATCTTTGATTTGTGTTAAGGCTCAGTTTAACTTGAACCATCGAGAAGGGCACCAAGGAAAATGGGTGCTAGTGTGGGCGGGGGTTGCGATGGTGTAACGTGGGAAGCGTTGCGAAGCGGCCGCCTCTCCCGGTGCCCGTGGGCATCGGGCGCGCCTGGTGGGAGGCCACCGTGTCCCTGCGGCTGGGAGGGCCCCGCAGAGGCCAGCGAGAGCATGCTCAGGCTGTGGATGGGCACCTCATCCCCAAGCACCAGTGCTCTCCTTTGCCTAGGACCTAGTGCAATGACGGGTGACTTAAATTTTGCAGGACTTCCCATAACGTTACATATTTAATAAATAAAATGGTCTTATTTTCTGTGCTCCGGAATAGAAAACATTAAAGCAAATGCTGATTGTAGATGAATATTACAGAGATAGCTACATCGAGGCTGCTTTCTAATTTGGCGTGACCAGGTGGTTTGCATATTGGAGAAAGGAGATCTTTCCTGCCTAAACATCTGTATTTGCAGTGATAATATACGCACCATGATCATCAGTTCTGTCCTAAGGAATTTGCTCGTCACTGTCTGTGTGAGATTTGCAGAGCACAGATTTTTTTGGTAAACTTTGAGTTCATTCTTGCATGTCTGAGCGTTCATGGGAATATAACGCTTGCTTACCAGAGGATGTGTTTTGCATGTGTCATTGGTACCCATATGAATATACTGGAGTATGTTCAGTCCTTCTTCCCTTTGCATGCAATTTCACAGCTATGCAATTGGAAATCTACAATAGTATCAGCCAACAATTGGAAATCCAGAGTAATATCAGGCAACTCAGGTAAGAAATCATGCCCTTTCCTCCCTAGTCATCAGTGAGCATTAGCCTAATCATTAGTAATCAAATGAGAAATCAAATGAACATCAGTAAATACTTCTAAAGAACTTTAAATGGTGCTTTTTAAATTTCAAGTCTATTTTATCCTGACACAGGTGTTTTCTTTTCTTTTCTCTTTTTGTGTGCACAAGTATATACTAGAAAGGGAGAACAGTTCTTCCTCTAATTGAAATTTATCTTTGCGCAGACATCTAGTGCCAGTAGGATATACTGGAAATACTAAACTGCAATGGATTTATAACTGTCCTGAGTTTTCCTAAACCAGGAGAGCACTGTGTGAAGTGAGCTTGCCTTAATTTTCCTGTCCTGCATTGAAATTGAATTTTGCATTGAATTTTCCTGTCCTGCTCAAGACAATCACCTGGGCTGTCAAACACAGCATTGAAGAGCAGCGTGGCTGTGCCAGCTGAGTGTCCAGCCTGGCAAGGCCTCTCATTTGGGGAGAAAAGACCTTTCCTCCCATGTTGTGGATAATCCAGAGCTGGCCCTTGGGTGGAGCAGGCTTTGCTCTTGCCCCCTGGCCTTGCTAGGCTCATGTCCATTTCCCTGCCATTTGCTAGAGAAATAGTTTCTGTTTAAATAACTTATTCCAGGGACAGTTAGTTGCTCAAAGAAACTAATGATGCAGGTGGCAGTGGCTGGGAGATCAGTGTGTCAGGATGGGTACTGTGCCAGCCCTGAGTCAGAGCTGTTACGGGAGGAAATAGGAAAATGGGAAGAGGATGGTTAGTGCTCCCTTAGCACCTTTATGTTACTGTTAGCAAAAAACCCTAAACAAACAAACAAACCAGCCTTGGAGACAGCCACATACTCAGATTTCCCTGCAGCCTGTTCCCAAGTGTCTGTCTTCAGGCTGGCGAGCGACCCTGAGATGAGGTCTGGTTGGTGCCAGCAGCCTTTGTCAGCATGGGCACAGGATGAACGTTTGTGTTTGTGGGTCGTTGCCTGTGACACCCGCGGTATCTGGGATGGTGCCCACGGCAGTGCACTGTGCATAAGGCACAGGGACTTCTCTGGCACCTGCTCATGGGCTCCTGAACCAATACATTGCCCATCAGGGCTCCTGGTAGCCCCATGTTTGTTGCTGTACTAGCCATGGAGGTCTGGAAATGGCATTAAAAAGTTTAATTTTTTTTTTCTTTGAATGAATTACAATGAATTTCTTTCAATGAATTACAATGAAATAAAAGAGGATGAAAATAAAATTTTATACTGTGCCTTTTAGGCAGCTTTATACTTCTCTCTGACAAGAAGGCTAAAAGAGCAAAATAATATTGACTAAGTGTCTGGTCTTTACTTAAGTGGTTGTGAAAGGTAATCAATCCACTTGTGCCCAATGTTACCTTTTCAGTTCAGAGGGGCTGGGGAAAAATTCACCTGGCTTTTCTGGCTTTAAGAGGTTGGCAGGGCTGGAAGCAAACTATGATGAGCTTGTTTGCCTATGCCTTGATGGGATTAAGATGGTATGCTGTACTGCCACTCAGATGATGTTTTCTGTATCTTTAATTGACCATTGCAGCTTGCGAACAGCCCATTAGCTAATGTATTTATACTTCAGAAAGCTAATGCTGAGTGGTGATAGTCTCTTCATCTTGCATTTGTTACAGAAAAACTTAAGGTAATTTGAATGAGTTTGGGGAAAGAACAGCAAAAAGGCAGAAAGGTGGGTTTTCTCTTTGTGCTTATTAATACGGATCTATAATTTGGAGGCTTTGTTGAAGAGCATTAAAATGCATAGACTTTTAATGGAACTGCAAGGGAAAACAAAATGAATCCCTATGACTTAAGTAATCTATCACTGAAACTTTGTTCTTGAAACATGAAAAGGCATGTGAAAGTCCTTCGGACCACCTCCAGTGCTGTAGCCCATCTCTGACCACATCAAAGCAGGACTAGGCAGGGAGAAGAAGGGTGGCCTCTGGCTTTGGGACAGCTGTGGGGAAATTTGGCTGGCTTTGAAAAAAGAGCCTGGTGATTTTTGCTTCTCTGGCACTAATATGGATGAGGGCTTCACCTCTGGTGGGCCCTCAGCCTGGGTGTGAGCCATGGCCCTTTATATGACCACCCTGAGATGCAAGGATGGTTGTTTTCATTTAGGTAGTTTATTAGCTGTAGGTGTTAGCAATATTAAGGTTCTCTAGTTATGTTAATACGCATATATTGGTGTGTGTCTGGTAGCAAATTTAGACGGCTTTCATTTGGAGGGGTTTTCTGTGTTAAAAACCCCACAGACAAACACACTCCCCCAGACAGCCACATTTTTCTGCATGAATTTTTACAATCCATCCAGGGAGACTGTTTATCCAGTCTGGAATAAATCGCCTGTTCTGGGTAGAGAGGACCTTCCTGTCCGGCCTCTGCGATCCCCCTGAGCTGCTGGTCCCGTCCTGTCAGGGCAGCAGCCCGGCTGTGCTGGCAGTCGTGCCTCCCCTCCGCTCAAGAGGGGACACGGCTGCCGCCATCACAGGCGGGCTGCAGTTATTTGGGGTTATAATTAATAAATCTCCCTGGTGGTTTTGGTCTCTGCTTTCCACTATACCATAATTGCGTTATATGCAATGAAATCGTGAAATGACCATGTGATGGGATGGGACGGGGGAAAAAAAATAAAAGGAAGGTCTCAAAATGTGGCTTTCGAAGAAACTCCTGTTGACACAGGCTTGATCTTTGAGCTTCGTTTTACTGCTTTCAAAATGAAATCCCTGCTCTTGCCTCACTCTGGTTTCCTCTCTCTGTTCCCAGCTTGTAGCTTCTCCTGATGGGTGATGTACAGTGGCAATAACTTGCCGATGCTTTTATGTGTGGCAGCTGGATTAGTGTTTTTAATCTTGCTCATTTACAGCGTGCGATCCCCTTTCCTTTCCCCCTCCTAGGGAAGCTGCCTCCTCGTTTCAGCGAGCTTTGGTGGTGAGGAGCAGATGCTGGTGCTCGCTGCTGTCTTCTGGGCGAGATCTTTGCCTTCAGGTTTCTGAGACCAGCTTAGTGGTGGAGCAAGCACAAGGTTATGCTTGCGCAAAGCCTGCTAAAACAGTGGGGGGAAAGGAAAAAGAAAAAAAGTACAATAAAATGTATGAAAACCTTGAAGAAACTGCAGTGAAGCCACTTAATGACTGAGGAAAGGGCTAAGTAAAAGATGAAAGAAAATTACTTGAGAACACAAAGTAAATTGCCATAAAATGGGTGTTTATGCATGAGCAGGTTTGTGAAGCCTTGCTCTCTGCTTCAAGTACGTGGTTAACGATCAAAACCTTGAGACGGTTTTTGTTCAGTTGTGATTATTGCCAGATTTGTCCATGCAGAAAGAGGGGAGATAAAAAATGAAAAAGGCAGCTGACTGTAGCAGGTGGTGAAGGTGAGTAGGAGTGGATGCGTGGTAGTTTGGCCTTGTCTTCTTCTGCACCAAGCCAGAGGGTGGTTTTGCCCTCGATGTCTCAAAGGGTATCGTGCCGCCCATGCACGCAAGCGATGCTGCTTCGTAAGTACTCCTAAAATAACAAGATGTGTGATCACGTGCCCAAGAGAGCATCTGAAGGCTGTAAGCGTGTGCTTTACTCCGTATTTTTGCCTTTAGGAATGCGTGGCCTGCCTGCGTGCAGGGGCGGCAGCGGGGCTGAGGGTCTCTGTGAGGAGAGGCCGGGACTGCGCTGGGCACGGCCGGTTCTGGTGGCCCCGTGGCTGGGCCCCGCTGAGCCCATCAGCCCCCCCTCGGGGGGACGGAGGTAAGAGGGGGGGAAAACACTGCCAGGAGCGGGGAGAGGCAGAGGAGTTGGGAGCAAAGGAGGGAGGATGAGGTGGGGAAATGGAGGCAAGGGAGAGTAATTTGTCTTTGTTTCTCACCATCCAAACCTAGTTTAATTGGTAAAAATTAATTTTCCCCAAGTTGAATCTATTTCCTCCATGACAGTAATTGGTAAGGGATCTCCCTGTCTGTATCTGTCTTTGTATCTTGACCCACAAGCCTTTTAACCGTGTTTTCTCCCCCGCCTTGCTGAGGAGGGGGAGTGAGAGAGCAGCCAGGCAGGTATCTGGCAGCTCGCCATGGTCGGCCTGCCAAAGAGGAATGCTTAGCTGACCTCTAAAACATAACTGTGATGGGGCTTAGAAGAAGAGGTTCTGGTACTGACCGCTGCTGGGACCTCTTCTGCTCTCCAGCATGCGTGTGGTCACAGGGAGCTGCCCACTGAGGCACTGTTCTCCAGGTGTGTCAGGAATCAAAATGCAAATGGTACTATACAGGAGCCTCTATATACACTGAGATATTAAATTGTCTCTGCTGAAGCAATGACTGGATCACTTACACATATATTAGTGGTTTTTAAAAAGTATTTTTTGTTCTTTTTCATTTTATTTATTTATTTGCAACGAGTGGTTTTGGGCCAGCATGGCGTTGTTGGCTCTGGCAGGGGAGAGCTGCGAGGAACACGGTGCGGCTCCCAGGGGTGCAGCAGAAGAGACGATGGCCCTGTCAAAATTCATGCCAGACTGGTAAGGCCAGAGAAAGAAATCGAGAAGCGCACAGATGCTGTTTGCCATCAGGGTTTGCATATTTGAATATGCACAATTCGCTTACACAAGGGACAGCAAACGCTGCAAGGCCAGAGCTTTAACCTGGCCGGTCTCTAGGCTGCATCCCCGCTGAGTTTGGTGGCATTTTCATAGGTTTTGGGGGGTGGGGGGGTGAGGGAGAGCCAGGATGTGGCCCACTGTCATACAACAAGCACAAAGCAGTTAAATATTAGTTGTGGAAAGGACAATCCTTACTGTTGCCTGGTTTGAGATGGCACCCGACTTTTGTACCCGGGGTGTGCAGCAGCTTTTGCTTGAAAATGGAAATGCTTAATCAGAGAGTGCACTTTATGGGAACTGCAGGTGGCAGTAGGGGCTAAGTTTTACAGAAAAAATGTATTAAATTTCCTTTCTCCACAGTAGCTTGGCATATGGCAAAAATTTGAATCTCTGCAAGAAGCCTCCTCTTAAAGCCAACACTCCATATTTTTAAGGACTTGTCAGTTCCTTTTAGGTGTAATGTTTTCAATAACTATAATGACACTTCCTGCTCCCTTTGGGATGCCCTGCACTGCTTTCCCCTGGGGTGCGTTTCTGGTGGTTGTTTTGCAGCATTGGCACTGTTCTATAAAAGCTTATTGAATTCTGCTTTTATCTACTGTGTTCCAACTGGCTAAGTAACTTAAGAGGTATATTACTTATGTTTACCACAATCAAGATTACATCCATTTGAATTTAAGAAACAGGTGAATTGCTGTATGTTAACTGTAGGACTTTGAAGTCCTGTGGGTTACACAAAAAAAATCTTGAACAGATCTGAATGAACTTAAATACAGAAGCTTTTATCAATCTCAGTTTGGTTTCTAGTCACTGGGAAAATTTTAATTCAAGGTTTAGTAAAGAAATAATGAACAGACCATTGTCCCTCATGCTGTGTGTATTTTTGGCTTAGGAGTTACCTGTCATCTAGTGCTTTCTCATTTAGAATACACACATTTATTTGTCTGGTTCAGTCAGAATAAAGAATGTACTTATGTTTATTGTATGCCATGGGGAACTTGAGAGAGACGACGCGCTGAAATAAAGGTGGACATGTGTGGTTCAGACAGCTCATTGTCTTAACAGACGCACGCCCATGTGCTGTATATACGCTGGGATCAGCCGGTGGTGCGTGTGTGTTTTTGTTTTTTATGTTACGGCGTGCTGGATGATGATTAAGCTGGCAAAACTTTCCAAAACACCTAAGGCTGCTATTTCTGAGCTCTGAGGTAAGGCTGAGTACAGAAGAATTGGTTTCTAAAAAGTACTAACTGTTGTTACTGATAAAGTTGTACCACAGTAAGTGAAAATCCCAGAAGGACTCATTCTGATACTGGCGGGGTCAGTTGAAAATCTGCAGTAAACGTTCTTGGTAGCATGTGTTCCAATTAAAAAGCAATAGCGAAGTACTTAAATGTATTGCTGGGAATTAAATACTTCTGCAGAGCTAATTGCTTTTGTTGGTAGTTTTTCAGATGTACACTAGAAAGATGACACATAGTTTGGACTGTGAAGGACTCATCCATGTTTTAAAAGCCTTCCCTGGCACAAAGCACTCCGATGATGTTTTCCCCCTTGTGCTTCTTCCTTGGCGCTAAGTGCTTATTACAAGCCATCTATCTGCGCACTTGCTCCTGGTCAGAGCAGGAACATCAGTGAATCTCTGTACAGGAGCCAGCGCTGTTAGAGAGCACGTCCCAGCCTCCCGATGGGAAATACTAACATACAATATGATGTAGAACTCTATTACCTATTAACAAGCAATTATTTAGGGCATGTAGAGAAGAGAGCGTATTATAAATTAAACAAAGAACAAGATTCATTTTAATAACTGTTTCCAAGTAATGGGAAATCTCAGACTGTGCATATAGGGTTTTACTGTCAGTATGCTGCTGTTGGGGAGTGTCCTGGTTTCGGCTGGGATAGAGTTAATTTTCTTCCTAGTAGCTGGTATAGTGCTGTGTTTTGGATTTAGGATGAGAATAATGTTGATAGCACACGGATGTTTTAGTTGTTGCTAAGTAGTGCTTACACTAGTCAAGGACTTTTCAGCTTCTCATGCCCTGCCATTGAGAAGCTGGGAGGGGACACAGCCAGGACAGCTGACCCAAACGGGCCAAAGGGCTATTCCATACCATATGACGTCATGCTCAGTATAGAAGCTGGGGGGAGTTGGCCAGGGGGCAGCGATGCAATTGCATCATGCATCACTTTCGTATATTCTATTATTATTATTATTTTTCCCTTCCTTTTCTGTCCTCCCTAAACTGTCTTTATCTCAGCCCAGAAATTTTGCTCCCCCCCCCCCCCGATTCTCTCCCCCATCCCAGTGGGGGGGTGGTGGTGGGAATGAGCGAACAGCTGTGTGGTGTTTAGCTGCCTGCTGGGTTAAACCCTATCAGTACTTTTGGCGCCCAATGTGGGGCACAAAGGGTTGAGATAATGACAGATCTGGCTGGAACGTGCTAAGGCAAACTTGTTATAAGCACTCATTGTATTGGTTTAATGGTCACTGGTCACAATGTTGATTTATTTGCTCTCAGAGGAGTTGTGCTCTGAGAGTTGTGTTATGTAACACCTTACTTGCTGTATATGTTCCCCGTTGTGCTGTTTATCACCTCTGGGAGCTGGATCACAGTTGCCATTTTGCTGCACTCTGTAACACTGGTTTATGATATGATAAAATTATTGGTAGTGAGACTAATCTGGTATTTTTACTTAGTAGTGCTGTCATCTCCATACCTTGGGAGCCACCTCTTGGAAACTATTAATAATTACACTCTTTACCTTTTCTCCTTGGAAGACCAATCTATGGACTAGATGGGGGGGACACTTTCCCCCACTTCTTCACCTTCCCTTTCTCTTTTAGGCTACTTACAACAGCTCTTGAGAATTCTGAATATCCTTGGGAAGTTCAAAGCAGCATGTTCCTACTGCTGTGTCTCTGAATGTGGTTCAGGTCTTGTTTAGGGTTAAACAACTATTTAAGAATACCACCCAGAGATCTGCCCCGGTGACAGGCACTGCAGCTACTCCAACCCCTGTGACAGGCACTGCGGCTGAACCAGAGAACCAACCTGTGCTGGTATCGGTTGCCCCCATACACAAGAAGAAATACACAAGAAAATCAGCTCGTTTAGTGTGGGATGAAGACGAACCAGGGCCATCAGGAGAACAGGAGGAGGTGACATGTGCTGAAGAGGCCCCACTGTACAATAAACTACCAGAAAATGAGAAGCAATATGCCCTGTTCACTGATGGGTCCTGTCGTATTGTGGGAAGGCATCGGAGGTGGAAGGCTGCTGTATGGAGTCCTATACGACAAGTCGCAGAAACTGCTGAAGGAGAAGGTGAATTGAGTAAGTTTGCAGAGGCGAAAGCCATCCAGCTGGCTTTAGATATTGCTGACTGAGAAAAGTGGCCAGTGCTCAATCTCTATACTGACTCATGGATGGTGGCAAACGCCTTGTGGGGGTGGTTGTAGCAATGGAAGAAGAGCAACTGGCAGTGCAGAGGTAAACCCATGTGGGCTGCCACATTGTGGCAAGATATTGCTGCCCAGGTAGAGAACCTGGTTGTAAAAGTATGTCACGTAGATGCATGTGTACCCAAGAGTTGGGCCACTGAGGAACATCAAAACAACCAGCAAGTGGATCAGGCTGCTAAGATTGAAGTGACTCAGGTGGATCTGGACTGGCCACATAGGGGTGAATTATTTATAGCCTGGTGGGCCCATGACACCTCAGACCATCAAGGAAGAGATGAAACGTGTAGATGGGCTCATGATCAAGGGGTGGACTTGACCATGGACACTATTGCACAAGGTTATCCATGAATGTGAGACATGCGCTGCAATCAAGAAAGCTAAGCGGTTAAAGCCTCTGTGGTATGGAGGGTAATGGCTGAAATATAAATATGGGGAGGCCTGGCAGATCGATTATATCACTCTCCCACAAACCCGCCAAGGCAAGTGCCATGTGCTCACCATGGTGGAAGCAACCACCAGATGGCTGGAAACATATCCTGTGCTCCATGCCACTGCCCAGAACACTATCCTGGGCCTTGAAAGGAAAGTCCTGTGGTGACATGGCACCCCAGAAAGAATTGAGTCAGACAGTGGGACTCATTTCAACCTCATAGACACCTGGGCCAAAGAGCATGGCACTGAGTGGGTATATCACATCCCCTATCATGCACCAGCCTCTGGGAAAATAAAACGATACAATGGACTGTTAAAGACTACACTGCGAGCAATGGGTGGTGGGATGTTCAAACATTGGGATACACGTTTAGCAAAGGCCACCTGGTTAGTTAACACTAGAGGATCTGTCAATCATGCTGGCCCTGCCCAGTCAAAACTTTTACCTACTGTAGAAGGGGATAAAGTCCCTGTAGTGCACGTAAAAAATATGCTGGGGAAAGACAGTGTGGGTTACTCCTGCCTCGGGCAAAGGCAAACCCATTTGTGGGATTGCTTTTGCTCAAGGACCTGGGTGCACTTGGTGGGTGATGTGGGAGGATGGGGAAGTCTGATGTGTTCCTCAAGGGGATTTGATTTCGGGTGAGCATAGCCAATGAACTGAATGGTATGATGTTAATTGCTGTATAATACTGTGTGTCATCACATCACTTCTATGGTGGCTATATGCCATATCAACGGTATTTCAGTAAGAATCACCCAGATTAATGAAGAATGAGCTTTGATGAAACCGAGCAAAGTGCAGCAGTGATGAAACCAGAACTAGCTTCAGCGTGCAACAATCCAACACCACACACCATCTCTCCTGCCCTGAAAGACTGTTATGACAGATGGAGCCCAAAGTCATGGACTAAATGAGCTCAGCAGATGTTTTAGAGGGATGGCCCATAGACTAAGGGAATAATATCTGTGTGTCTATGTCAAAAGACAGGAAAAGTGGTGGTGTTTAATTGGAACATATTGGAAAGTGGGAGACCTGGGCATGACATAGATGGTATAGAATAAGGTGTGGATACTGTCCTGGTTTTGGCTGGGACAGAGTTAATTTTCCTCCTAGTAGCTGGTATAGTGCTGTGTTTTGGGTTTAGGATGAGAATAATGTTGATAGCACACTGATGTTTTAGTTGTTGCTAAGTAATGTTTATACTAGTCAAGGACTTTTCAGCTTCTCATGCCCTGCCATTGAGAAGCTGGGAGGGGGCACAGCCAGGACAGCTGACCCAAACGGGCCAAAGGGCTATTCCATACCATATGACGTCATGCTCCGTAGATAAGCTGGGGGGAGTTGGCTGGAGGGCAGTGACTGCTGCTCGGGGACTGGCTGGGATCAGTCAGCAGGTGCTGAGCAATTGCATCATGCATCACTTGTTTTGTTTATTATTATTATTATTATTATTATTATTGTTATTATTCCTTCCTTTTCTGTCCTATTAAACTGTTCTTATCTCAGCCCCTGAATTTTACTTTTTTTTTGCCCCCCGATTCTCTCCCCCAGCCCACCACGGGGGGAGTGAGCGAACGGCTGTGTGGTGTTTAGCTGCCTGCTGGGTTAAACCACAACAGGGAGGATCCTGGGGAGGGGGCTCAGGAGGGAGAGGGGTGTTCTGTGCACATATTTAATCACAGTTTAAAGAAATTGAGCTTAAGCTGCACTCATGGACCCTTCCTATTCCCTTATCACAAACATTTGTCTGCATTTATTTGGCTGAATGTCTGATGAAGGCAAATGTCGAGGTTGTGTTGCCTGCCCTGAGTGCCAAATTTGGCTTGTGTGCAGGAGTATGTCTGTACTTGCCCAATCCAGGGAGAGCTGGAGTGCCCTGTGGTTTACCTTAATTATAATCAAAGCCACACAGCTCAAATTATGAATGTTTGATCTTCAGAGCTTATAATCAACCCAGAAAAGAAACACCCCAGAAGCTATTTTATTCAATATTTTTTAATAATGCATTAATTTTAGAAAATAATCATATATGAGCAAATGGCTAAGTTAATCCAAGTATTAATTTGTTCAGCTCTTAGGGATATGTAAAAACTTAAATAATGTGTAAATATCACATTTGGCACGTGCATACTTACCACAAAATATGAGTTGGATGTAGTGCACACATAGCTGAATAGAGACTATGCAAATGTGTTTAATGATGCTTAATGGGGGACTGATATACATCAGGTTTGGAAATGGCATAGGAAATTGCACAATTCCAGTTTTGGCGCACAGGTCAATGCGTATCGCCTTCATGACCAAGCTCTTGGTGGAGAATCCCACTCAACATCATGCACGGAGACATGCTGGTTACTCACAGCCTTTTGCCAAATCTTGCATATAGGGAATTAAATGTAAAGTGTGTCTGTATTTATGAAGTATCCCAAACTGTGCAACTCAGCTGAAAAAGAAACGGTAGAGGTGCCATTGCCACATGAAATGCCACCGCAGCTGGTGCTGCAGACGATGAGAGGTGGGTGAGGCCCACGAAGGGGCACAGTTTGCTCCTCCGCTGCCTCCGGGCTCAGCAGCAGCCAGCAGGACCCATGCAGCCCAAGCAGGTTGGGGTGGAGCTTTCCAGAGGCTCCCTCAGGAGCTGCAGTCTTCTTTTTGAAAGTGGTCTAGGAAGTTCTGAACCTAATTTAAGGTGGCTCCATAGCATGTATAGGTCTGTTGGCAGACATTGAGGGCTGGTGGCAAACTCCGGTAGCCTTCACTGTAGTTTGGCTGCCCCTTACAGCGCATCAGGGTTTGCACCGTTTCTGCATTTGTAGTGAGTGAACAGCGGCTGCAGCAGGGAGAATGGTGATATCATGGCAACGCAAATGATAGCACAGAAAGCGGATATTTAAAGTTGAAGTTAATGTGCCTCTGGCCCTACTGTGCCTGCTTTGTGTATGTGATATATTCATGGGGAAAAGTACCGTGTTCTTTCCTAGATTGACAGGAGATTTTCATTTCTTACAATGTACCAGTCTTGATCTGATTTAGCTATTTCTGTCCTGGCATGTGGCAGTGGTGCGGCATATTAACAGTCTCGCAGCAGTCTTCAGTGGGCTCAATAAAATTAATGTGAGTATTAGTCAAATACTGGCTGACAATTTTCTTAGGCTGGGCTCTGACGAGAGTTGTGGTTGGGAAATTATGATTTTCCTTTGTTATTTCATTTCACTTAATATTGATGTGTGGGGCGATATATATGGTGGTTATTTTTTTTAAATAGGCTCTTTATCCTGACTCAGTCAGGGACCGGAGTCTGGTATTTGTATTAAATATTGTATCAAGTGATTTGCTGTAGCTGTGGGGTTTAGTGGGATGAGAGCTATTTGTTTTTACACAGAAACCTGGGGTTCCTTTTGTTAGGGCTTTGGATTGCTTTTATGCTCCATTCTCATAGGAGAAATGCAAATGCTACTGAAAAATTATATTTTGATTACAGACACAGATAGCGATGAAGCATTACAGAAGAGGCTAGGTTTGTCTGCCTTTTGTCTGATTTTTTTTTTTTTTTTAAGTATGGAAATTACATTCCACTGCCCTCCTGCTCAGAAAACAGCACGCAGAAGCTTGGATGAGAAATGCAACATTGCAGCTGCCGTCGGCCCAGACTTTAGTGGTCCAGCCCTGTACAAAGTTACAGGGCAAGGCACGCCAGGGACAGCAGGCCCTTACAGGGATTTCGGGGATGATGTGGGAAAACCAGACTGCGAATGGGCTGAACGTGGAGAAGCCAACGTGATTTTTGAACCCAGTCTAGCAGAGATGCTGCGGCAGCTCACTCAACAGGAGGGCAGTGTCTGAGCAGGATGAGGAGGGAAGTGGCCAAGACGCGTGCTAGGGGCTGCTTTTCCCATAAGCAGAAGCCAGCAGGGGCTTTTTGTGCCGGCAGCCTCTAAACTGGAGCTCCCTGCGGCTTTCCCTTCGTTTTGGTGATGGCTCTCACTTCCTGCCCAGCCCCACGCTGGTGCTGGGGAAAACTCCCTGCGGCCTCATCTTGCTCCCTGCACACATGCTCTTCTGTTCCTCCTTGGTTTATTTATCTTAACTCATTAAAGTAACTTTATGGATTTATTGCTGTTCCTCCCCTAGGAGGGGGTGACCCTGTCCTTGGGCAAGGCTGTGCTCTCTGGCGGCACGTCACGCCGTCTGGATGTGATGCTGGTTACTTCACCGGCTTGCCTGGCTTTCTTCATCCATGGAAGTTTCTGAAATATGCATCCTTTGGATTTTACTGTCACCAGGTAATCTGATCAATATAACGGATGGCTGCCAAAATTCAAGTGGGCCCTTGAAGCTGATATGCGAGGTATATTACATTATGAGCTGACCTGTTGCACCTTAGGTTATTTCCTTGCTCATGCAGAACAGCTATTTTATTCTGTCCTTCTGCAGCTCCTGAAGAAGAGCAGGGAGGAGTAACCAGAGTGTTTTGTGGAGGAAAAAGGGCCTTTCCAGCCAGTTGAAAGACACACAAACTCCATTTCATCTTGGCTTATAAATCAGCACTAGAAAAGTGCTATAGTTCTGCTTTCTTGTTATCTAGTACATTAGGAGCAGAAAGCAGTGCATTTAACGTGTTAAATATACTTAAATGTATTGTAAATAAATATACTTAAATGTGTTGGCATTTATCTGTTCAGCCATGTTTACTAGAGTAATTACAAGTCAGATTAGGTGTGATACTTGTTGACCTTTAAGGAAGGGACCAAAACAAAAGGCAAAACAAGTTTTACAAATGTTAGGCAGAACAAAACCCTCAACTACTTGCCACAATCTCAGTATATATTTGTATAAGGAAAGTAAAAGACTTGATGCAGACAAAAGATATTCTGATAGGTCCCAATAAAAACTTCAGATGAAGCGACTTTAAAAGAAAAAAAAAAACAAACCCACACAATTATCTTCTGTGATAGGTAGGGGGAAAAAGGTTGCAATCCTCCAATTACATTTTTTGAAAAACTAGAATAATCAGTGCTAGCAGCAAAAATAGGATTCTCCTGATACTTTTCAATTCTGTGTCAACCTTTAAACCCTGGTTAGCTTAAATACAAGTTTGTTATTTAAATGTGAAAATAATTTATGGTAGCATAAGATAGAAATTGGAACTCAAAATATTAATGTTGGCTATTTATCTACCGGTTGCCTCCTATGCAAGCAATTCATTTGAGCACTCAGGTATTTTCATGCATTCTGTGGGATGCTTTTATACAATTTACATAGAGAAATTGCTTATTTCCGAACTTCATACACTGAAGAAATTTCCCCAAAGTGGCATTGCTGGTATTTCCTGTTGAAGTTGCCCATGGAGAGCCTGCTTTCCCATCCTGCCTGGCAGCTGCCCCGGTCCCTTCCTGGCATGAACAGAAATCCCCTTCCCATGGATTTGCAAAGCGTAAGGAAAGCAGCTGGGGGCCCCTTCAGTCCCAGTTTGGGGCAGCTCGTGCTCCAAAGGCGATAGGCTTTGCCGTGAAACCTGGGCAATTCGGGCAGCTGGAGAAACTGCTGCTGCTTTTCAGTAGGGCTGAGGCCAGCTGCTGCTGCAGTGGGGTGGCAATGCCCCTCTGAGGATGGGTATTTGCAAACTTTGGTGGCTTCGAGATGACTGTCCTTCGGAATGGAAAAATTTTCCCAGATGCCAGCATTGCCACAAGTGATCTGCTCAGTTTTTCCTTGTCAGCTGATTTGGTTATGGAGAGTTGCTTGGTTTTGTCTCCCCTGAGTATCCATATGTATGAGAGAGAGAGATTTTATTAATTTCCCTCCATCAAATGCAGAGTCCTCTCAGCACAGATCCTGTGCACGTGTGTCCCCATTTGAATTGCTTTAATAACACAGTGACAAAAGCAAAAATTTTGCCTGGGCAACAGAACTATCATATAGATTTTAACCTTAATATTAGAGTATTTTCCCCACACCACCTGTGGTGGGCTGTAATTGCTTCTTCCCTTTTATCAGGAGCACCTGGAACTGCTCTGTCACTAATTTCACTGGTGTCATTTCTCTCCCAAAGGAGAAACTAAAGCTGATTCTCCTTTAGATGGGAGTCGACTTCTGTCACATCCCTGGCTATGCATCCCTGGCTGTGCAAAGCTATATAGGCTCACCCTGGGATTTTGCAGACTCTCATCTGTGACCAGTTGCATTTCCATAGTGCTATCAGTTATCTTCCCAGACCACTGCCTGTTCTGCTTTTCCAGGGGACAAAGCAACTGCTCACCCTCTGATGTTCCTGTTGAGGCTTAGTCGAGGAAGGACAGTGAGCTGCAGGACAGCACGTTGACCGGCAGTAGCCCACTGTGTTACAGGTCTTAGGGTCTCTTTTCCTTTTTGTTAAGCAGGTTCCTGTAGTTTCTCAAAAATACTTAATAACAAAAAATTACTTTGGATTCCTTGAGCATTACACTTTCTGAAATACCGTTTGACAAAAAAGTGGGTTCAGTGATGTCCATTGTTAGTAGCTTACAATAAATTTTGAAAACCAGCTCTGTAATATACCTCTTGCTTGGTATTTTTATTTTGGTGCTTATTCTGGGTATGCTGATTTGTCTGAACACCCACAGCTGAAGATTGTGGGCATTGCAGTAGCGAAGCCTAGCAATTATATCCCCTTTTCTGTGCCAGCCTGGAGGCTAATCCCTGTGTCCCTTTGTTTCTCTTCCTTTGTTCCCTGGTAGAAAGGAAAATGCCCCTGGCCTGTCACCTTGGCTTTATGTTTTAAAAGTTTTGTGTGTTTTTCTAAAGATGGACAGAATTTTCCATAGGGGACAGGCACCCCATCACGTCTGCAGGCCGTCTGTCCTGAGACAGATGCTGAATTAATGTATTTCACATGAATGAGAGGCACATGCAGAGGGGGAGAGCAGATCAAGGTTTAATTATGCAAATAGTCTTCTAGGCTTTAATATTAAACTGGAATAAACCTGTCATAACAGCTACGCTGGGGACAGGCAGTGAGTGAGCTGCTGTGCCTGGGTGCTGCATTAGCGGAGGGGACATGGTGGGTGCGGGTACAGAGGATCGGGGTCCAGCTGGCGGCTCCCGGCATCGCTGGAGAGCTGCACCTGGGGGCTGAGCTGCGCCTGGCTCCTGCTCCCAAAGGGAGAGATTAATTTTCTGGGTGAAAACTCAGTATGGCTGGGTCTGGCTATAGTACTGGCTTTGTACAGTGTTGTTATTTAAAGCTCTCTCAGTATTAATTCAGGCTCTGCTTGGCTCACCTGATGTGGATGTGGGAAGACACTTGCGCTCTCCTGCCAGCTGTGGCTGCAGTGACTTGCATGGTGAGGACTGTGAAGTGAGAGGTACTGCACTCTGACAAGCCTGTGTTCTGTAGGGCGTTTGTAATGAGGAGGCCATTTAATTGGGCTGGACTTGATGAACTTGTGCGGGAATCCAAAATTTTCTCTCGGCAAGTGCTTCTTCAGGAGGGTGGGAGTTTGCTCCCTTCCTTGCAGGGCTTCCCTGCAGTTTGTGAGCAGTGTCCATGGAGCCATGAAGCCTTCTGGAGGGTTCAGATATGGGTGCACAAGTGTTATGATGATGGAAGAAAATTGCACTCATCTGCAAAACTTCACAGAATCACAGAATCACACAGAATCATATAGGTTGGAAAAGACCTTTAAGATCATCGAGTCCAACCATAAACCTAACACTGCCAAAACCACCACTACACCATGTCTCTAAGCACCTCATCCAAACATCCTTTAAATACCTCCAGGGATGGCGACTCAACTTGACATGCTTTAAAACGTTGTTTCTCTTAACTCTTTAATATGGCACCTTTTCAGTTTTAATTCAAACCTTCATAGCGACATTCGCGCTTCTGCTCATTTTATCCATCTGTTTCAGCATCCCTGTGTCTCACCAAGTTGCTGGTGAGCCCCAGGAGGAAGGAGATGCAGCACACAGGCAGTGTGTCTCCTGGCAGGGATGAGGCTATTTGACCAGTTGAGTGTGTTCAAATCTGGAGGAAAGGTAAAAGCTGCGCACTGCAAAGAAGTTTTCGGGGAACGTATATATATATACATTTATTTTTCTCTTTAATATCTCTTTTCCCTTCTTCCTAGCAGGGAGTCCCCCCCATCCCTTGGTGCTTGCATCTAGTGCAGTGGTAAGGCAGACAGTTAATATGGCTGGTGCGTTTCTCTTAATGAGGGTGGTGTTGAAGCTGTGTGGGTCTCCCTTTCCTGTGCCGATTTTTGGGATCTTTTCTGCTTTTGTCGTTTTCCGTTTCTTTTTTATACCCTGTTGGATTCTCACGTGGGTGAGCAGAAGTGTTCATCCGTGAGATGCTCCAGGGGACATGGTAGGGAGGGCACATTTCTTCTGATACCCTGCTTGCCTGGTAGTGGTGTTCAGCATGACTCTTACCTTGCGTAGTTAAGATAATGGAGGAGGAAAAGGAATCTTGCCTGCTGTTGTGTTAGATTAGGTAATGATTTTCTAGCTCTCACAAGCTATATCAGGTTTGTTTCGGTGCCCACACAGTGCCTTGATTCACTATCAAAAGAAAGTCTTGAATTATGCAAAGATCAAGATATAAGCAGTAGAGCTACTGCTGAGCATGGTTTTACATTGCCTCTGTTGGATATTCATGGTAATCAAAGATTACACAACTTTGTTTTCTAGAGTTAAAATATTTTTTGATAGCCTGGGCAATTCCAACCTGCACAATAGGTATTGATAGAAATAATCAAATAGCTCTGTTTCCTTCTCTAAAGCAACGTTTTTTAGGCAGTGGACAGAGGGACTGAAAACACGAGTCATGATAATATTTTGGGTATATCTGACAAAAACAAGCACTTCAAAATGTTAATTTTTATACTTTGCCAATTCTTAATTCAAAAGTCTTTGCTCTAATACAGTTCAAAGCCAGAAGATGAGCGAAGGCGTTCCCATCCGCAAACTGAGATAACGGAGTTTAATTGCCATCTACCATGTTTCTGAGTTACTTATTATGAGACGAGCTGTCATGAGGTGCCTGGTACAGTGGGGAGGCAGAAAATGAGAATATTTGTCACTGCAGGTTTGTAGAACTGTCTCGTGCATTAACATTTGCTTGGGGAGGTGGAGGCTCGTTGCGTAATGAACACACAGAAAATGTGTCCGGTTGTGAAGGAGGATGGTTAGAAGTGAAATAGGGCCAGTGTTTGCCTGTTTGCTTTTATGATATGCTAAGGGTCCTGCTTTTCCCTTTGGGGTCTGCATGTTTCATTAGTAGAGTTTTGCGGTAGGGAGAGAAGGTAATTGAATACATTTTGGGCTGCAACAACAAGCTCTTCCCTCTAACAGAATCATGTTTTGCAGTTTTCACTCTCAGCTTGCTGACAAGATGATAAAAAGTAGCATGGTGTGTGTGCCTTGTTAAATAGGCGCTTTACTTCCAAAGGTAGGTAGATAATTTAAAAAATGCTCTGCTTGAGAAAGGCAATGAGAGGACAGAGCTATGCAACTTTAACATACTGATACAGGGAGAGGGATTGATCTTGAGTCAGGGAGTGGTTTCAGGGGTAGGCAGGATGTGAGAGCTGGATTTCTGGGCGTCCCCTCTGGTTTGGCCTCAGGCGTAGGACATTCTCGGAGGCTTTTGAGACTGCCAGTGAAGTGCCCCCTGAAATCACTGCTCCTGACTCTGACTGGGGTGCCAACACTAGGGAGCAGCTGCGAATGATGGGGCTTGAAGGGGGCTCTAAACACTGAGGACAGGAGGGAATCGCCTATTAATTTAGGGGATTTTGATCTTTCCTGAGGGTTTTGTGCTAAGTAGTAGTGTCCCAATGAAGTATAAAGAGGGCAGAGTTGGCAGCCGGTTGCCGTTGTGGGTGGGTGAGAGCTAAAGGAAGGATGAGGGATTACATTTCTTTCTGATACTTGGTGGTAGCTGAAAGCTTAGACTGCAACTCATCACATCAGCAGACGAACATATGTGAAGGTGAGGAAGGATATAGATGTTAGCGGTGCAAGAATATGGAGAAAGCAGAGAGGCCAGGAAGGGGGAAGGGATGAACAGATGGGAGGTAGAAAAATAGTGAGCAAGGTGGAAGGGGAGGAAAAGCCTTTCTGCCAGACACAGCACCATTTCTATGCCCAGGAGAGGTCGTTCCCCAGCGAGGAGCTCGGGTACCTGCAGATGGCAGCTGCAACACAGAAGATGGAGTTTGCCAGGTCTCTGGCAGCAAAATAAAGACCAGTATGAATCAAAGGAGAGAAAACAGCCACGTTTCTCAGTCTGCAGTCTGTGTCTGTCTGTGCTGCTGGCTCCCTGTTGCAAAAGGGCTTCCAGACAGCAGACCTGATGGGCAGACCAGGGGCTGTGTGGCTGTGGGGCATTTGTGATGCCCCTCTGATAGGGTTTAATAGGGGCCAGGGAGGAACCACCACTACATCCTCATAATCCACTTAGTTAAAAGAGCTGAGAAAGCAGAGGGAGCATATCAGGCACTGCTTCCTAGCTGGCTGATGGCTGTAGTATGGAGAATGAGACCTTGAGAACTACAAGTGCTTAAAAGAAAGCCCCTGCAGGGTTTTGCTGTTCAAACCTAAATCCTTCCAGCCTGCCACTGGGTGCAGCGTAGCCCTGTTGTTGATGGCGCAACGTTGGGCCCAGGCAATGAAACATCCATGGTTGCCTGAAAAAGCTGAAGGGGAAAAAAAAAGGGTTAAGGACTTGAATAGGACAGTGGCAAGAGCCGTTAACTGAAAAATCAGCAAATGGTATGATGAGTGAGGGATGACCTGGCAAACTCTGTCTCATCCCACCAGCATCTCTCTCTCCCTTCCTCTTTACTGCTCTGCTTTTATGTTCCCTTTGGGATCATGCAGACAACAGGCAATCAGGCAAGGATTTGCAGGGAAGATTAGTAATAAGTGTTGTATTTTGTTTTTTTTATTTCTTGTAGCATAATAGAACAATGCCAGTGCATTTTTTTTTTCTTTCAAAAGCACCTCAATCCTTGTTGCTCTTTCTGTGGATCACTGAGGATAAAAGTGGTGTGATTGCACTTTATATATGATGCATTCAAATACATTTAAACACATTCTCATGTTGCAAACTCATGATAAAAAAGCTAGGAAATGCTAAAAGAAGGCTGTTTGGGGAAACATTTTGGATTTTGCAGGCTGTTCACAGGTAAAGCAAGCTGCCTGGTTAGCCATCCAAAATTGTCAGCAAGTCAGTATCAGGCTTGCTAAAACTGTGCACTAACGTAGGCTTGATAGCATGGAGGGAGCATCACCTGCTCTGCTCTTCTCACGTGCATGTCTATGTTGGACTCTACGCTCTGGCTTGTGGTGAAGTGGCTGTTGTGTTTCCTCGATTTCTGTGATCGTCTGGTGTCCATGCTTAGGTCTAAGCAGCCCACGTGGCGCATGGCTACTCTCCCCTATGTAGTGTGTGATGTGCACGCACAGCGCTGGCATCACAGGAGGGTTTTGAGTAACACATGAGGTATCTGCACCAACCACAAACTCCTCTGTCCATCCAGATTAAGTCTGAAGTCAAGTGCATGTTTTATGCCATTCTAAGGCCACTTTGTGGCCTAGATTGATTATCAGTGAATTGAATCTGTAACAGATGAACAGATCCCTGTGCCATCTCTACACCATAGGGCTGAGTGCTCATAAACTCAGCTGCTGTATTTGGTTGCTCACCTAACAACTTTGTTTAAAGAACAGGTAAGGGCAAACACTCCTCTCCAGTCATCTCTTCCCTCCAGCCATCTCTCCCCTCAAAGAGCAGTAAGTCAGGCAACTGTTGCCTTTGCAGCTTCTGAGGATTAGAAAAACCACATGCATTTTTGTATCCTGAGGAAGTTAACAGTCAAAGTTGCTCTGGTGCTTCCTGGTTTCATTATGGTACCTGGGCAAAGTGAGTTTGGGAGGACCTGCAGTAAGCTGCCTTACATGTTCCTGTATGGCTCTTAGAGTGAATGTCAGAGAGGAGCAGAGCTCAGCTTTGCTACTTGAAAGCTTTAAGTGTCTTACAATAACTTGAATTTATAGCTATTTGGAAAGGTTGCAGCAGAGCAGAGCAAGTTGGGGAACCCCTCATGGAGACAGAAAATTGACTTCAAGTAGCAGGCACAGCTCTTGCTGCAGTTGTCAGCAAGGAGCTCACAGCCTCTATTATTTGATGGCTAAAAGCATCTTACAGCTGTTTAAACTTACAACAGTTTGAGAAGAACGCAACAGAGTGGAACAAATTGTTTGTATGGGTGGTATGAGCCCACGCAAACCTGGGCTGTGTGTCCTGGCTGAGCAGGTGTGCCCCTGTGGGGTTTGTCATCTCCAGGGCCACCCACCAGCAGCTGGACTTGTCCCAGCAATCTTGAGCTGCAGGATTGGGATTTGGGCAGTGAACAACGTGATCGTAAAAACAACAGCTTTAAGCAGAGGACATTAGCATTTGGAAAACGAGGAAGCAGAAACCCAAACAAAAATGCTTTTCTCTGGAGAAAAGACATGCTAAGAAACTGTTCTTGCCTGAAACATCAGCCCTGAGGAGCTCTTACGTTGGGCTGAAGATGTAGCTGTCAAGTTAAATGAGTGTGGCTGGGTCTGAGACAGTCTCCTTGCTGTAGGTGTGTGCACAAGTCCTTTATGAGTCAGGACATGTCCATTGAGCATGACAGGTAACAGCCAACGGCTTACGTAAGTATGGAGTGGTGCCTAGGATGAGCCTAGGACAGCTTGGAAGCAAAAGCATGCTGTAAGAACAGATCTTAACTGAGATTTTAATTCCCTGGACTGACCACAGTGGCAATGGCTTTAAAGTTAGGACATGGGGATTGATTTTCTGTTGGGAACACGGTTCTCTGCCAGCACACCCAGCAAAATGCAGGGTCTTGGCTTTCCCTCCTGTTCTTTATACCGGTCTACTACTTCAGAATGAAATTGAGGTGCTCTGTACAGTACTTTGGCCTTAAACCTTTGCAAACACACAGCAATGCTTTAAAAAAAAGCCCAAACAAACAGGAAAAAAACCACACAGTAATACGTAGTTTTTCCAATGTACTTTGAGAACTGGCAAGGGCACATTTCCAGTGTTTTCAAGCTCTTTATGGATCAGAGGTTCCAGAGATGTATCTAGTTTTAAATGAGGCTGAGATTCTTTTACGCACGTGGCCTAAGAAACCTGAATTTAAAGCAAGTACAGGACTGCAGCACCACAGTGAATTTGTGAGACCTGGAAACACCTCCAGGGAGCACGGTTCTCCCACCGCTCCCCCGTACAACACGCCTCCTATTACAAGGAGAGAAATGCGAAAGCTTCTGCAGTAACCCTGGTTCATTCTCTGTGTGGAAAGGGAGTTCAGGGTGCTGGGAAAAGGTAATTTAAGGGATCTCCACTGCTTATCGGTTCTGCCGACTCTCATGACTTCCCTGGCATCGTGGCATTTGGTGCTAATGCCACAGCTCCGGGGGAAATCTGAGCGTGTCAGAGTATTGGCATCTCTTAGGCTTGTGATCCTGTGGTAAAGAGGAAAGCTAAAAATGAGATGGAACTGCAAGTTAAAGAAGCAACATTTGGGGGGGTGGGGTTGGGGATAAATTTTCCCAGAACTTTTTTGAGATTTAGGGACTTGGTTTGAGAACTCTGTTTTGATGACACACTTGTTAATAAGTCCAAAAAGACATTTATCTTTGTTTTCATTGAGATTTTGACTTGGGTGCAGTTAGTGATCTGCTGTAACCCTAAATCCATCCTGTAATCTGGCCAATTATTCTCTGTTTTGTCCCTACTGCTGAGCTTGCTCTCTTTTCTCAAATGTAGTACAAAATTTGGATATACTTCCTGCAAATGGAAAGATTTAACAGTACTTTGTGGAGTGCTGTTCAGTCGATGTGTGGGTGGCACACGGGAATTTAGGGGTAACGGTTCTTTTAGAGGTGCTGAGGGTTATGGTCCTGCTGAAACATTAGTGAGAAATTCAGCTACACGTTTGTCAGAACCCATAAAACTTGCCAAGACTGCAAATATGTGATGTCTGGGCTTTGGTGTTGACTAAGCACAGTGCAAATACAGGTGGGTACAAAAGCTAAAAACAAGAGGTTAGATATGAAAAAAACAAAACAAAACTCAAGATGATGGAAGAGAGAAAAATGTCCTGCCAAAAATACCCCTTTAATTGTTCACTGACAGAAAAGACAACTTCCAGAAGAGATTGTCTTCCCAGATGCAACTGTGAGAAGAAACCTAATTACTGAACCAAAATAGTACACATTGTAGGCTGATTATTAAGTATAAGATACACAAAAAGTCAGAAGAAGCCATGCTGTATTTCCTTCAGATTGTGGATTGCCTCTCTTCCAAAGATACTGGATGTTTACCTGCTCAGTACTAACAGCACTTAGATATATTTGCTGTTTGTAAATGAAATATTTGAATTGGAGGTAAAGGCTCAGGATTATGAAGCTTTTCGCTGCCAACAAAATGCTGAGGTGCTGAAGGAACTGACTGCTTGCTGGTCCTAGGGTGCAGGTAAAGCTATTTTCTGTTTATCAGAGATGACTCAGACTCTCAGACATTGCCAGATGCTTCATCGTCTGGGCATTGTGCTGAGGATCAGTAGCAGGCAGGGAACGGGGTTCTTGTGTCCCTGTCTGAGATGCAAAATTGTGATTTCTGCTCTCTGTCCCAGGTATGCGCCTGTGCAGGCGGCTAGACGGGAGCTTTCCCTCTGCAGAGAGTGGCTCTCCGCGGATTGCAGAGAATAACATTTCCACAGCCTTGTTTTCAGCTTTAGGCAGGTCTGGCTTCATTTTTCGGGGGAGGCAAGAAGGCTTTCCTGCCGGGAGGGTGTTTCACTGCTGTCCTGTTTTGCTGGTGTCCTGAGGTCAGTGAGTGTCCCCAGATATGAGTAAAGGACCCTCCGTGGGACTGTGGGCTGGAGATGTGCTGCTTTTTCCCCTTCTGCCCCTCCTCTGAAGATCTGATCATGCCTATGAGAAAGGGTTTTCAACCTGCTTCAATGCAGTAATGGATTACTGAGAAGCAGCAGTGCCAGGGAGTATGAATGCAATTTTCTCTTGAATGATTTGGCTGAAGATCAGAAATGTGCTTCAGTGAATAGGAACATCGTTGTTTAAAATGGCATGACTGTTGATGCCATATTACAGCGGTATCTTGCAGTGTTGGTAGCTCAAATCTATGTTTTCTTGTTAACTTAAAGTTTAAACTCTGAGAAGACTGTAGAATTTAAAAATCATCCCCTGCAATGTATGCAGACCTTGAAGTATGAGCCAGACTGAGAGATAAGCTGAGAAAATGCATATTTGCTTTTCATTCATGCTTTGTTATCCAGCTGAAAGAACTCTATACAGCGTTAAATGCTGTTGCATCTCATTTTTAGTTGTATATAAGCTGATGGTAATAGATTAGGTGTCAGATATCTTGTGGGGGCAACTATCTGCCAAGGACATATGATTAACAGTAGTTTAAATGATTGCACTTGTTTCAGAACAAAACCTGGAGTTCTGTCCATTTTTAACCTGAGTTTCTGAACTATCTGATTGGAACTTAGTACTGGGGAGGCCTTAAAATAAATAAAATTTTTCTTCATGATGATCATTAGGGTGTGATGGTTGTGTGTTATTTTTAGGTGGTGTCAAATCAGAAGAGTTGGAAGCTTACCCCTCAGCTAATTGTTTGGGGTGTTTTTTGTTTGCTTTCAGTGTTTGTTTTATTTCTTTTGGAAAAGCTGAAGGTGAAAATCTCTCTGTATATACCTATGCACCCCTTCTCTGTGGTTGATGGTATTTACATAAATGTTTAGGCCATTTTCTAGGCTGTTTCTTCATGCAGGACTAGCTGGAGTCACCTTAAAACACCCTTTTCTGACCTTCATTGTTGACTGAGCAACTTCATTTTTGTTCTCCTTCCGAGACAGGATTGGTTGCGAAGTATTTAATTTGGTTTGGGCAGGAATTTTGAAATTTTAGCAACTCCTGTAAAATTTGCTAATTAAATTTGGTAGATTATGTGTAATGCCTTCTTCCCTGCCAAAGAATGCCAACGTGTCGAAGGAGGTGCTGCGCACGTGGGTTTGGGAGCAGGAGAATGTGCCCACAGGCTTTGCTTTTGTTGTGACTTACTGAGAAGGACCCTGCTGTTGTTTTGGTTTATTTGCCTGGTGTCAGGTTTTACTGGTACTACTGTTCATTGCTTAAGAAATTAAAGCTGAGTGAAATCCCAGAAAAATAATGGATTTTGAGATCACAAGTGCTATATTGTTTAGTATCTGTGACAATTCTGAGAACGAGGTGACACATGAAGGTGTGGGGAAGCTACGTCACTGCAGCAGATCCCGCATAGCAAAGCAAAATATAGGGAATTGTATTGGGTTTGCGTGGCAAGGTTTTGGTAGCGGGGGGGGGGGGGAGGGGGCTACAGGGGTGGCTTCTGTGAGAAGCTGCTAGAAGCTTTCCCTGTGTCCAACTGAGCCAATGCCACCCAGCTCCAAGACGGACCCGCCACTGGCCAAGGCCGAGCCCATCAGCGACGGGGGTAACGTATTTAAGAAGGGGGAAAAGTTGCTGCACAACAGCAAATGCAGCCGGAGAGAGGAGTGAGAATATGTGAGAGGAACAACTGCAGACACCAAGGTCAGTGAAGAAGGAGGGGGAGGAGGTGCTCCAGGCACCGGAGCAGATATCCACCTGCAGCCCGTGGAGGACCCCACGCCGGAGCAGGTGGATGCCCAAAGGAGGCTGTGACCCCGTGGGAAGCCCGTGCTGGAGCAGGCTCCTGGCAGTGTTGTCCCAAAAATCGGGGTTCATTTACCCAGTGTGCAAAATGCCAATATACACACAGAGCAGAGGTATTTTGTTGCATATTTGCACAGATATGGGTGCCTGTCCCAAGACAGCACACCACAGCCTTCAAATTAACAGTTATTTATACACAAAACGTTAACATATTCAACTTCCTAATACATATGCAGTATTATTCTATTAAATGATTGGTTAAAATCTCTTCGCCTAGCATGTAAATTAGTACGCACGCTTTGTTGTTGTTCTTCAACCTCATCATTTGAGTCGGTGGTATAATTGGGTAGGTGGTCCGTGAGTCGGCGTTCACGATCTACCCCTGCCGGAATTACCTTTCCCTTAGTTTCTACCTTTTTGGCAGATCCAAGTGGTTCTTCATGGTTTACTAACTAGACTAGTAAGACATCAGTTACACCTCTGCTTTTCGGCAGCCGCATCCTACTTAGTAGACAAAGGTACATTGTATAAGTTCCTATGGAGATAGGGTAGGGCTCTACAATGGATTTCTGTAGCAGCATCAATCTTTTTGTGAATTGTATACTTACGTTTGATTATTACAACAGCAGGACCTGTAGACCCATGGAAAGAGGAGCCCACGCTGGAGCAGGTTTGCTGGCAGGACTTGTGACCCCATGGGGGACCCACACTGGACCAGTCTGTTCCTGAAGGACTGCCCCCCATGGAAGGGGCCCACGCTGGAGCAGTCTGTGAAGAACTGCAGCCTGCAGGAAGGACTCACATCAGAGAATTTTGTGGAGGACTGTCTCCCATGGGAGGGACCCCACGCTGGAGCAGGGGAAGAGTGTGAGGAGTCCTCCCCCCGAGGAGGAAGGAGTGGCAGAAATGACGTGTGATGGACTGACCGCAACTGCCATTCCCTGCCCCCCCGTGTCACTGGTAGGGAGAAGGTAGAGAACTTGGGAGCAAAGTTAAGTCCAGGAAGAAGGGAGGGGTGGGAGGAAGGTGTTTTTAAGATTTGGTTTTACTTCTCATTATCCTACTCTGATTTGACTGGTAATAAATTAAACTAATTTCCCCAGGTCAAGTCTGTTTTGTCCATGATGGTAATTGCTGAGTGATCTCTCCCTGTCCTTATCTCGACCCGCGAGATAATCATTATATTTTCTCTACCTTGTCCAGCTGAGGAGGGGAGTGATAGAGTGGCTTTGGTGGGCACCTGGCGTCCAGCCAAGGTCAACCCACCACAGGAATAAAAACATGCAGGAGAAAAACCTAACCTGCAGCTAAAGGGGTGGGCAAGCAAATCAGAGGTATGAGACCACCTTGGAGAAGAGTCTGTCTCTGCCTTTTACACGGCGCCTGAGAGGCAGCCCCATGGCATTTGGGGACCTCGGCAGCCCCAGTGCCTGAGTATGGCATGTGCGCACACGCACATAGATTTATTTGGGGTGTTCCCACAAGCCCAGGACCCCCCCACAGCCTGCCTGTCCTGGGGAGGGCAGGGGCCAGCGTTGGTGAGCCCTGTCGCCTGATGGTTTCCTGCGACCACAGCACCCACGAAAGCAGGAACAGGGGGAGGAGGAGCATTTAGCAATATTCAGCAGTGGCTTTCACCAAACCAGACTGATCCACTCCCTGGCTTCTCTGTTAACCTGGGGGGGGGATCTGCTACCACAGATGTCTTTGCTGCATCAGGAAGACTGTCAGTGGGCCACACTGGGAGCAGATTATGTGAAAAAGAGCCTGTAACAGTCAGACTACAACGCTATGAGATTTTTACGGTAATGCTCGTGCTGCAAGAATCCAAAGGTCAGAGAGGAAAATTGCAATACCAACTTCAATTAGTAACTGAGAAAGGGAATTACTGTCATTATGTGTCAGACTGTCCCTCCAAGCCCTACAAGAGGCTGCTGCCCTTCTGCCTTGACAGGTAGCGGCGCAGCAGCGGCTACTGCCGGGCCAGGAGCAGCAGGAGCAGCAGGCAGATGCTGCGCAACAAAATGAGAGCAGAAAGCCCGCAGCCTTTGTCTGTGAAGGATCTGCCATCCCATAATTCATTCCCTGCCCTTATTCACCAGAGGCTGAATATGAGGATCTTTGTTCACTGGGTTTTTTTTTTTTTTTTTTTTTTTTTCCTCTTTTGTTTTGCCTTGATTTGTTTTTATTAGGGCAGTTTAGGAGAACTGACTAAGGGAGGCAGAGAAGATCTGGTGATTCACAGGATCTTTTTTCAGTTGTTCATGCCTGAAAGTTCTTGTTGTTTTTTTTTGTTTGTTTTTGTTTTTTGTTTGCTTCTTCCCGCCCCCACTCCACACCTCTGGGATCCATTACATTATATGGGGATTATTGCTTTGGAAAACGGCAGGAGGTCCTGTGGCAGTTTCTGCCAGCCAGCCCTGCAAGAGCTGGGGAGCTCGGCTGGGAGGAGGCCAGGGAAGGGTATAAACAGCTGCTGTAGAAATCCAGACGAGCAGTTCAGGTACATAGGAGGGATCAGGGGTACAGCCTAAAGGATCCACAGAGGGATGTGCTTGGCTGATGGCTGTTCCTTCCCACCCCAGTGCTATGAAGGACGTTTGTGCCCAGGGCTCGTGCCAAGGGACTGTCATCCCCTTGTGCGTGGGGACCCCTTGTACACGCACCCCTGCACAGTTAATTTTACACAGTCTTGACCCCTTTCCCTGTCTTCAGGGGGACCCCAAATAGTAAAATGTTTTTCGCTTGTTTTTCTTCCTTGCATGGTGGGGATGGACCACGATGGCAGCACGATGTCCTTACAGTGTCGCTTGGCGGGGAGACTTGGACTTGTCCTCTACAGGCTGGACATTAACTGTGCTGCCAGATGACTTCCTAGAGCTGGCTGCAACAAAGAAATGCGATGTCATGCTGAGGAGGAAATGGCAGAGCTACAGCCGGATGTCTCCTTCTCAGAAGCTATAGCAAAGGAAGAGAATGAGAAAAATGAGGGATAATTACAGACTGGTTTGCAGTTATGACAGGGAGTTTAAATTGCCTGGTAGAAAGGAGTGATTAGACAATGTTAATTGCTCCCGACAATGGTGTCTTTTAAAATCAAAATCGAGGGGTTTTTTCTTCAAAATTTCTCAGGAAGGTTTTGGTGATGTTGGACTCTCCAGTGCAGAATGATCTGAATGCTGCTGCAGTGTCCTGATGACAGGACTTTTCCAAGCACTCGGCTTTAGAAATAGTCTATGGAAAGATGTCCATGTTCTGGGCACCAGATTAAAAAAAAAAGGCGGAGGGGGAAGTCCTTCTTCCTGCCCAGAGCAATAATTCCTCATGGCACTTAGAATCATGCTCAAAAATGTTGAATCTCTTTCCCTTAAGTTTGAAAGATGGAAGAAAGATTTGAAAATAAATGTGGAAGAATGCCTGGTTTGCAGGAAACTTTTTATGGGAAAAAAGTTATCAAAAGCAGCTTGGTGATGCAATTTTTTTTTTTTTTTTTTGCTATTGCCATTTAGGTCAGAGGAATCAATTTGTATGATTTTTCTTAAAAAGCTTTCATATGTAAAATTTGGATCTTGTAAATCAAGACTCAAACAGGACGATATTAAGCATGGAAATGTTTTATTTACTGGCATACTGGGGACAGACTTTTTAGTAGGACCTGTTGTGATAGGACAAGGGGTAATGGTTTTAAACTAAAAGAGGGTAGATTCAGACTAGGTATAAGGAAGACATTTTTTATGATGAGGGTGGTGAGGCACTGGAACAGGTTGCCCAGAGAGGTGGTAGATGCCCCATCCCTGGAAACATTCAAGGTCAGGTTGGATGGGGCTCTGAGCAACCTGATCTGGTTGAAGATGTCCCTGCTCATTGCAGGGGGTTGGACTAGATGGCCTTTAAAGGTCCCTTCCAACCCAAACCATTCTATGATTCTATGCTAAGAAGTTTGGAAAAATGTCATCCCGTTCTGGGCTCAGCAGAGAGGAGTGAAACATCACTGGAGTCAGGGTACTACTTGTTTCCATTAAACATTTTGTTAGAACAATGTTCATTTAAATCTTTCTTTTCTTACGGTAGTTTTGTACAGGCATTCATCTGCCTCTTCCAGTGTTTAATATTCACGTGGTGGAAGAGTAATTTACATAGGTAACAGATATAGAGCGTAACCATTAAATCTTGTTCATAACAATGCAAACTATTGGATGGCAACAATTGCAAATACATGCCTGGCTTTGCAGGATGCCAACTCCTTGGCTTGGGACGCAGAGCTCACCTTAAGTGACAATAAACATTTTATATTTAGATATTCATTGCTGAGCCAGATGAACACAAAGAACTGCAGCATTTCATTTTTGTTTTGTTTTATGTAGAGGCCTTATGAGGACTGATGGCAGTCCTGGAGAGAGATCCAGCCTCGCTTGAGTGGGATACACATGCAGCTTTTTATGAGAAACGACAGCTATAAAGCAGTGCTATGTGCAATACCTCTGAGACCTGAACCCTTGCTGGTGCTCCCACTTGCATGGAGGAGGAGGTGAGCAGGATGCCTAGCCATAAGAGAATGATAACATTTGAAATTTCTGGAAGAAATGCAGGCATTTGTTTTTAAAAAGAGTTATTTCCATCTATGTTTTTCTTCATTCTTGTCTTTTCTGCTCCTTCTGATAAGCAGTGTGGCTGTGTTGTCAGAAGGATAAGCTGTGAAGTGGGTTAAATGAGAAGGTTTTCCTCTGAGGGGAAAAACTGGAAGTGGCTTGGACCCATATTTTGTAGTTAAATAGCTTATAACATGCTGTAGCTAGATGATGAGTAAGGCTGGGTCACAAACTGGAGAAGCTGTGGGTGACTGAAGAAATCTGGAGGGGTTTTTTGTGTTTGTGGTGTGTCTTTTTTAAGAGCTTCTGGAGAGCTGGATAGCTTCAAGAGTAACATCAAGTTGTTTTGGGGTCAAAAAAGAAATGCTGAATTGCTGCAGGAGGAGGGTGTGGGGTTTGCTGTGTCTGAAATAGCTTGTGAGCACCCCTGGAGGGGCAGCACTGGGGGGACAGCCCCAGAGGTGCAGTGCTCTGGGCAGTGGGTGAGGGTGTACTCGCGTGGCTGTCACCCCAGCCTGTTTGTGCGTGTAATTCCGTGCTTGTGTGGGAGCTGCCTGTGTCTAGGTGAACAGGACCTCAGTCACACCTTCATTCTCGTATTGTTTTAACGTTACCATATTTTAGTTTGTCTCCCATTACTAGTTAATGGATTGACTCCCCTTCAAAGCAAGTCACTGCTTTTTCCAAGTACTGAACTGAAAATCATGAGCAAGTCTTGTATACAATGATACTTTGTGCTGAAAAGTCATTGGAATGATTCAGGCACCCACTTTGGTGCTCATCCATTAGGGGAGGGCTTCATGCACGCTGTACTTTGGGAAATGAGTGTGCAGTTATTTCTCTGTTTAATTGGATTTTTGTGTGAGTGAGATTTGTTAATATCACTGCATCACAAACTTTTCTGGCTTGCCACAGAAATTCTTCCCAAAAAGAGTTAATAGCTATTTCTAAACAAGATCCTCCAGACCAGATACATCCTGCACAGTTGAGATGACCTGGGAAGTGGTCGTAGCCTCAGATGGAGTTGCTGTTAGAATCACAGTAACTCAGCTATCATATTATCAAACTCTCCAGCTCCCTGAATTCCTGATCTCACTTCTAAGCTTTCTGTAAGTGGAACTTCTGAGTCCCTGGTGTAAGAAAAGCCTCAGCAGCTTTTAGTTGTCTTTTGGCAATTTCCATCAAAATTTCTGACTAAACTTCACAGCTTCCAGCTGCCTACTTGGCACTAGCTTTAGGGAGCTGAGCCAGCTCTAATGCCAGCCCCATCAGGGTCTGCACCTGCCCTCGGGCTGTGATGGCTGGTGTGATGCTGGTGGTGCTTTTGGTGCAGGAAAGGAGCCTTCCCACGAACACAAAAATAAGGCACGAGTCAGCTGGCACGCTCAGCTCATGCTGCTGTAAATAGGCTCAAGTTTTCTGAAGGCTGGTCCCACAGTGACAGCCTTGCCATTGCCACAGGAACATGAAAATCAATAGTAAAGACTGTAAAGTAACCAAAGTCCATAGTAAAAATTTCCCCAAAAAGCGACCTGTGTGAGGAGTCCCTGCTCTAGCCTGAAGTTATTGAAGAGAAGAGAGAAAATGTGTTAGTTGGCATTTAGAGGGTAACAATTTTCTGATTTATATTGATTGCGTGAGCTAAAACCAAGAAGTACTGAATGCTTATCTAGGAAGTACAGCAGAAAATTGAACTTAAAGGGGATTTGGAGAATGTCTGTTAGAAGAAAAAAGTTCTGTTTTATCTATGCAATTTTCTGAAAATAAATGCACCCACACTCTGTATTCCTTAATCTTTTATTCCCTTTTTCATTTCTACTAGTTGTGAAAACTGTAAAACAGAAACTCATTTGTTATCCTTGTTTAGCCAAAAGGACTTCCTAGAGGAAAGAAACGTTAAGAAATGTCTAATGTGCAAAACCAGCAGGATTTCTTGCAAACTAGGACAGGGTTTATCAGGCATAGCATAGGCCTGGCCATCTCACCCTCACAGGGTTTAACAGAGGGCTATGATTTACCTGAACTCAAAGTTGAATCAGGAGAACTGGATTTGCCCCAAACCAGAAAAGAAGATTTGTAGTTGTCTCAATAGATACAGCGTGACACAGCGCAGGGGAGACAGAAAACACAGCAATGGTTTGTGCTAATGTTACATGGAAGGAAGAAGAAAAGCAACCTGAGAGAAAACCTATCAGATAATGGCAATATCCAGTCATGATCTTACTCTTTGCAGTAGGGTAAACTGTGGCTACTCAGAACAAACATAAACGTCAGAAACCTATGGGAGAGATGAGACCACCCAAAGGTTAGGTACAAAAACAAAGCAGCTTCATCGTATTGAAATAAGCGGTCCTCACGTTGAACGTTGAGATGGTTCTCTTCTATCTGTTCACTGTTAAACGGAAACTGTAAAACCAAATGATAAAGTGAATCAGATAGAGCAATGTATGTTTGGCTGCTTATTGCTGACAACTGGCCCTGGTGAAGGCTGAAATGGTTTCGTGGGTATCAGCAGGCTGCTGCATTCCTACAGTATTTGCAGTTAATGAGATTATTGGGGGTTGTGTGATGCATAAAAAAAGCTAATATTGCATCTACAATACCAAGATGTCTGGGAAAATCAGAGATGTGGAAAGATAATATCAGAGTGAAGGTGTGGGACTCGTATATGGGGATGTATATTTCAGAGATTTTGTCCATTTACTCTACTGCTTGCAGAGAATAGAGATGATTTATTACAGAGTCCAGAAATGCCATTAGTATGCTACATTTGAAATGCATACCCTAATCTTATTTACCATTGTCCTGTGTGAGGAATTTTAATTATTCTCTAAGGCTTAAAGGAAAAATACCTCCTGGAAAAAAAAAAGGAATAATGCTGCAGTAAACTGGCTTTCTCAAACGTAAGCTTTCAGCAGTAACAAAAGAGAAAATGTGGAAATGTGTGAGCAACATTCATTTTTTACTACATTACCTTGTGGAAGCAGTATACAAGAGCTATTAATATTTTATTACAGAGATCTGTAACTGTGTTTGCAGTTGACTGATCTGACTGTATGATAAGAATTAAGTTGACAAACAGGCATTTCTCAAGTACAGTCCTGGCTTTTTTGTTTGTTTGTTTTCATGGCCAATTGTTAAGCCGTATCAGCCAAGCCACTATGTTGTTATGCAGGGTTTTCCTTTCCACACCATGCGTTTTTATGCACACGTTGCATGTGGTGAGGTGCTCAGAACAGAGAGAAACCTGCAGCCAAACACAGATGATGACCTCCTCTGCCAGCACCCTCTCGGAAGCGATGGCATATAGGTGGAGTACTCTCACTGAATACATACAGTACTCTTACTGAATACATAGTGGCTTGGTTGGTGTGGTTTTGATTTTTTGGTGGGGTTTTTTTTTTGGTGGGTTGGTTTGTTCCCCCCCCGGCCTTGGTTGCTTGGCTTTTTTGCAGTAATACTTTATTGGCCTGATCCAGCTGAAAATTCCCCACAACAAAAAGCCTGCTTTTTATCATCATTTTATAGAAGATGAGCTGAAACCAAAAGATATTGAACAGGATCCGAGTATTCAGTGCTTGCTCAAGGCTGGCGTGCTGCCACAGAGCCCAGCAAGGCTGGGAAGCGGGGCTGGCTCTGGGGCAGCCAGGGGCAGCATGGGGGCAGAGATGCTCTGCTGTGTGGGGCCCCCTTTGGCTCTGTGATCTGACCTTGCAAGTGGAGGGTGGGGTTCTGTGCGTGGGTCCCCCCCCCCCCCAATTATATGATGTTAGGATAGATAAATAGATAAATTCATGTGGGTAGCTATGTTCAAGTCAGTGGGAGAAGGAAGAGCTCTTTTGGTGCGACTAGAGCTGATACTTGCTAAGAGTAACTATAGTGGTGTGATTATGAAATTTTATTGTTAACTGAGTGCACCATATACACATTTTCATTTTTATTATGTTAATAATTTTTCACTGGTTTGAGCTACCTTCTGTGCAATTGTCTGGTTCCAAAAAATTCCCCAAACAAGCTTTTAATAATTTTCACTGCTACCTTCTTGAATCTTTATATAAGAAGAACCACAGTAATTTCTTTTTTTCTTAAGCATTCAATCTGAAGCCCTTGGGATACAGTTAATTTCTCTGGCTCTGTATCACTGCTTTTCCAAGGATGAGGGTACTACATAGCTCGTTTGAAAAACAGCAGCTGACAACTGCACTTAGTTTCAGACGGCGTTAAACTTTTGTTCCTCATTTACTTGAGTCTGTCGAAGATGCATTTGATACGGAAGACCTAATTCTGGTATGATCCTGTTCTTGTAATGTTCAGGCTGTGCTGATGCAGAAGCTTTTTCACATACATAACACGTTATTCTGATAATAATGGAAGAAAATTGCTTTGAAAGAAATGCCACATGTACGTGCTTAGAAATACTTGTATTAAATTGAGTGTGATTGTTATAAGTTTCAAATGTCAAAGAAAATACCACAAGCTCAGCAAAATGAGATACGTGCATATTTTCCACAGGGCTGAATAAGACCATCATGGAAACTTTGGATAGAGTTTTGTGTTTGGACACCTTTCTATTGTCTTGCCTCCTCGCCGTCAAGGTCAGGCCACTCTTCTCTCATAGCTGAAGTTCACTGAGATGAGAAGGTTTAGAGCACTCTGCTCTTGTATAGCCCCTTTTTTTCTCAGTATGTGTAATGGTCCCCAGAATGAATCCTAGTAGTGTGATAATATTGGTCTGAGCTCAGAGTTGAATTTTGGTCTTAAGTTGGATTCATCTAGCTGTCTTTGAATACTCAGGATGTGGAGAGAAATGCCTATCACAAGGAAAGAAATAACATGTTAAGAGACCTTGATCCTGCACTTAGTAGCCAGATTAAATTCCTTCTACCCGGTCCAGCTGAGGGCCCCTTGCACGAATGAGGGTGTCAAGACGTCTCCGATTTGCCTTAAAACCTGCTTCCTTGCTGACAGGCTCATAGAAGAAAGAAGAGTTAGGGTCTGAGCAAAGACAGCAGCAACCCATCATGCCCGGTATGGCCCTGTAAAGCAGTTTAGGCCCAAATATGCAAAGAATTTCAATGGTGATTAGACACAAATAGATGCATTGGGGCTACAGTAGTCCTGTGCCTCACTTTTCCACCTCTAAAATGGGGGCAGTAGTACTCCCTTACCTGTATTTCCACCCTTCCTGGGTGTAGAGGTTAAAAACATTAGAAGTTGTGAAGTGCTTGAATGCTAGGAAATGTGGATTCTCTGTGTACCACTGATGTATTTCTAACGCCATAGTTGCTGTTAGTAGGAATTTCTTCTTGTCGTATACCTCTTGCTTCTTGGGCTCTTCACAGAAGCCAGTACTTATTGGTTGAAGTTATTGTGATTTGATGTAAAACAGCCAAGCACCACTGCTATACTGAGACTGAACGAAGGCAACTGCTGGTGACACGCTTCAAGGACACCAAGTGCATCTTGTAGTTGAAATGTAATCTAATGCTGTGACACTGCTTCCCTTCAGGCTGTATTAAATGATGGGGGAGAACAGCCTTTGGCTGTCCACTTTCTCACCATTAGAGAAATGCTATTTTCTTTTATTTCATCTTCACATTTTGCAATGTATGTTCCACTGTTCACTGCAGAAAATTATCAAAGGTGCGTACAAGAGAGTCTGTATTAATATCTGGGCAGGAGATTGGTTTTTGTGGGCTTTTGGACCTTTCTAGGAGTAGCTTGGAGCACCCAGGGCAGGCAGGGAGATGGGTTTGTATTTTCAGTGAGTGCTTCTGTTTGCTTAGGGAGGAAGTTCCCTGGGTGCAATTTTGGTGCTGGGCAGAGGCTGGGGCAGCCAAGGGCCTGTCCTGGGAGATGGGCTTCTAGGACCAGCCCTGGGCCACTGCCAGCCATAGTTTGGGCACCGGAGAGATGAGAAGTGGGCTGTTGGTGTTCACAGCCTCAGCAGTGTCCCCCTTGGTTTTGTGCTGGGGAGGAAGGGTGGCACCTACCTGTGCTGCCGCAATCGGGGTTGCAGGTGGAGGAGCCTGGGGGCATGCTGCCTGCCATCCTAGGGACCTGCTGCCTGCCATCCTGGGGACGTGCTGCCTGCCATCCTGGGTACGTGCTGCCTGCCATCTTGGGGACCTGCTGCCTGCCATCCTGGGTACGTGCTGCCTGCCATCTTGGGGACCTGCTGCCTGCCATCCTGGGTACGTGCTGCCTGCCATCCTGGGGACGTGCTGCCTGCCATCCTGGGGACGTGCTGCCTGCCATCCTGGGGATGTGCTGCCTGCCATCCTGGGGACCTGCTGCCTGCCATCCCGCGGAGGTGTCAGCCTGCTGCTGGCAGCAGGATGTGGCACCCTGCCTCACTCGCTGCATCCTCCATCAGGATGAACCCCATGGCCAAGATGTGAGACTCAGTTTACGTGATGTTAAAACCATTGTGTGTGCTGTACTCTGGCATGGTTTCTTTTTTGCACGTTGCAGCAGTATGTTGTGCAAGTGAGTTACCAAAATATCCTGGAGTCCACCCACAACTACAGCTGAGAATGGATTGTTTTCATAAATTTTTCTTTTTTTTTTTTTCTTTTTCTTTTTCATCCCACTGAGTCTACTCCCCCACAATTTAGTGAAGCAGGGATGTACTTTCCTCCCCTGGCATAATGCAGCATGGCTGAGGAATATAGAACCAATTTGTCTGCGTGACAATATGAAAACTCGATAGAATTATAAAAATAGATTCCCCCCCTCACGCAAGTGTGTATTATACTCTTCTCATCTGGATAAACACACACAAGTCACGTAAATGACCCTCAACATAAAGTGAAAGTGAGAGTTGGTTCCTTTAGGCATGGGATTATTCATTTTTAACTTGATACCGGTGCATCAAATTGCATGCAATTTGAGGGTTGATAGGGTATTTATGTTTTTCCTTTAGACTGTAAATGAAACAGAGTTTTCAGACACTATTAACTCCTTTAAAAAACAATTCTCTGTGAATTTTGTGCTTTTGAAGCATGCGGGAAAATTTCTTCTCAAAACAGACACCACGTAATACTTGCTTATAGGCATCAAATGACATATTGGGAATTTATAATGACAATTGCAACACACAAAGGCAGGACTTAATATTTTCCTAGTCTCTCCTCACCTACCAGTGATGATGACAACCCTTCTATTTCCCCTTGGGAGTACAATTCATGGTGACCTTGTGACACCACTTTTTTTTCTGGGCTACCACAGAGAAAGAAATTGTGTCACCTAATAGAGGTGCTTCAGAACTTCTCCAAATCCAAATACTGTCCAGGCACAGTTTTTGTTCTGTTATCTCCCTTTCTCCTCAGCTACCCTCAATCCATATTGTACTTGTGCATGAATTACATTCAGTACTACTGTTTGCAAAAATATTGACTGCTACAGAATAGCCCTAGTTAGTAAGCGGAATCACCAGGCCAGAGAGAACTGGGATTTTTCCTGTTCTTCTCTGTATGTTGATAAGTTATCGATTCCAATTCCAGCTGTACAAGGTGATTTTCTGTGGGTGTTTTTCATGCATCAGTCTGAGCTCAGGTCCTGAGGCCAATAATTTCCTGCTTTTCCATCTGTCAGTGTCAGTAGCCATAATGATACAGTTTTCAGGGCAGCTCTTCACAGGGGCAGTGGTGGCAGATGTGGGTGGCCGTGCTGCATCCCCCTGGGGTGGTTCCTTCCCTCTGCTTGAATGGTTACAACTGCAGAGGCCATTCCTCCCTGCTGCCTGCAAATGCCATCTGACCTTGCCTGCAGGATGTCTGCAAATAGTTCGGGCGTGAGTCTTTTTAAACGGTCCTTTGGTTTGCCCAGTATATTTCCTTTATTGGCAGGCTACCTCATTCCCCTGTACTGCTCCTAGTATGGTGACTTCTCAGAGCATGCGTATTTATTCTTCTCTCAGCATCTTCTGTTCAAATTTGATGAAGCAGAGCTTGCTGCTCATTGTCAGGGCAGCACAGGGAAGGACTTGCCACAGAAAGCCCTTGTGGCACAAAGCTAGTGGAGTTGGGTGTCCTTTCCTGCCATCTCTCAGCTTGCCACTGCTTCTGGCATTGCAAAAGGACAAATCCCCTTTGTGCTCCCATGTGTATTTAAGAGCTATGGCCTGTGCCATGGAGAACCCACAAAGGAGTAACCTGGGCGCTGAGCTGCTTCCTAAGACTGAGCTCCTCTCCAGAGAGAGGTTTCCACAGCCTTCCACTTGCCTCGCTGCTGTGAGCAGTACGTTTGTTGCCAGGTAAAAGTCCTTTTGCCATTTTGCAGTTGTGGAGTCCACCTGAAAGACCTAGATTCAGGAGGACCCCACACATGGTAGTATTGGCATGCTAAGGCAGGACAGACCTTCTTCCTGTATCCTCCTAAAGATGCAACAACAAAATACCCCAAGCAGCAGAGATGCACTTTTGCATCACCTGTTGGGAAGGCTGTTACCTGCAAAGGCTGTAACCGTCGTGCACGTTAGGGCTGTGAGTTCTGTGGTGTACAGGTAATGCCTGGGAGGTATCATTGCAATGAACATGAAAGTGCAGCATAGTCTTTGGCCTCTCAGCTGAGCTGCTGAATTTTTAGTCCCGCAGCTGCCAGTCATAGTAAAAATGGTGGGTTTGTGCCGTTGAGAGTGGCAGTGATTTCTCGTACCTTGGATTCAATAAGAACCTGACACTTCCTTCACCGATTTAGTTAACATTTTCTCAGTCGCACATCAGTGTGCGTGTGATCAGAATCTGGCTCCTCTGAATTAGAAATTGGACTGTTTCAGCAGCAAATTTTGCTAGGTCGCCATCCAGTTGACCTAGACCATTTTTAACACAGTAATTTAGAGGCAAAAGGCACTTCTATATACTTTGCTATATCCTGACTCATCTGTGCTTGTTCTCCTCATAGTTGCACTATGTCATTTTAGTAGAAGTGCTATAGCTGAAGCGTTTACACTCAGCTCCAAAAGCTCTTTGAATATTCTTATAAGAAAAGGTTGCTTTATAGGAAAATAGAGCACAAATTATTACCACTCTGGAGCTGACATGGAGATTTGGCACTCCAGCTGAAGTGCTTCCTTTCAAGAGGTGTTTCTATAAATTCTGCCCTGTTCCTGATGAACAGACAGTCTCTGTTGTCAGTCTCAAACCGTACGCTTGTCAGACGTGATAAAGGCAAAGGAATATATACAGTGTGCGTTGGCTGATTGCACGTTGTCTGGAGCTGTGGAATTTTCCTACACTGTTATTGCTTTCAGGTGATTTATTTGTGCAATTTCTTGGGGAAAGTCATCTGCAGGTTTCAAAATGCATGGTGTTATGATCTTACGGACTTATTCTCACTGTGTAAATGGGGACTATCAGTGTCATCTGCGAAACTACACTAAGATAGTATGGAAAAATAATCAAGACCACTTTTAGAACATGGACCTCAGCAGAATGACTGCAGGTTTACATTAACATGCCTGGCGTATAATAATGTGACTGGAGAGCAGTTGATAGTCTATCTAGGAAAAAGTACTACTTTTGGATAAAAATTATTGAACATTAGGGGCAATGAACAGAAGGTTTTAGAGGTGTAGTGTGTAGAATTTCCCATATCTCTTGAAAATAAATGTCTTATTTTCGTGCTAAGTACTATCTTTTTCATCCTCTACAGGAAATACTTCAGCTCTCATGGAAATAAGTAAGGAAGATAAATATAGTTTCTTACTCATTTTTGCCCCCAGAGGAGGGAGACCAACTTTTCTTTTAAGGCTATTCTTACTGTAATTGAACCAGGGTGATTACTATGCAAACAATACCTACTTTTCTCATCGCTTCAGAAAATTTGTGATCTCATTGTTTGTTTACTTGTTTGTTTTCCACTGCCTGCAAATCACTGGCTAGGTAAAGGTTAGCCTGGTGAACTCTTCAATAGTTTGGACAATACATTTGATATGCAGAGCGGTGAGGTCCTGGCTGCAGGAAAGGGTGGGCAGTTTCAGATGCCAGCTTATTGCTCTCTGATAATTTGGTATTCCTTGGCTGTGAGAAATAAGCACCTTTCTGGCTGAGGTGGTGGAACAGGCCATGTGGCACAAGCTCTCTTCTGTTGGCTGGAAGAAACCATAAGGTATTTGCTGTATTAATCTGTTTTTTCTTTATGATGAAATTGCATGCACTGGTGTTGAAATCTTCCCTTAAAGAAAACTGATAGTGACTTGTTGTCCAGCTTTTGTATATGGGTGAAACTCTCTAAAATCAATAGACTTCCCTCCGGGCTGTGGGATGGAAAGCATTTCTAGATATAAAACAACAGTGCTTAGTGTGGGGAAAAAAATTTCCTTCCATTTGCAGGGCATGTGTGGCGGTAAAGACCGTGAAATGACCAGGGTAACGGACACATTAGAAAAAGTTAATTCTTTTCTCTTTCAATCCATAGCCTAGAAATATGGCGCTGCGATATGAGGAAGCAACTTCTTGTACAATGAGGGTGGTGAAGCACTGGCAGAGGTTGCCCAGAGAGGCAGTGGAGGCCCCATCCCTGGAAACATTCAAGGTCAGGTTGGACGGGGCTCTGAGCAACCTGATCTGGTTGAAGATGTCCCTGCTCATTGCAGGGGGTTGGACTAGATGACCTGTAGAGGTCCCTTCCAATCCAAAGCATTCTATGATTCTTGTAGTTTTCCAAAATAGTGGTTTGAATTTTGTTTGTCTCTCTGTGCTGGTTTTGACTGGGATAGAGTTAATTTTCTTTATAGTAGCTAGTATGGGGCTATGTTTTGGATTCGTGCTGAAAACAGTGTTGATAACACAGGGATGTTTTAGTTGTGGCTAAGTAGTGCTTATACTAAATCAAGGACTTTTCAGCTTCCTATGCTCTGCCAGGAAGCTGGGAGGGGACACAGCTGGGACAGCTGACCCCAACTGACCAAAGGGCTATTCCATACCATATGGCGTCATGCTTAGCATATAAAGCTGGGGAAAGAAGAAGGACGGGGGGGATGTTCAGAGGGATGGCATTTGTCTTCCCAAGTAACCGTTAGGTGTGATGGAGCCCTGCTTTCCTGGAGATGGCTGAACACTTGCCTGCCCATGGGAAGTAGCAAATTAATTCCTTGTTTTGTTTTGCTTGTGTGCACGGCTTTTGCTCTCCCTACTAAACTGTCTTTATCTCAACCCACGGGTTTTCTCACTTTTACTCTTCTGATTCTCTCCCCCATCCCACCAGCAGGGAGTGAGCGAGCGGCTGTGTGGGGCTTAGTTGCCGGTTGGGGTTAAACCATGACACTCTCACAAGTCCAGCTGCAATCTCTGCCCTTGAGCTGCCGACAAGGCTGTTGTGGGGAGCAGCTCCTGTGGCTAGCTGGACCCCCACCACCTTGGTACCAGCTTCTTCTGAGGAACAAACTCCACAGTAAACACGCTGCAGCTGCGGCAGATGACCTTCCCTCACTGCTACCTTTCTTTTAAGATGGACAGCATTGCTGGAGTGCTTTTTTTCCAGCTGACACAGCATGTTTTATTTACTGCAGGAAGCAGAAATATCTGTGTCACTTTTGGTCTGACTACCTCAAATCACATTCCCCCCTTTTGTTTTATTGGCTTGTTGGTCATGGAAGCGCAACCTCCTACCGTTTTGTCTTTGTTGCTCTATAAATTACTGAATACTGCCACGTTTCATCAGCTCAGAGCCAGGCAGTTGTTGTGGTTGTAGCAAGCAGGTGTTCTGCACTTTTATATCCTTTACTTCCAATGTAGAAACTGTATTTTCTGCTGATCGTAAAAAATGACAGGGGCACATGGGATTCTTTGGATGCTGAATACGTGACTGTTTTGACCCAGGTAGTGAATTCAAATGGAAATATTCTATTTATAAAGGAATTAACTGCCAAGGTACCAGCACTGGAGCATAGTTTGGGGTCATGGTAAAACTGCAGAAACAGAGCCCCCAGGAGAACTCTGTCACTTACTGTCAAGGACCTGAAACTAAACAAAGTCCAAATAACTAGCATTTAGGGTTACTTAATATTTCTCTTCATCAGATCTGGCAGTATCTTTTTCAGTCCTACAGGTTTCTGAAATGCTATAAAGAGGTTAAGCAAGCAGAAGAAATAGCTTTACTTTATAAAACTGAAGGTGTGAATGTCCTTTAGTTTTGCACTACTATATGCACAAGGTCTTTCTGCTCCTTAGTGTCTCCGCAGATACTTTCTCAGCTGAGGCCCTCTCATTAACCCCCTAGGAAAGGATGAAGCCTTGAACTCCTACTTCACCGACCAGAGCAACCAGAAGCCTTTCAAATAGTGGGGAAGATGCGTTGTGTCCTCCATAAGTATCTGCTAGTGTTGAGCATGTGCTTGTGAGTTCAGCTTGGATATGAGGGGTCCTTCAGTGCTATACCTCTGTGTGTTCTCTGTCACTGTATGTTTTCTGCACCTAATATCCCCCTCTGTTTCCCCAAGGTGAGAAATTGTTTTTCCTTACACATTCCCAAGTGTGCTGATCCCCAACTCAGCTTGTCTGTAGTGAGTCAATATTTGTGAGAGACAAAGCAAATGCCATCCTATATTATGTGTGCGCTAAAGAGAAAGAAAAAAAAGCAATATCTCCATATCTGTATTACTCTATATTACCTCAAACCACAGCCTTCTCGACTAGCTCAAGTCCCTTCTCAAATGAGGAATGGACAGCTTATAAACTGTCTGCATCAAACTTATTTGCTCGTGACTTGGTCCTTCCACAGCGACCTAGTTTGGTCCTTCCTGACAACAGAGTTGCAGAGAGCTCAGCATTTCCCTTGACTGAGTTGTTAAGTTTCAGTCTACCTGTACCATCAGAAATGTCAATCCTCTTTACTTTAGCAGCTCTAAGCTTACTTTTTGAGTGACTAAAAAACCCACTTTAGCACATTTTATGTGCTCCCCAGTCCCTCAGGCTTCTCAGTTAGCAATTCCTTCCATACCCTTTTTCTTAACCAGTACAATTTGTAGGCTCCTCCACAGAAAATATGATCTCACTGTAATCTCCTATACCTTAAAATAAACCAGCCACCCTTCAGTCCATTTCCCTCTCTCTATCCTGTCTTCTTTCACCCTAAAGCTTAATGAACTCCTTTCTGGTGTCTTATTGTAGATACTTTCTAGTTTATCCTTATTTCTGAACTGAAACACCTTCAGCGGTGACAGACCTTTGCTGGAGATCTAACTGCATTTCCTTTTTTCCTGTGATGTGCTATCTCTGGAAATGTCATATATGGACTCAGATTCAGGGATCTATGCACACTTAGCAAATGCAAGCTAAGGTTGTAGCATTTGGGACAACTCTTTGTGGAAATTCAGTTAACAAAATTCAGTCTTTTGCCCTTTCCTTGCTAAAAGTCACTTTCTCTCTCATTGTTCCTCGTAACCCCGGCAGGGCAGCTCCGTTGGGTGCCTCCTAGGCTAGCCTTGAAATTCCCCTTAGCAGTAATGCCTGTGTGACAGCAGACACCCCAGTGCGTTGCCTTGTTCTGGCTTGTGTCTATGCCCCGGTGCTGCTGTCTTCTAGGAAGTGGTGTTTGAGAGGACAGAGCCCATCTTGCTTTTATCACCCCAAAATGAAGCCTTGGTAGCAATGCACTGCTATAATATGAACAGTGCAGCTTACTCCTTATGAAGGTTCTGGGTTATCTATATGCATAAGCTCCTCCTATACAAATTGTTTAGACTGAAAGTATCTACATTTTATAAATGTAATTCTATAAATCAAATTGTTTTCACAGATCACACTTTCCTTTTATTGCTCTTTGTTATTTGAGGCCATATGGTAGCTTTCTGTAAAATGTCGCCTTAATTGCCTTCTGGATATACCCTATAAATCCTGACAAACGCTTTTAAAAGCAAAAACAAAGGCATATTTTTCTTCCAGCAGAGCTTGCTCAACAAACCGCCTGTACCTTTTCCGTGGGGCCTTGCAAAATGGTGTTATGTCAAGAAGAATAATGCTATTTAATTTATGAACCATTAATATTTATTGCACATGCAATCACTGGCATTTTGTCTGTGAGAGCTGGGCAGCAGCTAATAAAATTGGGAAGAGGTTATATATTTACCAGGGCTACCCAGATAATTCATGTGGGATAATTTTTGATGAATTTATTTCTTTGTGTTGACAAATTTCCTAGTAGTGGCCAATAAGGTGTTTGGTTTTTTTTTTTTAAACTTATTTGCTAGCTCATAATGAATTGCTCAATAATTACTTAATTGACCTCCTTTATTATTAGGGATTTATAAGTATGTTGAGGAAGACTTGGTTATACCACTATACAATTAAGCAATCAGATCTCAGTCTTATTTCTGAGTTGAGACCTGCTTATTTCTCACAAAGACCAGGACTGGGGGACTCACTATACTGTATTTTGTATAAGCGCATCCAGAGACCCCAGCGTATAATGCTGCTGCTCTAAACCACACATCTGATTCCCCAGTGTGAGGAACTGGTATTGCAAAAGCTTGTACCAGTGTTTAGCTGTACAATGAGTCCCTTTGCAAACTGTGCGTTGAATACTGGCCCAAGAGAGGGCTCTCGTGCCACAATATCATCTGTTGAAAACAATAGGATTAATTTTGGAGCATAAATTATATATATCTGCAAGTCTTTGTAGAACAGGTTGCCTGAAAATAACCTGTAACAAGGTTTTAAAATTCAGGTTGTGTTGGTTTCTACTGATACGTCTGCTCTTTTCAGTTCCTGATGGGGAATAATATTATTTTCTTGAATCATGTTCTGGTTGCAATGTAAGTTTTATTTCCCTAAGTAATATATGTGGTTTACTTTGGAATTAGCTGCTTCTAAGAAGGCTCCAGCCATAAATTACTCTGGGAGATGCTCACAGAAACATGTGAGTATGGGTGATAGCCATCTACAGAGAACAGGTGGGAATTCTGACCAGTTTTGATTAAAGTTTGGGGTTTGGGTTTTTTGGTTGGTTTTTCTGTTGTTGTTGTTGTTGTTTTTTTTAAAATATTGTGATACATGCTTCTGTAACAGAGCAGAGTCTGTGACTGCATCACTAAGGCAATTGCTAGAGGAATATTATGCCTAAAGCTCTGATACAAATACAAATTTGATTCCCATACAAATTGGAAACCTGGAAAGCAGCAATATTGCAGCCAATTAAGAGTCACAGTTAGCAGTGAGCTAGTCAGAATTGAAGTGCTGCAGCGATACAGTTCTGGCTGATATTGATGTAAGAACACAGAGATAATGGAAGCTTTCACTACGTGCCTGTGTTATACAAAAGTATTAATTGTGATTGGATCTGGGGTATTATTTTGGTGAATTATTCCCAGTAAGATATTTACAGAACAAGAGGGACTTCAAGACTGGTGAAGCACAACAGTGTGTTTTTCCTATTAGCTGGTTTGAGAAGATCTGATTTAGCTTTGTCTTCTAAATTCAGTCACTGGAGTCTAGGAGGGTGGAAATCGCTGCTCAGGCCATGGCCCAGACGACAAGGTAGCAAGCAATGCTTTTAGGAAGGGTGTAGGCTTTGCAAAGGACCACACCCGTACAGTCCTCTGGTTCCTCAGTGTTGGTGTCGCATTAGACTAAGTTATTGCACACTGGAAACCAGGCACAAATGTCTGAATGTGTGTAAGGGAAAAGAGTAAGTACAAGCAAGGGAGCAGATTTTAACCACTTTTTGGACTCCAAATATGCGGTCTTGCAGAAAACTCTTCCTACACGCATTGGGAATTTTGCCTGAATAAGGTCAGCCAGAAAGAGTTCCTTTGCAGTTTTTCTTTCAGCACACTGGGGCTGGAAAAGTTTCAGGTTAAAACTGGCATTGCTAGCAATAGTAAACTTCCAGCACGCGTGGCAGACCAGGGTCCCTCACTCGCATTTTGAAGTTGCACTGAAGTGACAGCAGTTACGAACTCTTGCATAGTCCCCATCCATGACACGAGTCAGAGCTTGAAAATGAAGAAAACTTAGAAATATGCCTTCTTTCAGCTCCTGGAAGACATGTCAGTTCTTTTGTGGAGCTGGTAGAGATTTGTTAGTTAAGTTTGAATAGGGAAAGCAGGGAAAGCAAACAAATGTAGTTATTGGCAACTTCCACACTAACATTTTAATGAGCTGATTTTTCTGATGTGGACAAGTAGAAACAGCAGCATCATTTTGTGTTGCCATAAGGGTGCATCACAAGCACAAAGCTGTGCTTTTGAGTTATGAGGAAAGATGAACATTAATAAACAGGCAGGTCAAGAAACCCCACAATACAAAGGATTTTGTTATTCCTTCAACATTTGTCACCAGATGCTAGCCCTCCAATAAATCGTGCTTTGAGAAATAGTTTTTAAGTCTTGCTTAGATCTGACAGCAGTAGAAGTCCCTTGTGAACCCTGAAAAGGCAATCTCAATCCAGCTGCTGGTGTTTAGGGCTACACAAGATGAAAAGTGCTGTAAATGACAGAATCTATCTTCTAATAGATTTGACAAATGCAGGGGCTGAACCTGTGAACGATGGGAGCTTTTTCTATTGACTTGCCAAAAGCAATGGCTTTTGTAACTTGCACAACTGAAATAAACGGTAAAAACATGCAGTGATGCAAGTTGCTGAGTAATCATGTATCCTTCCAGTGAGCAGTAAATACCTTTTTGCTAACTAAACACAATGTTCAAGAAGAACAAAATGTAGAGAAGACACAATAAACTGCAGAGTACATCTGCCTCCTGGATATTCAGCACCAGGCTGCAGTTACTGTGTGACTTTGGGTAGACTGCCTAGCTCAGGCTCCTCAGTTTCTTCATTTAAAAGACGTGGTTCATAAGATCCTTCAGGTCACTGGATGAGGGATTATTACTCATGCTGGAGTATTTTTAGGAACTTGCTAATGACTGCAGCCTTGGTAGGATGATCTCTCCACTTGCTCACTAAAAAAGTTTGTACACTTTTTCCACAAAGCCTAAGTAGAAGACAGGCGCTTGTCATCCACCACTAGTAGTTTTGCTGTAGTATGTGTGTGTGTGTATATCTATCTATCTATCTTTTATACTTTCCCAAAATAAGCAGTCCTTTTAATTAGTGTTTTAAGAACAGTGTTATCCAGGTAATATAATTTACCACTGTAGTCACCAGCAGGTCAGCTTCTTGGAGAAACAATCCTCACTGGCTTTACCAGTATGAGATCTGTTGAAAACAGGGAAATTCTAACACCAGCGGAATTTCATCAGGGACACTTGATACCAGAGAGGAATATTGCAGGGCCGTAGCATACACCGCGTCTCCCAGACAGGTTGCATTGCTCAGTGGTGGCTGGGTGAGCATGACCTTGATGGAGACTGGGATCCTGTGCAACTGCTGGGAGTATGGGGGCACCGGCCGTACTACATGCCGTGTACCGCAAGCCCTTGAGCTGAGTGTGGAGAGTGAACTTCAGAAGCAGTGGTGTGACAGCAAAGCCTCCAGCTGAGGAACGTAAAAATTCCTCTGGCAAACATTAATCTTTCAAGGGCACACACTCTATTGGTAGCCAAGCAGAGAAATCCCCCTTCCCCTAGCAAAATAAATCCACTTCAAATAACTAAAATCTGCACTTAAACCTTAATAACACAATCCATGGTATTTTTTGAAAAAGCCAGTTGCTCCCACATATGCCTTTCCTAGCTAGAACTGGGGCACTGGAAAGATTAAATCTCATCATTCTGCAAATCTCTAAATATATTAACTGTCTGCAATACATTGGCGTTAGGTCAATGTACTGAAAACAATACAACAAACACAAACTGCAGTGTCTCTCTTCGGCAGATACCCATGGCTGCTTATCGGACAAAATGGTCTGGATCACTGATCACTGGTGGGCATGTTTAACTCCAGCCAAAGCGCAAACTGCCTATCGCATTCCCCCCGCAAATGTCCCAGCAATATACAGTCTTAGTAATGAGTCTTTGCCCTTGACACAGTGCAATTTTTTTTTTTGTGCTAAAAGCTTGCGTGTAAAATGCTAGCTACATAAGTTCAACTCTTGTTCATTTCCCCCACACTTTTTCTTTTAATTCTCCCTGACTTTTTAAAAAATTCCCCTTTATTCTTTCTCTCTGTTGGTTTAGGATTTTACAGCAGCAGAGAAGAGCAGATTTTGTGGTAGTGATTGCGAAGAGCATTTTCCATACAGGTATCACTGAACATAAGGGCACTATACAAGTGGCACTTTATTTTCTACATGACCTAGATGTTTTATGGTCCTTCCATTCAATAGTTAATTTGGGAATCTGCAGCAGTGAGCTGGAGGAAATGGTCAGTATGGTAAATTCAGCAGAGGAGGAAACTTCGGGGTAAAATGCTGCAGGTTGCTCTGCTCTGGGGAGAAAAAAGTCATTGCCCAGTTGCAGTAGGGCACATAGGGATGGTGTGACCATCCCTCAGGCAAAAGCAGGAACCCTTCAGCACGTGACCATCCCCACACGTTCAGCTGTAGCAACGAATTGTGGTCCCAGGACCACTTCTGCTTGATTGGCAGGGCTGTCCTGGCCAGTTGCGAGTTCCTGGCAGCAGGCTGAGCCTTGGAACCAGGGCTGAAACTGGTGTGCAAACAGAATGCACTGGCTTGGGCTGCAGTCTGTCATGCATGTCTTGTATGTCTTGTGTCTCCTAATCCCGAGGGAGAGAGAAAGAATTGCTGCTGCTGAGCATGGGAAGAAGAGTGTGGGGGAGTGTGTGTGGATAAGCCTCTGAATTTTGGTGCCACCCGCAGAGGCCATGCCACTCTGTAGGAGTCCTGGGGGTGTGCACATGCAAAGAAAAAGGTGAGAGAGAGGGCATGGGATATATGGTGTTCTTCCCATGGTTCTTATAAGGTACTAAGTAAAAAAGTGAAAAGCATGGTTATTTATTAATTCTGCTGTATTATAGGCATATGTGGCCACAGACTTGCAAAAGACATTAAATTTGCAAAGTCAAACTCTCGGAATACTTGTGCAACCTTGATGCAGCTCTCTGTGTGCGTGCAGTTAGGAAATGGCCTTTAACTACGCAACCGCAAACTGGAGGGAAGCATCGGAGTGGGAGGAATGAATAATGGACGTGAGTTGCAAGCTGTTTCTTGGGGCAGATAATGAAAAAAAATTGAGGAATGAGGGTGCAGTCAAAAGAATGAAACAGGGGCATGTGGAGTGGACCAGCGGTCTGGGTCGTTTATAAGCCAGAGGTTGCAGGGCACAAGATGATGCCTTCTCAATGAAGGCTCACCTGAATGGTGTACTGGAGAGCTGGATTTGCTCAGTGCCTTCGTCAGTGTATTCCTATGGAATAAGTTGTGTGAACTAAGCACTTTTCTTGTGATTGCTTGTGTGATCTTTTCCATGACGCATCATTCCGGACCCTGGGGTCTGATTTGCAGAAGTGCTGACTTGCAGCTGCAGATCAAGTCAGTGATAGATGTGCTTTGAACCGATAACCACAATGTTACATTAGCTAGTTCAAAAAGTCAGGCGTGAGGCGTCTCATCTGGGCACACAAAATTCCTGTGCAGTATTGGCATTATTTTCTCTTTGCCTAGAAGTGTCTGCAGGGGGAGGAAGTCCCCCCTCCTCAAACAAAAGGCATTTATTTCACAACACCTCTAACATTTATGAAGTGCTAATATTATCCCGACAGGTGCTATAAAAGCCCTAAGGAAATTAATAATTTTGTCTTTAGAGCAAACTTTGAACAGTGTGCAGTAAATATGTCTTGGTGGGCAAGCAATATAGGGCTAAAGTGGGAATACAAATAAAAGCTGGGCCAAGGTAGACTTTGCAAAGATATTAAAACAAAAGGTTGTAAAGTTGTTTAGGTTTAATCATACAAAAAAGAAGTGGGCTGCTATGAAGAAAGAGGGAGGTGAGCAGTATGGTAGTTGAGGTGCGGTCCCAGGCTAAATGGGCCCTTCACCTCAGTTTTTCAGTTAAGAGGATGATTTTGAAGGACGAGAAAAGGCCAAGTGAGTTGTGGAAGTGAATGCATGGAAATGTGAATAACAGGCCAGATGCAGAAGCCATAAGCAAGGGGAAATTTGGCAAGTTTTAACCACAGCGCTCTGCGGGCTGGTCATGTAAGTTAAATTTCTGGTCCTGGACCAAGTACTTACTGCAGAGTGATCGAGGCTGATCAGGTGCTATATGGCTGTAAAATGGTAAAGAAGCTATTGGAAAGCAGGGGAGAGGGGAAGAAGAATGTAGCCAGCAATCACTGGCAGAAGCACAAGTGTAGGAACGTGCTGGGAGAGCAAGCTGGTGGTGGGCATGATCAGCACTTGGGCATCAAGAGCAGTGCTGAGACCCCAGAGTTAATCGCTGTAGCAATTCCCTGTGGCCATGCTCTTGGTTTAGATTCAAGAAGGCAAACTGGTGCGTTGCTGATCCTCTGTGGAGGGGGTGGCATTTTTTTCTGGCTCTTATCTAGAGAAATGTCTAATCCTCTCTTCTAGGCATTTTCCCTCACTATTGACTGTTGGCAACACTTTACAAGAGTCCATACACTGTCCTTTTAAAATGAGAAGAACGTGGGTTTTTTATAATTTAAAAGTGTGCCTTTCAATTTTGTTGCTTGCTTGTTTTGTATCACAGAAGGATTAACTGGAGCACTTGGCTTAACTTCTTTATGCTGTGCACTCATTTGTATCCTTCCAGCATGTCCCCTCTGATTCATATTCTTACTAAAATAAGCAGTCCCAGTTGTTCCTGTTTTCTGGCAATTTCACTGGATGAGCCATGGTCCTTTGTGAAACTCCTGGGATCGTTCAGATAAATAGTATTTTTCTTTGTATGCAGATCACTTTCTGGGACATTAGTTATGTTTTTCTTTCTTGTAGAATAGGTTTTATTAATAGGTTGAGTTTCACAAAGTTATCACTTAAAGATTTCAGGTGAAAAAAAGGAGAAAAATGGACTGATCTGGAGAAATTCAGGAGCAGTTAGCCCAGCTTTGGCCCCAGGAAAGGTTCTGGGACAAATTATTAAACAGTCAATTTATCAGCTGCTGAAGACGAAGTGATTAAAAAAAACCCTATGGGTTTGTGAAGAACAAATGACATCAAACTAATCCAATTTCTTTCTGGGGCAGGATAATAGACACAGGACATAGGGGGGATATATAATTTGACTTATATTAAGCTTGTGACTTTTTTTCTCATGTTATCTTTATATACTACACAGGGAAATATGTCCAACATGCAAACACTGCACACAATGGAGTGGAAGTCACTCAAAACTAGTTGTAGTTCACGGCCAGAGTGAGAGGGCATTTCAAGTGGGGCTGAACCAGCCTGTTTCTATTCAGTATTTTCATTAAGGACTCGGGTAATGAAGTGGAGGTTATATTGGTCAAATGCACAGAGGACATCAAGCTGTTATGCTGTAAGGACGATGGAAGACAAAACTGGAATTCAAAAGGGCCTTGTTAGTTTGAAAGAAAGTATTAAATCAACAAGACCAGGCTCAGCTTTTCAAAGTCCTATACCTAGGGAAGATAAGGGGCAAGCTGGAGTGAAAAATGGAGAATAGTAACTGCCCAGGCAGCGTGAACGGCAGGAAAAGATCTTGGAGTGAACAACAGCTGAATGTAGGCCAGCAATGTGGTATTCTTGCAAAAACACGTATTTCATTGTTTAATAAGGATGTGGACAAATTGGAGGTAACTCAAGGGAGAGTTTAGAAAGTATAGAATGTAAATTGAAGGAAGTGGTTATGTTTAACATAAAGAAAAGAAAATAGACAGGATAACAGTATCCTAGTTTGCAACAGGTTTTGTGCAGAGGGTGGCAGCTAATTGTTCTCCTTTTATACTTGGGACAGAACAGTAAAACATCAGTTTAATATGGAAGAAAGAAATTCAGGTTGGAGGTTAGGAAAATGTAACATAAAATGGGAACAGTAATGTAAAATGGGAATGACATCCCTCAGTAGGGCTCTGGACTCCTTCTCGAGGTGTTTAAGTGAAGGTAGGCCAGACGTTTGTTAGGAATGGGAGTTAAGATATACCCATCCCCTCCATTAGTACACAGGACTGAAAAGTAGAGTGTCTTGAGTACCATTTTGACGCTACTTTCCTATGACTGTTCTCCACGCCCCCCTTCCTCCCCCCAGTAAAATAGTCTTTTTTTAACCTTTTGAATAGAATCACTTAACAGACTGAACTTCCTATCTGGATTTGTTAACTCCACATTAGTGTCCTCCTTTCCAGAACTGTTATTCTTGTGGTGCTCTGATAGCTTTTTCTATATTCTGTCTGAAATCTTGCTCACTTGAGGTGTTTTATCTGTGGGACGGCTGTTCCAGCTAGAACACTGAAAACATGTTCTGGGAGATGATTTTAACTGTTTCATCCCGTATAATACCTGTTACAATTTTAAGCTTATGAGCTAGGCCAAACCTCAATAAAGCTGGAGTGAGCAACTGGTGTAAAATACAGGCATGGGAGACGCTTTGTAGAGCGAGTGGCAGAAAGCCCCATCAGACTTCACCCAAAACAAAAGGATGTGCAAGACTTTAGTTATGCAGTCCAAAGGAGCTTTTGTTTTCATGTTAGCAGGTTTAAGAGGAAGGGAAGGCTTGTACTGAAATAACGTGTGAGAAAAGCGAGGTACATCACAGAACTGGAGCGTGATAGGGAGCAAAAACTAGAGGGATGTGTCATTGGGTTTGTGCCGCTGAAGAAGAAGTTTGCTTTGTCTGTTTGCGGGCTGGGCAAGACTTCAAGCTGTGAGTAATGACAAGCTCTAGTGTTTGATCCTGTGATCATGGAAACAGAACTTTATACATCCTATGTAAGTAAACATGATTTCAACTGAAAATTACTTGGCTGCATCATGATATCCGCCTCCTAATCAAAACAACTGTCAGGATCCTGAATTTTGGTGAATCGTTTGAGTCAAAAATGAATGAGTCTTACAAAACCTCAGTTTAAAAGAAATACTGCTCACAGAAATAAAAAATTAGCTGATATCATTATTCCTCCCACATGGTGATGACAGATACTGCCTCTTTCTTAAACAGCATGCTCCAAACAAATAAGGAACCCACTGTCCTTTTCTCACTCATATTTCTGTGATCTTCTACAAGTAAGGCAGAGGAGAGATGCAAACTTTTGCTTGAGGATCTAAATGCTTCTATTTCACTTCTACTCCCAACCAACAAAGAACTAGAAAACTGAAATTCTTTCAGTCTTGTAAAGGACTGTAATGGAGGAGCACAAAGCTCAGGCAATACGAAGTTATTTAAATCTTGGAGGTCCATTGGAAGGCATTGGCTTTCAAGCTGGTTTTTTCATTTTTTTTCTTCTAATGGAAAGAAACATATTCTTATAATGGAAGAAACAGAAAGATTTCTCTCATTGATCAGGGTTCATATTCACTGTCTGTGATATCACAATTAAAAACATATTTTTAGGTATGTTTAGTTAGAGCTCCAGTTCTACTGCTCAGTCTTTTACAACCACTTTCTTGTGGGCAGATCGGTTTGTAACATGAACCAACACTTTTTCTTCTACCATGAACTATAATGGTTTTGTTGTTCAGTGAGCAATCAGATGTTGTCGGATTTTCTAATTCTGGATATGTCTTGTTTGTACATTGCATGACAGAATCAAAGCTGATACGGTGTTTTGAGAAGGTGATTTTAGAACTGCTGTGGTGTCTGAAGGACTGCAGAGCCATCTGAAGACTGTCTGTGCCCTATGTAATCTTCTGGGCATTTCCTGAGCGAGGGGTAAAATATTTTTGTTTGTAGCAAAGGGTAAAAGAAATCAAATATGTTTTCTATGATAGTGATACCTAGATGTAGAACAAGTCCTGACATTAGTAAAGTGGTTGTTCTGCTTTTTCAGAAATAGCATAGGGAATAAAAAGAAGAAAAAAGCTGACCTTCTGCCAATGATAATGCATTCATGGGTCTGTTTGTACAGCTCAATATGCAATGCCTTTATGAAATTCTTTCATATGAGTGACACATGTCAGATGAAGCTCTTAAGGGATATCTGGCATCATATATACAACAATTACATGTTTGATTGCACAGAATATAGTATCAAACGATGCCAGCAGCTATGCTAATGTCAAAAGAGAAAATCAAGCCCAACTCCCAAGCATATTTTACAGACTTTCTAGAGCTGCCATTCGGTGGTATCCCGTCTTTGTCTTTGGTTCCTTTTCCCTCTAACATAAATGTTTCTTCTAGCTTCAGTCCTTGGATGTGTGTTTTCAAGTTGTATAGTCAATGTAATATTAAGTCATAAAGCTCTGTATGTGGGTCCCATATGGTCAGTAAAATCTCAGGCTGCTGTATGTGACCTACAGTCACATTCAGAGCTGACTTTTGGGTTTCTGTTACAGCTGCCAATCACAGGCAACAGGTACCTGGAGCAGGATAAGGGTGCTATTGGTGTGCTAGTGTTTACACTCATGTTCTTGTCTGTGCCAAAAGCAGGTTATCAGCACCTGCATTCGTGTGATCTGTCAGCAACTTCTCTGTGATGAAATGTTTTACTTTTCAGCAAAGAATCCATAAAATTGCTTAAAAATATTGGAAAGGCCAGACTGATTTACTGCTATGTGATATAATGACAATTATTGGTATGTGAGAAATGATCTTGGAACTAGAATCAAATCAAAGACCACATATACTTTCAAAAATACGGTAGGGACTTACTGCTTCGTGGTATTTGGGAGAAAGATGTGTGCATGTATTTATGCATCCATATGTCAGAAGATAAACCTCTATAGATAGTTGCTTATATTTGCTTTCTCTTTTGTGTCATCAGCATGTGATAATTATTTACATTACAACTGCAGAAGCATTTGTCATGTTCCGGTGTGTGTGAAATACAACCAATCTCCACCAAGCAAGAAGGAGATAGAGCATTGTGCTGGTTTGAGATGTGCCAAGCCCTTGGGCTGGAAAAATCTAGAAATGACAGAATATCCAGGTAGTACATTTGAGAAAACAGATCCAACAGTGTATTTTCTGTTACTGATTTTTAACCTCATTATTTGGTATCAGGGTCTAGCTAGTGAGGGTTTCTTTCTTCTTTCCAATGCTTAGAGAATTTGATGTGCCCCAGCCTTGAAGGAAAGCTTTTAAAATCAACTCTGTTATCCCACAAAGTGGTTTTTTTTGGGATCTCTGACTGTTGCTTTTTCCAACAGTGAAGTTTCTTTTCAGTCGTCATTCATGGCAAGCACCCAGACAACCTGTCTTCTGTCCTTTTTGTTTTGTAGCAGTCTGACAGCAGTATCCGCTTCCAAGACTTCAGTTAGATTGACATTCATGAGCAGAAGGTATGCATTTCACCTTCACGATGCCCTCCCCAAAATCAGCATGATGTTGTGCCATATACATAATTTATCACTTATCCCATGACAGTAAAACTACACAAGGATGTCTCTAACATTATCCAGGGTGACAAGAGAATGATTTTTTCTGTGTCACTATTTCCATCACATTGCTTATCACCATGCAGACAGTTTGTCCATGAAAATCACCTGACCTGTTTGATAACCTTTGTCAGAACATTGACCAAACACCAAAATTTCTGCCATCCCTCATCTCAACTTGCTAATAACTTCAGTGTAACTTCAATGTAGAGATGGCATTGCTCACTGGTAGCACGTTGATTTTTAAAAGCTGAGCAGGGCAGCTTAGTCTTTGTGCCTGTTAATTCATTCATTAGCACCTCTACCGTGATTTCCAACAGGGCTGAATACATTCTTCATTTTTAACCCCCAGAACCCAATTGTGAGAAGCAGGACATGATCTTACTTCCTCTGAGGTCAGAGGGAAAATGTTTCATTGGCTGCTTGGGGGCTGGTCTTCTCCCAAAAGCAGAAATGGGGTGAGCTCGTACACTTTGAACCATTCTCCTGACACAAATGTTGTGATTTTGGTACCTGTCTCTCCTTTCTGCCACGCCACAGCACCTATGTAGGGCTTTGCAATTCAGTTTTTCAGAGAAGGGGAAATCAGTGATGCAAGTTTGGTGGGCAAGGTTAATTTGTTTTACTTAAACATACGTACCAGTCCTGGAAGAGATAGGGATGTAAACAGCAGTTCTGTTTTCCGTGCTTTCTTAATCGGAGCTCACAAACCAATTCCTGTTTCCCAGGAAACTACTGGATCACAATAATTACTTAATTATTTCTAGATAGAGATAGTAGATAGGAGTGTGAAACTCCTGAGCTCTGCCTCAGTCCTTTCAAAGGGCTGTCATGTGCAAAGCAAAAAAAAGTATTAAGGTTTTCTTTAATGATTAAAAACACGTCTCTTTTAAACACAGCTTTTGAATAAGATTTTTTTTTTAATGCCAGGTAACAAACCCACTGAAAAGAGTTCAATCTGAAATAATAGCTTCTTTTGATTTTTCTACTACATTAAGACTAGAGAAAATATATGATTTCTGGATAAAATGTTTTTTTTTTTTAATTTCAGTTTTGTAGTAGTTATGAAAATATAACCACATGATAATTTATATAAAACAAGAATTGAAATATATGTTTCTGAAGTTATTATTAAGACTTCTGATTTTTTTTTCTACATTCCCTTTTTCCTCCAGTTTTTTTCTATGGTGAGTGAAATAAATAGCTTGACAAATTCAGGTGTTCTTTTGTATGACCAAAATATGTAATTTTGATTGAAAGAAAGCGCACAGTTTTTTTTTCTGCACGCTGCTCTTTGCATGTTTGAATATAACATTGCTTCTCAATGGCAGTTGTTTGAAGAAAATTTTAAAAACTACTTCCTCTTGACAGTGTCTCACATTTGGATGCTTATTAGATTTCTTTATGATTATGTCACATTGGAAATTGCTATGTTTCATTGTAAGAGAAAGAAAAGCTACCATGTTTTTGGCAAAGGTGATCATTTTTAAGTAAGTTCAAGTAGAGCCATTCAGAGGTAAGAAATTTGCAGTTAACTGCAAAGTAATTGAAAAAAATGACAATACAGTGATTATTGAGAATGCTTTGCTCAGATTGAGTCAATTATTATTAGCCAATTGCCAGAGAGGGTTTTGCAAATTGAACTACATTGAATAATTGTCCTATGATTTTGTAAACCATAGTTGCAGCACCACAGAGTAGGGAATTACACCGCCAGGAAAGTAAATACATAGTTATGCCTCAGTGGCTGTAAAGTGTCTCTGTGCTCTGACTGAGACAGTCGCATTTAAGAGCAACAGTCTTCATATTTTGGAGTTCACATAGTTTGCCTGTATTGTCTGTGATGGAAAGGAGAAAATGTCCCTAAGGTCACTTTCATTTCGTTGCATTAAGGTAAAGGACTGTGAAAATGGATTAAGAATGGTACTTAAATTGCAAAAGCATCACTGTAAAGTGTATTGGAAGTGAAAATGGCTTTTTGTTCATATTCCAGTTATTGTGCCCATTAGACACTATATTGGTTTAAAAAAAGCCTATCCGTGAATTGTGGTGGATACATATGAATCACTTCTTATTGTCTTTCCTGTTACATTATGTATCATTCTACTTGGAGCATAGCATTAGCATTATTTTCTTGAAAATAACATTTTCTTCAATTCTATGACATTTTAATCAAGAAATGAAAAAATATTATTTGTACTCACACTCAAAAATATAGCTTTATTCCTTCATATTAGCTTCTTTAACCTAATTTAAGTACAAATACGGTTTACAAAATTACCACCAGCAATATCAAATGTGTACAAAGCCAAAATAAAGATTTATGGGGAAGATTTTCAATGGCATATGTCGGTTAGCATTTCCTTTTCCTTTTGGAAATCTCTTCTACTTTAGTGTGGTAGAATGACCCATTTTAAGTTAATTCATAGTTATTGTATTAAGTAGAGCACTCTGAACATTATTAGCTGAGCACTGGCAAACTGGAGAACCAGAGCAGTTCTGAGTTTTTTTTTTTTTTTTTTTTTTTTTCTTCACTGATGTGTCCAACACTTTTAACTACATTTCAGCTATTCTGTAAGCATAAATTACGAGCTATTTGCCATGGCGTACGGTGATAGTCTGTGATGTGCTCGTGGTGTGGGGGTCATTTGCGGCAGTGCTGGCAGCGATTTGAATGCAGCTTGAACCCAGAGGGCTGCTCTGCAGGGGAGCCAGCGAGGTCCCCCTTTGCGGGAACGAGGGCCGTCTGGGGACACAACCCAAGAGAGGCTGTTGCTAGCAGAAGAAAGAAGCTTCCAGGGGCCGGTTCCTGGGGCTCAGCGAGGCTGAGGAGGGTTCATAATTGGGGATTTCCATGGCAGCAGGCTGGGGGAGCTGCCAAGGTAAAAAGGGAACGTGAAGGACAGAAAATGCCTGGGAGAGGCAGCGGGAGGAGCTGATGAAAGTTGTTCTGAGAGTTGGTGCAGGGTCTCGGAAGAGCACATGGCCGTGGGCTGCTGACTTGACACCCTACCGGGGGCATGCAAAAAGCTGGGAGAGGGGCTTGCTGGTGGTGCCTGAGAGGAGGGAGATGGCTGGAGGCCCGGGTGAATATGCAGAGCTGCAAAAGGTGTGAAAGTGCAAGTGACTGAAGCCTTAGGAGCCAGCCATGCCCCAGACCAGAGGGCTGAGGGCAGCTGTGATGCCCCCATCTCTCTGGGAGCTGGTCCCTGGGGTGGCGAGTCTCTTGCTAGCATGGTCGGGTGGAAAGTTTCCGTTGTACCCAGGGGAAAAGAATTGCCCTTTAGCTCAAAATTTAAATGTAAAGGGTAAATCAGCGCAGTGTGTCACTTAGTCCTAAGTGGTGGACATTGGATGGAGCTGCTCTTTTAACAATAGTATGAATTGCATTAATGTGAAGGATAATTTTTTACCCGTTATTAATTATTTAATAAGGACTGATGGAATGAACAAAAAAGATTGAGTGCAGTTAAGTACAGAACTTACAGATTTCCCTGGAAATGCTTTAATATTTGATGCCGAGATTGTTTTTACAAGCAAACGTATGGTCGCAGCAGGTATTAACTAAAATGGCCTGAGAAAGGAATGCGATTTCTCCCTCCTCCCCCTGTTCTCCAGCCCGGCGGATGTGCTGCTCACGGTGAGTTATATTGAGCGGCTGTGGAAATCTGCAGCGCAGCTCCCCGTCTCCTCCTCCTCCTTTCAGATGTGGGTTGCGTTCCTCTGTGATCACTGCGGCAATGGGTTTAGCCTCTGGGAGCAGAGTTTACCTCTACTGTTTATTTCTCTCTTTCCAATTTCGCACTGCAAACTTCCTGAGCGAGCACGGTTCCCGGACAGGGGTGGCTTGCCATGAGCTGGCTGGTGATGGATGCCTTGGGGCGGTCAGGAGGAAGGGGAGGAAACGCGCTGTACCCCTACAGCTGAGAACGTGATGGGAGAGCCCGTGCGTGGGGAAGACCTGTCACCCTTTTGCCCCAAATAAACCCTGGCCCACAAACCAGCTGTGGAGAGGTCACGCTAGTCACTTGTGGACAGCATGTCTGTGGAGCAGAGGCAGGAGAAGCGAGCCTGGAGCTGGTCTGCTGACCATGGTGGCCCTGCGGTGAGGGAGAGGTGGCCACCCACAGCTCCCTGGGTACAGCTGCTCCAGTGCAGGACTCCAAGCCTGCTTTGGGGGTGTGAAAGGTGTGAAAGGAAAACTTCCCTCTTTTGGGCTGACTGATTTCAGTGTGTCCTGCAGCCCTCAGCACTGCAGGGCACGTCGATGAAGGTAGGAGTGCATGCAGCTGCCATTTGTCTCAGGTGGCCATTTGCCTGAGGCAGCCATTTTCTTGTGGAGCTCAATGTGTGGTGGCCATTTACCCGAGGCAGATATTTGCCTGAGGCTCCCCACGTGTGGTGGCCATTTGCCCCAGATGGCTGTTTGCCTGAGGCTCCCCATGTGCGATGGCCATGAGGTGGCTGTTTGCCTGAGGCGCCCCATGTGCAGCAGCCATTTTCCTGAGGTGACTGGTGTGCTGGTTTTAATCCCTGAGGGGACAGGGTGTCCTGTAGGCTGTAACTCGGGAGTACTGAGAGGGGAACAGTGCTGCTAACGTCTGAGAGCAGGAATTGGTGCCAGCCAAGAGACGAGTGGGCCAACAAGGGGCAGCTCCGTGCTACTCCCTGACCCGTTGTACATGCAAGCACGAGGCAGCCCTCGAGGAATGGCTGTCAGGAAGCGCTGGCCCAGAGTGACTGATCTTGCATCCTCCCAAGGAAAGCATGAAGCTTCATGAAGGAGGGCTGGGTTGGCAGCTTTTCTTCTTGGACCTTGAGGTCTGTCTCTGCAAAAAACCCAACGTTGTGTTGTTCCAGTCCAGTTCCACCATGAACAGGAGTCATCCATTTGTGGTGGAACAAACAGGGAGGTAATGAACACTGCACAGAGAAGTAATGCTGTTTGCTGAGTAATACACTTAGGGATGATATTAGAAAAGACTGTTTCTCCCCAGGGACTTCCTGGCCAGGCTGTCTTTGCACTTGTAACAGTCTCCTCAATGTAAAAAGACTTGAGCACTGTTTTGCTTGATTACTGAACAGGAAAGCTGTGTGGAAACAAGGAGGTCCAGAGAAGCGGCTGGTAAAGCCCGTCTGGCAGAGAGAAATAATGCATGGGAGAACTTGCAGGAAAAAATATTTTCCTATAAAATGTACATTTTTTATTTCAGGGCATGATTTAGCTAAGCACCCAAAAAATAGAGGAAATGAGAAACTTTTTTTTCTTTTTTTTTACTGTAAGGGAAAGAAATGAACTACACTAAAGAAAGTTTGTGTTTTTCTAACAGGCTTGTGCTTAATTTGACAAGTTAGACTTGAATCAAGCTGATTCCCAGAGTGAGAAAGGAGTGGGGACTACCTCATAATAGTAAAATAATGACAACATTTAAAAAGGAAAGTAAAGTAAAGCAATTTAGAATAAAAGACATCAAATTAAACACAACTTAAGAAAAAACACTGAACTATGCTTTGGCAGTATTGCTTTTTACAAATAAATCTTGTGTTTCTTGGTATATGAAGATAAACAGGTATTTTGTTGAATGGAGATGCAGTTACTTATGTCATTTGCCTGTGGTTTAATCTAAACTTCCATCACACACACACACACAAAGTTGTAAATAAATAATTGTACATCCTTATTTTTGATCTTTTTAAGAACACAGATCAGGCAGTGTGGAAACTCTTTGAATGCACAAGGAGGGAAGAAATCACTGAGGAGAGCAGAGAGAATAAAATATGAGGCTTCAGTAAATAAGACAGCAGAGGGAGGAAGAGGAAAGGCACATTTGCAGAAGACCCTTGCGAGTCTGGAAACTGGTGATCAACAAGAAGATAGGAATGGATAACAGTGTCAGAAGAGAGACAATGACCGGACAAGAAATTAGTGAAGAAAAGGTCAGGTGAGGAATGGTGCTGAGCATAGCAGTGTCACAGGAGAGTCAAACTCTCTCATGGTGCGTGGGAGAGGTGAATGTGGGTGCCCCATGCCTGTGGCTCCTTGGATACTCCCAAAAAGCCAAGCATAATGTCAACCACAATGCTTTCACTTCTTTGCTTGGCAAGATACTTATAACTGATTTGTTGTAGGGTTTGTCTGTGTTCTCCAAGATTGCTTCCCCCTGTGACTGGTCTGGTCTGGATTTGTTTGTATGTGGGACTGCCCTTGAAGACTTCTCCCAAACAGGTGCAAAACATAATGGTGACTGGCAGCTTTGGTCATTCTGCATCACTGATATTGAGAGTACCAGCTTTCCAGGCTGTGTGCTTTAGCTATACTTACTACTGTGAGCAACATGAAAGAATAACTGATCTGTTTGGACAATGTAACATTCTTATCCTTGTCTGGCATAAAGTTTGATTTGTAAACATCAGTGAAATCCAAGACCGTTTCGAGTGCAAGGGCTGCCTCGCTACCATTTTCCAAGAAAGGAAGATAGCAAGACTTCCGTTGCGATGGGGGAAGATGGTGCCCTGCCGCTCTCTGGGGAATACTTTAATGCTCTCAGCTGCCAGTACACTTTCACTTGCTGTGGGTGGGACCTGCCTCCTCCAGCTCCCAGGGAGAAGTCTGAAATGCAGTCACCGTATGCAGAATCTCAATAAATAACGTGAGCTGAAAAACAGGCAGGAAATAAACTCATCTTTACTCTTTCAGACATATGGCTTTGTCTAATACCTGGGCAGTTTCAATTTTAGAAAACTCCTTAATCAGCTACTGTTTCTGTGCATCTTGGCAATCTCTCTCTCTGGATTTACCTAACTTTGTGGATGCCTCCAGAAGGGAAAAGAAATCCTTTTAAATCACGATAGCCACAATCATACAACTGAACTTTCTTTTATACAGTAGTTGTTGCAAATGCTATGTTGAAAAGAGCCATTTCTTTCACTACAATAAGGTCTCAAGTCAAGTTCTGTTATCCAAGTTCATAACAGTATTAGTTCTGTTTTATTGATGTTCATTTGTGGGGAAAAATAGAGCAGAACAATAAGAATTCTGTGATGATTGACTGGTTTGAGACAGCTTTGGTCTTGGCCATCATAAAAGGGAATATCCAGAGTAGGAATATGCAAAACTTGACATTTGCTTATGATTAGAGAAAATTGAGGGTAGGGAGATCCATTTGCAATATAAGCCAGGGTATATTATAATAGTGTGATTAATTTTTTTTTTTTTTTAAAAGCTCATAGACTTCACCTCTAATGCACATGTTGAAGAAACTTAATGTGAACTTACTGTCTCAGAATAGCAGATGAGCTTTCTGAGCAAAGCTGTGGGTAGTAGATCTAGCTGTGGATTGGTGGTTTGGAGAGTGCACTGAGAAACACTGCAGCAGTGGAGATAAGGAGAGAAGGGGAGAGAGAAGATTTTTTCACTTAGTTCAAACCCCACTTTTGGGTGGCAGTTTTTCCTGCTGCCCACAGGATCAATTGTAGAGATGACATAAATGAGGAAGTTCGCATTGCTGGCTGTAAGCTGCTGAAATCACCTCTTATGGCAGGGTTCATAGATCAATTTTCCAACCTCCTGGGAACACAGGCCATGGTTTCACCTAGTGATCCTTCATCATGTTTGAGAAAAGCATCATTAACAGAAAGGTATCCAATCATTTGAAGATATTAGGAACAGGTAACCTGCCACTTCTTTTCTTATTTCAGTAGTTTATAATTCTTAATATTAAAAGCTTTATCTAATTTCACTTTGCCTTGTTGGACTTACTCTGCAGGATTTAAAAGCCATGATAACGGGTATTTTCTCCTTTAAAAAAAAGTGTAATCAAGGCAGCTTTTTTATTCATTGTCCCTTGGTTTGATTCCTAAAACCTCTTTTATGCATCCTTCTCAATTTTTCAGTGTCCTTAAAACGTGAGAAGAAGTCCATGTATTTTGTTATGAGTCTCAATAGTGCCTCAGAGATGAGCGGAACCACTTCCTGATCTCTTGTTACTTCTCTTCCGTGCAACCAAGGATCACGCTGGAACTTGGCACTTATTTTAGAGTTGCTGCTTAGACTCAGCTTAACAAGCATCTGGGTCCATTCTGACTGAATACCCTCTCCTCTTCATTGTTTATCCTCCTCATTGTGTTTGCTGCTAGTTGTATTTGCAGGGATGTAATATTTACCTCCAGAATGTAAATACTGTACTGTCAATGGGACTAACTTCTGTTGAGTCATGATTACCTCTAACAAATGTTTTTTCCTTTTCTTTTCTTCTTGTTTTCCACACATGTCATTTAGTCAGTTTTTAATCCATTAACTATATACTTTAGGGCTTTAAAAACCTTACAGAATTCTGAGTATATTGCATTTCTGCTCTTGTCTTTATCAGCCAAACTTGTAATCCCATCAAAGAATGAGGTGTCTTTGACTCTGCAGGAACTGCTCGTGGAAAATAGGCTACAAAGACATTTGGAACAGCTGTTTTGCTTGAGAATTAAAATATTGTGGAACAACGTAAGTAAAAAAGACTAAACTTTTTCAGTCGTTTAGTGTTTTCAGATATCCATGCAGGCTAATGTTGGCATCTTTTCTAAGTGTACTGTGCATGTAGTTTATGGAAATTTGCATGACATTTTTGCCAACTTCACAGGTCTGGACCTTTTGGTCAAATTTTTATTCAAACCTTGGGGATAAGAGCAGTGTGTGGCACCAGCCTGACCTGTTTTCAGTAAATTCATTCCCCTTGCAAAATGTGACAAGTTGTTTGTATTTTTAACAAAATGGGCACTCTTTGACTGCATTGCTGTTTCATTCCTTATGATGCTGAAGAATTAGAATGTTGAGTAAATTTGTTTTTCTTGGCAAATATTTTTTTTCCTATCCATTAAGTGCCTGAAGGCTCAAACTGACCTTAATTTGCATTTTACTTTCTTGCTTTTTTCATTCTCATAAGTCTTTTCTGTACAGGTATTGAAAAAATTGAGAACCTCTTTTATGAAGTTACCTAGTTGCAGGTTTGTTGTAAGTCCACATATATAAAAAAACCCAACCAAACAAAAAAACCCCTACCTACTATATTCTGTAACAGAAAGGAATTCAAGTATGGGAGGCTGGTAGCACAGTCATAAGGTAGCTTTTCTCTTGCCTGCATATTTATTTCATATTAAGGTAAAATAACATGAATTCTTTTAAGTCTTCTGTCCCTTTTGTTCTCTCAGCAATTAGTGGAGACTTAAGGCTTCAGAAAAAAATAGTGTATGAAAAGTGAGTCTGTACAGACAATACAAGGGCAATGTTAGAGTAGTAATGACTTTATTGTTTCCTTTGCATGTCTTTGTTCATGTGATTTATTAACTGTGCTTTGTTTATCACTTGTGGCTTTCTTCCCTGCTTGTATTTGGCTTATTTTTCTCTGTGCAGTGGTAAGTAGCTAGAATGCTATCATTGGTATTTCTGTTGCCTACTGAATACTTTCTTTCTTCTGAGATGAAAGTGTGCTTCAGCTGTGTAGCTTTCAAAGAACCATGTGATCCCATCCTCATTGTGTAGAGGAAAACATCGATTTCAATTTCTTTTTACATGTCTATCCAGGGCATGGCTAACTTCTATGGAAGTTAGATTGTTCGTGGGCATGCTACAGCTTCAGCATCAGCATAGCACAAAACAAAATGGAAGTGGGAAAAGGAATTAGCATGCGAGTTGATCATCTCTAATGTTTAGAAACAGAATAGTTTTTACTCCTTCTTTATAAAAGTCTTCTGCTAGAAAACCAAAATCATATGCAGAATGTGCACTAATTCTGTCAGTGCACTGACAACAAAAAGTTGTCAGCTTATAATACTAGAAAGAAGGTCAAGAAATGAGCACTTCCAAGCCCTATAAAAGCCTCTTTCTCCTTTATCATGAAGTCTCTAACTGTGATTTGTAGGAGCAAATATTTAGTCTTAAATAAAACGATATGCATTTCTGATGTATCAGAAATGAATGAGAGAAGAATAAGACATTCAGGTAAACACTAGTGTTTACTTCAGCACAAAATCAGCCACGGAAGATTTAAACATAATCCTTGATTCTGCAGAGCTCAAACTGCTGTGTTTCTTACCCAGCACAGCACTTAAGCATATAACTTACCTCTAAGCATCTACATATTTCTGCTGAGATCCGTGAGGAATATTCATGAACTTAAAGACAGAGCAACAACAGAAATGCTTTGTTAATTCAAGGATAGAGTGCTTTTAACTTTGCAGGGTCAAGCCTTTTTTCCGTTTTGTGCCTTTTTAAAAACTGTATTTTTATTTAGCTATTATAATGTAGGCTTTGCTGATCTCTCACGGGACTCTATTTTTACGTGTATGTTTTATTGGATTAAAAACAAAAAAGATGATTATTTTCCTTTGTAGAGAAAAAGTAATACTTTCCCACGTGTATTGCTACACTGACTTTCCAAGAAGTGAGGAGCACCAGGGGAATTGTTAGTGGGCACGTTAACTCTAAAACCTGCTTGCAACCACTGAATTTTTTAATGCATTTTAGTCTAGTCCTCCTGTGCACTTTTTGACAACACTGTAGGTACAGTTGTGTCGCAGTGACTGCCTGACATTGCAGGTTCAAGCCTCTTTTGCACACACCAAACTGTATTTCCCTTTCAGCGTGATGTTGTAGCAATTGTAGACATATTATTGCACTAGATGTGATAGGACTATCATTTGTGCTAAACATGGTGAGTGGCAGACTGATGGTGTGCCAAATGATATCTCAGTATGGCAAAATATGGTATAAGCTAGAAGTATCTTAGCTTTGCTTGCCATATTAACACAGTTACGTTGCTTCTGGTGGCCAAGCAAGCTCACTCGCAGCCCTCTTGACTTGACATACATATACACCAAGATAAAAGGGCGTCCTAAGGAGCATAACATGTTAGCCAGAAGCTGTATATCATTACCTCAGTGAGGTATTTCTTTCTGTTGTGGGTTTTTTTCACCTGTGTAGTGTCACAATGCAAAGAGGGGAGTGGAAGTGGGGGGAAGGAAGGGCTGGTCTTCCCATTTCACAGAATGACATGTGGAAAAATTAGCCCAAGGCTACAAATAATGTCTGTTGTAGATCTGAGAATTGAAGACTTGAGTCACAAGTTGTCATCTTGGCCACCACCTTGACTGTTGTGTTGGAGCGTATGCACCTCTTCTGTCACACAGCTGGAAGGAGTTTAACTGAAACCACTTGCACGCACAGGTCTGCATCTTCCTCAGCTCTAATGAGGCACTGCACTTTACTGCTACTTTGTGGAGCCCTGCTAGGTCAGATTACAGGTGAATTGCACTTGACAAGGATAAGTGGTGTAGAAATGACTCTTAGTCTACAGAATGGCACAGAAGGCAAATGTTTTCCACAAAGTAGTTCAGAATTTCTGTGGTAAAGTTGGTAAAAGAATGCAACTTACTGTACTGTTTTGGAATAGTCCAAAAATCTGCAAAATACAGCACTTCCTTTTAATCCCTGTGGCTTTTGTCATAAAGATTTGATTTCCTGAGTGCCTTATAGGTATTAGTGGACAATCTAAAAATCAGAGACTGGGCAGATGTGAGAATATACTGTCTTAAACAGTTGGTAGCTATTGAAATCTATGGGAAAAACATCTCAGATAGAGGAGACTATATCTCAGAATGGATAAGGAAGTAAATTCACCATTTGCACTGGTTTAGAGTCCAGTGCTGACTATGGAGATGGTCTGATCCTCCTGCTTTCAGTCTTGTTTAGTAACAAATGGGCATGAAGAAAAGCTGGTGACATCAGACAAACATCTATGTTAATAGCGTGCCATTGAGTTTGACAAATGTACTCAGGAAGCGAAGCAATAAAAGATTTCAAGGTTTGGACCAAGCAATTACTTTGGGACTTGCAGAATGGAGTTCAGACTGGTTGTCTATGTATGCTATATCTGTTTCAGAGATTACAATGTCAATGGTTTATAATGCTGATTCTTATCAGTGTAAGAGACCCATAAGTGTAGGTGATCCCTGTATTGCTTTATGTAAGGGACTTCAGAAGGCTTGTGAAGTGTTACAGGCTGAAATTCAGAAAACATTTCGAGTCAAAAGTTCAAAGGCTTGTTTTGACCCCTGTAATAAACACATGTTATTTCATGTAAGATGAATTAAGCTGGAAAAAAGGGAGCAAAAAGATCAGAAAACACTGCAAGCTATCTTGTATTGGTCCTTGTTCAGTGTAACTCTATTTCAGTCAATGCAAGTGTATCAGCCAAAGACTACTGGAGCTAGCAAAAGAATACAGACCCCTGTGGATCCAGGCTTGTATTTGGAAATGGGGAACTTACTCTTTAGGATCCGTTGTTTTTCCTTTCAACTTCTTTAAAATTCAGGATGCTTTATGATTATCTGACATGCATATTTTAAAGCAATTCTAAGAAGAAACACAAAGTCATGACTAATGTCCCAGCATGTGCTTAACTTAGCATATGGTTTATGTTTCCTTGGGGTTTCTTTATTAGCTCATGAAGGAAGGTAGTGGTACTTCTGTGCATATACAATTCAGAAGGTTTAAATTCTGTCTTTTTTGAAGTCAAAGTATAGAATAGTGTGTTTAGTAGTCTCTTCCTGTATAGCTGGCAGGCCCGTCCTTTTTGGTTTTTGGTTTTTTTCTTCAACAAGTCAGTGAAAATTGAAATAGGCTGTAGTGAGCCAACCTATAAAACATATATGGACATTTATTGATAGCAGTCCCTGTGCTCTACTCAGTCACAAAGATAATAGAAATGCTTCACAATATAACCTGAAGATTTTTTTCTGACCCTTTGCCATTTAGGAATTGCCCAGCCTCTGTGGTAGATGTTCATTTATCTTTCCCATTTCTCTGTAGGTTTTATATTACTTTTTTTTTTTTTTGGTACATAACATAGTACCCTTTATGTGTATAATGGAGATTTTTGACAGTTTCATATATATTGAAAACTTTCCATGGGGAAATGATTTAGTATAATGGGTTTTATGTTGTTAGGATCAAAATTGAGCATATACTTTTGATCTACTTTGTAACCAGCCCCACGAAAAGAATTCTCCCCAAAATGTCAAAACCCTATGTTGTAAGTGGTATATTTTCTTACTTCTTTCATTTTCACCATAGATTTTTCACTGGAAGGGGGAGCTAAAGAATTCTGTTACAGCATCTTTGTGGTGGATGACATCTAGCTTTGTCTAAAGGAGTTGTGCAAGATGTACCAAATAAGGAGAGTAAATAGAGGAAGGAAACTCCAGGCAGATGAATGTGTTGTTACCCAAAGCTGTGCTGGGGTGGGCTGACTTTACAACTCTAATAGTCTGGGTTGTGCAGTGAGAATACCATGAGTGTAGTGTTGTGTCTGCGGGGTCAGACTGACCTCACTGGGACCACATGTAGCCTATAAGGTCCTGCTGCTCTTCAGGCAAGATTAGAGCATCGTGTCAAAAAAGCTATATTTTTCTGTGAACTACTACCACAAATGCTTTCACTCTGTGCTCTTACTTTGTGCTGTATTGCCTGCAATCTGGAAGGATCCAGAAGGAAAAGTAAGATCTTCCCTGAGGATCTCCAAGGTAGTAGAAAGTACCGCTCTAGTGGAAGAAAAAAAAAAAGGCTTGATTTTGCCACCATGGTTTTACCACTTGCTGGGTTTGAAGTCTGCAAAAGATCTAACATGTTTGACTATTTGTTGTGCATCGCTTGAATAAATGAAAGTTCTTGTTGTATTTCACATAGCAACCCTGAAAGGATCAGGAAAAAGGGACTAATTTCAGCAAGTAAATGACAGAATAAATTGGACGAAAAATCAGGCTTTATTTTCTTGTTTCAGTTTTTTTCCAGTGGTCTTCAGGGAGTGAAGCAGTTCCTGAGGAGGACTGGCCAGTGAAACAAGGGGGTTTTTTGGTTGGGGTTCCCCCTCCCCCCGCCTCCGCAAATGTAGGTGTTACTTCTCCACTTGAGGTCTTTCAGCTTCCTTTTAGCAATGGGGAATGCATGATATTTTTACCACTTAGCTGCTTTATTTCAGGTAAAAAAAGATACGAAGAGCTTATTTGGTCCTTTCCAGGCAGCTGCTGCTGAAGAAGCAGAATCGTTTTTTACTATTGCTGGAGCGTAGAGTAAAGGAGAATTACACCAGGATTTGTGCATACTTAGAGATCTGTGAAGGGACAGGGCCATGAGGAACCTGAGGGCAGTCATGCCTTGTTGACCTAATGGAGAGAGTTAGCTCTGCCCTTGTATGTGAGACTGACTAACAGCAAGATAGCTGAAGCATGTTCTTAGTGGCAGCATGAAACAAATGCTGCAGTGAAGTAAACTTGGAAGAGAAACCGATGGGCTGACAGCAGTGTCGAAGTCTGCTGTGACTTTTTAAATGTGCATATAACACTTGAAAGTAGTTGATCGTAAATGCAGGAATATACTTTATTTGGGGTTTAAATTGTGATGTGCCTCCCCCTCCCCAGCATGCCAGCTCTGGTTCTGCAGCCATGCACCTCTGCTGGGCCCTGCACTGGTAGCAATGTCCCCCTCTGCCAGCTGAGGGCTTGGGGCTAACAGAGGGTAGCAGGCTGATGGAGCAAACAGGAGAGCGGAGCACTGGGTAGCAGTGGTTCACCAAAGGGACATAAGCTCCTGGCAGTGCAGTCCATGCCTATAAGCATCATCAAGGTTTTTGTAACAGAGGTGAGTTTAAAACTGGGTCATCGCCCTCCATCTGACTCTCTTCTTTGTCTTTTAAACTGTGTTCACAGTCTCTGACACTTGTCACTGTGTGACTAGTCAAAACATAGTCATTAGAGGTGAGTGATTTTAACTGGGAGAAAGAACTGGTTATTTTAGAATCTTTTGAGAGACAAATTCTGCCATTTAAACTGATAACTAGCTTCTTGAGAGGAGTGGTGAGTTTTGGAAACTAAAACAACTAATCCTTATGGACCATAGCACACAAACTCTAGTGTCAATGGCATTGATGTAAGCACCTTGAACACCTAGGAGCTGATTTGGGCAAACACACACACACAAGTCCCCCTCTTTCCCCCCCAAAGCCGTAGCATGAACAAGCTGGGTGATGGAGTAATATGTTACAAAGTTATTCTTGGCCCCTGAGATGTCCTAAGGATTTTACTTGTGTTAATGCTTTGTGGTTAGCAATGTGGATGTGCCAGAAAAAGTATTTCTAAGGCATGCCATATTGCCATGTTGGCTTTTTGTACTTTGCACTTGTATTTATATTTTTCTCCCCCAAGGTGACATAGATGTAGTCTCCAATCTTGTCAGTGCTTAAATATATGTTTAACTCTGTGCAAAGATCCAATCACATGCCTAACTGTTTGCAGTACCAGAGCTTTAATACCTGTCAACTTTCTCATGCACTGACTCTACGCCCAGTGCTTCACAGACTTAAAGGCATCCTATGGTGAGTTAATCTCTTTCTGCCTTGGCTCTTAGTTACTAGAAGTAAAAAGGAAAAGAGATTTGTTCAACTGAGATTAAAAGAGAGAAGGACAGTGTGAGAGAGAGAGAAAAGAGAGAAAAACAAGAAAGGCATTTCGAGCAGTAGAAACACTGTACATAGTCACACTTGCCATCATAAAAAAGATGCCTGCAAAAGAGTCAGTATTTTGTGGTCAGGCAGAGAACTGGGAGGGGCAAAACAATGTGATAGAGGAAGAAAAGAACGGAACATCCAGCGCTGGAGAGACAGGGGAGTATTATGAAAGACTAATCCACTGATAGTCTGATGTGTGAATCTGATCGCATTGTTTGTCCTTAGAATAAAAGTGATTGTGGTGCTGGTTATTTTGGTATGATAAAGGAGTAAGCTTAAAGGAGAGAGGGAAATCTTTCCCACTTTTCTTCCTGAAATCCTGATATATCAATATGATCTCAGTACGCTTTTGGGTTTCCCTTGGGGCCCTTTGCTTTATGTACTGTAACCTAAGAAATAGTTTACTTGCCATGTGTGGTATATAGTAAAATGTGATGCTGTGTAAACATTTAGATCTTGAATTTTATTGCAATACATTAACAACTTAGAAATTATACAGTGAAAAACAGTGGGTAGGGTTGGGCTTAGAGATATTGCCAAAGAATTCCTAACCATTGTGTTGGCTGTTTCTGCTAGGGAACTTTGTTGAAGATAAGGTATACCCTTTCTTTCTCAGTGACAAGGACTTGGGGTTCTGCCTCTAAAAGTCAATCAAGATCAGAGGATGTGACCCAAAAACTTGTCAGACTTGCTTGTAATGGTAAAAGAATTCCATTTTGTGTTGTCAACTTTTCATTACTCTTTGTTTCACAAAAATTGTTCACTTCAAATCTCCCATATTCCTGAGCTGAATTAAATCAGCTGAGTTCTGGTTTGATGTAGTATTTGCTCTCTGTTTGCTAGATGGACACAAACTGTTGCCATCTTTTATCCTCTGAAGGAAGTTAAAGAGGAAATGTAAGTGAGTGTGATTTTTGATAATGAGAGGGAGGAAAGTGTACATCACATGACAAAAGAAAGCAATTGCAGGAAAGAGCAGTTTCTCCCCACTTCAAGAAAGAAACCTCAAAAAAATTAAGAATAATGTTTTCATTAAAGGGAGAATCATCTCTAATCTTACTTTGTCTGTCATAAGAGCTTTCTGCTGCAGAGCTTTCATCAGTAGCCTTCCTCATCGTATCTTATTTTAAAAACAAGAATTAACATATAATAAATTAATAGCGGTCATTATATGTTGGGTCAGCCACTCAGATGTAAACAGTGCCTGGCTTTGAGGAAAATGTTGATCAGTTGCTTCTCTTGGAAGATCAATGGGCAAAGAAGCAATCTGTTGGTCAGTGTGTTCATGATGTCTTAGTAGGACAGTCTCACTTCACTAAGGCTGACAAATTGATCTTGCCGTATTGAAAGATGGTTTAAATGCAATGACAGCTGGGAAATGATAAGAAGTTTAGAGAACATGGCCTGCGAAGGAAGGCTGAAGGAAAGGGGTTTGTTTCTGCTAAAGAGGACTGGCAGATGAGGGGGACTGACAGGGCAGGGGTTACGTTTATCAATACATAAGCAGTTGTTGGAAATGGAATTAACAATTTCTGTGTTACTGCTAGGCTAAGGAACAATGCATTGAACTTGTGAAGCTATTTAGTTTCTTTCAGTTACAAAATGGGCAAAATGCCCTTATTTTAATGGTAGATTTGAAAGGCTAAAGATATCTGGGGAAGTTGTATAAGCCCTTAGGGGTTTCTAAGAGCGTGTCAGACGAGCATCTGGTGATGTCAACTTATTTGATCCTGCATCAGTGATGGAGTCTCCAGAAGTCATTTTCAGCCCACATTTCTATGATTCAGATTATATGTACAACAAAAAGGGCAGAAAAGTATGAATTCTGTGAAGAGCAATTCTGACTCTTGGGACGACTGTGATTTAATGCCCTCCTCCTCTCCCTCGATTGTATGCGAGCCCATGCCTATCTTTTATGGGAGCCTTTCTACTAATATCATAGAAGAAATCCACCTGAATTAAAGTTGCAGTTGGGGACCTTCTGTTTCCCCCTTCCTTTTAGCCCTTCACATGCTTAGGCAGGCGAACTCTTTAAATATATAGAGGTTTTGAGTATTTCAAGCCTCATGTCTCTCCAAGCTGATGAAGGAGCAAACGAAGGCCTTATGCAGGCACCACACCCAAACAAAATTTGCCATACTTTGGCTGACAAGTATGTGCCAAAACTGCCTTTATATTCTCTTCATTCAGAAATGGTTTGCCCTTTAGTGGTTCAGTGACTACCTGTGAAAAGTCATGAAAATATTTTTTTCTGATTAAAAAAATTGGACACTTTCACCAAGCTGTCCCCTGAAGTCTTGTGGGAAGCTGAAGTCTAAGGAGGTAGCTGAGATTTCCAAGTAAGTGTGTCAAGACATAAAAAGTTCCCTGCATTAGACTTCTCTGAATTTAAATATTTAAGTCCACTTTTACTTTCATGACTTTGGTCTTAAATTTGTCCTTTTACTGTTTAGAAGAACACACTCCCATTTCCCTGAAAGACAGAACCTGTCTTATGAGATTTCCATGCATAACTTCAAGCAATTTACATAGAAATGTCAAGGTAAAGCTTGCAATTGCTTTACCTTGGAGGCTCACATATGGTAAACAAAATACAATAGGAGTTGGGTAGTAAAATATGAATGTTCATGAGCTCAAATAAGGATTTTCTATCTCACTAGTAAAAGTAAAAAGCTTTGTTTAAATTAATAATTTTATTAATTATTACCTGGCATAAAATGGCAGCTGTAGAATGCACTGAGAATTGAAGATAAACTCAGTTGGCCTGTTGTAAAGCAAATTAATATTAACAACCTGTCTATTTTTCCATGTAATTAAGCAATAATGATCAAAGCTCAATGCTTTTCTTGGAGATTAATGATGACTTTGAAAACTAATGGTGTGAGGTGAAAGCAAGGACCATTAGCCACAGCAAATTGTTAAGAATCCAGAAAACACACTGGGCTGAGTCATTCAGTTTGTTTTATGATTACTTAAATACTGCTTTTTCCTCTATTTATTAGAAAACAAATTGATATTCACACATGCTAAATAGTGCAAGATTTAACATTTCATAGTAAGCAGCCAAATAAAGAGTAGGTTCAGGTTCCAGCCAGGGTCAGCTGGTCTGAGAACAAGCATAATGACTGTTTCTTGCACTGTTACCTGAAGTCTCTACTTCTCACTCTTTTCATGACATGGATTCCAGGATTCATTACTGGTACTTAGTCATGTTGCTCTCACTCATGAAATTACTCTCCTACTAGGTGATTAAAGCAAAACTAGCATGTGGTGTTTGCAGGATCAAGTCCCATACATTGCTTTCTTAGTGCCTGGTAAAGGAAACACATCAGCACTTTCACTCTACTTGTGCACAGTGGGAGAGATTTTTCTGAGATAATTTTTTTAAGTGTTGCCCTTCGTTAATAATGTTTTCAGATCAAATGGTGGACAGCAAAAATATTTCAGTAGAATCTGGCCATCTGGGTCTTTGCTCCCAGGGAGCTGCAATAGAATTTACTAGATCTTCTAAAAATTGTGTTCTTCAGGCTCTGAGTTGAATCTGGCACTCACTGCAGTCAACAGCATAACTGCTATTGAGTTCGCTGGTGCAAAATCAAGATGAAAGCTCTTCCTTTCTCTTTTTTTTTCTTTCTTACAATAGCACAAATCAGAAGTAATTTAGTTGAAATCAATGGAATTACATCTCTGAGAGGTGACTCAAATCCAAGCTATTTCCAATTCATGCTCCGCTCATTCTACCACACTTCACCGTGGGAATACTCCTGTTTCAATTAGACATGCTATGAGAGAAATCTTTTTCACTAAGGCTGTTAAAGTGAGGATAGTTAGTGAGATTTTAAAACTGTTTCTGAAATGTTTTACTTAAGTTTTAGCTGTGGGAGGTAGACAAACACCTTTTGCTCCTTAGTTTTTGTCTCGGTAGTGACTGGACACCAGTATTTGACAACATTTGCACTAACCTCCTTTTCTTAGACATTCCTTTGCACTGACTGCAAGAGACAGCTTTAGTAACTCAATGATAGCCAGAAAAGAACAATGTCTGCAGATAGCTATAGTGTCAAAGATGCAAGTATCTCTAATACTAAAAGGTCTGGTTTTCACCTAAAAAATGCTGAACTCTTATATGCCCTGCTTATTTCTCCTATGCATAGACAGAAAGATTTGTTTGTAAATATTTCAGAAATTAAAGAGAAGCCTGTTTATCCATTTATTTCTTTAAAACTATGATTCTGTTTGAAGACCGGAATAAATCAATAAACTCATTCAGAATGGTTTCCGGCATAACACAACCAAGCATGGTGCAAAGCCAGATGGGTAGATTAGAGGATGGGGTGGGGGGAGGTTGGTTTGCTTGTTTTTCTTTCTTCCTGAATGAATTCTTCATTGCAATTTCTGTTTCTTTATATTTTGGTTGGCGATTGAGACAACGGAAACAATCTGTAATTTACTGAAAACCAGCCAACAAACAAAGCCCTCTATTATTTCAGTAAATGTTACCTTTGTTCTGTTCTTTAAATGTATTAGCGGAACAGAACACAGGTTTTGGCAATACTAAAAGCAAGATAGTACAAAAGTCATGTTTTCCTGCAGCAGATTGCATAGTATATGGTAGGATCCTGCAGACATTTATGAATATGAATAGTTGTATGGGAAAATGCTGGAGACCTTGAAACAAAGGCCAGTCTTCTCTTTGGTCACAGTGCGGATATCAAGTCTCATTAATAATCACATAGACTTCTATGCTGGGTGTTTTTGGTTTGTTGTACAGCTTTCTAATACATTGATTTTTGCAAATACTCTTTTGTGGCAGTCAATCCTGACAATGTCTCTCTAAGATTTAGTTTATGTTCCTTGCAGCTTTTTAATGCAGCATACAGCATTTGCTGAGAGGTTTAACAAGTGTGCGCTGGAACTGTCTGGAATCACAGAAGTAAGCAGTAGCTTTTTAATTCAGGTTCATAATCCATTTGGAAAAGCCTACACACTGTCATCCTGCACTTTTTAATGGGAATGAAAAGCTGAGCCAAATCAGTAGCTGCTTTGCGGTGCTGATAAGTCAGAAGTGAAAAGCCCAGGGAAGTCTGCATGGGTCCTGAGTCAGGAGCCTTATTAGCGTGATCTGGAGTAAACGGGATAGTGTCTGTCTCCCAGTGCAGTGATGCACAGTCTTGCTGCTTGATTTGCTGTAGGCATTGCTAATATTGTAAAAGTCCACAGGAGCAACATGTGGCAAAATAAATTGTCTGTAGTAGAGCAAACCTCAGTCTCATGTCAGTGTGGAACGCCGGCGCGGCACATTTTCTTGCAAAGTGTTGAGGAAAAAATGGGAGTGTGTGGCAGCCAGATATATCTGCGTTGCAAGTATCCTACATTCTGTTGTGCTGTTTTAGGGCATTAGAGCGCCTAACAAATGTGCAAGCACTGGCCAAAGCGCAGTGCTATGAAACAGCAGGGTTTGATGAGCACAAGAAGCTTCCTTCTCTCTAGCCTAGAATAACACTGGGAGAGCCTGGATAGTGCTAAATTCAGAGTTCTCTGACAAGAAAATCTGTCACCCCTCTACTTAGTTTCTTTCCTTCATCTTAACTGCTGTACTAGTTTGACCCTGCCAGGTGTGGTGGCTGTGGTGACTATGCAAAGTTGTTACACAGCTTCACAAAAAGACAGCTGTTCTACACTCACTCTTCACGCTGGGTTACCCCACATACCTTCTGCATGTATTATGGCTCAGAGAAGACATAGTTTCTGAACAAAAGAGAACATGCAGACTTCTCTGTTTTGTCTGAGAGTCACTGAATTCAATCAAATGATTAAAAGGGAAGGTTAATGCAACTGCTTTTGCAACTGCTTTTGCATGTAAGACGTACAGAAACTCCAGCTGCCTACCTACAGCATCCCATGTGATGTGGAGGCAAAATGCAACAGAATCAGAGTGGTGATGCAATCAGCTTTATAAAGGCACTGACACCTACAGCTGCTCCCATCTGTCCCCAGACAAATGAGTACCCCTACCACTGTTGGGGTGGTGAAGAAACATGATCCCAGGGAACATCGCGGAGACTGCAGTGACTGCCTTGTAAAGGGGAATAGAATATGCTCTTGTGCTAGAGAGACAAGCTGGTGAAGACAGGCCTGAGCAGAACTGGTGCAGCTGCCTGTTAACCTGGTGGAAAAATGCGGTTATTCAGTGAATCCTGGCACAGTCCTTCCTTCTGGTTCCTGTGAGATTTAACTTGACTTTTCAAACCCCTAGACTGACTGCATTTTAAATACAGTTAGTTAGGTTGTTGTGTCATTCTCAGGCATAACTCCTAGGTCCAAAGCAACTTTGCATTTTTCTGTCACTGGAGCTTTCTGTAGTAACAGCTCCAGAGAACATTATGCCACAGAAATGCTTATCTTCACTTCCCTTCACCACCACAACTGTCATCTCTCAGCTTTCCTTGGAGTCAAATCAGAGATTCTTGCTCCTCCTGTAAAACATCATGCTATGTTCCCTTTTAGACTCTTCTCAGCTCAGTGGAAAAGCAATACAAGTGCTACTGTGCCCCTAAACGACTATTTTGAGGTGCAAAATAGTGCACCTCACTATTGAACAGTGAGGCAAGAGAAGAACAGTGAGGCAAGAGAAGATATTGGTATTTGGTTGTCAGAAACTTTGGTATGTGTGCAGCTCGTTGCTGAGAACGGAATAGGATATCAGTGAAATCTGTAATTTACATACAGTTGAGATAATGTCTTCACCGCTGTGGTATCCCCTCTGTTATGTGATGGTAAGACATTTCATTTTGAAATTTGTAATTTTCTAGTGCTGTCGGTAATACAACTGCTTGCTGAGACATTTGCTATGTTGGGAAACACAGAGACAAATGTGCTTCGTTCCTCATTCATTATCTTGCTATGAAATATAAAGACGAATTTATCCAGCTACTTCAAACAAAATTGTTCTCTCTTGTTGAGTTTCATAGAATTCTTTTCCCACCGTTAAGTTTTACTGCAGCAGTTTCCACACCGGCAACTTAATCTAAGTTATTAAGCAGTTCTGTTTTTCCTCATTAAAAAAAAAAGAAAAAAAAGAAAAAAGGTGGCTAATCCTTCTCTTGTTACTCACAGTAACTGAAATGAATGTTAGGTGACAGTATTATGGCTGGTGTGGGAGTCTAGGCTGCTAGAAAGCTATGCTGTTACTTTAACACCTACTAAAGCTATAGAAACACCTATTAAAACTATAGAATAGAAATATTAGAACATGAACAGCATATCCACACCAAGTGTAGCAGTTGTTCTTCGTTTGAGCCCTCTACATTTTCTGCATTGAAGCAGAAATTTGCCAGAAAAACAGCTTTCAGGCCTTGTCTATGATTACCGCTCATACTAAACTGCTATAGAGGTGCTGGCAAATACAACACTGGGATCAGACTGTGTGGATTATATTAGGTAAAAGGAATACTTGGCATTTGTTTTTTATTTCTATTGATGGTGAGCCTTTCAAACTTTCTCCTCAGGATTAAGGGAAGAATAGAATTGAAATGATTTTAATTACTTTTTGAATGAAGAATGGTAAAGGTCTTTCCAAAAGTTTCATTAAGTTTAAAGCAAATGTTTGAAACTTCTGTGGATGAATGTTACAGAAGTTGATATTTTGGGATGAGTTTGAAAATTAGGGTGCTATCTCAGGCCATTACGCAAATTTGAAAATTAAGGCAAATTTTTTTCATTTATTTTGCTCTTTGCCAGATATGTCCTGTTGCTATTGAGTCAATGACTACAGCAAAAACTCTTTTGACTCAGTTAGGTCAAGATCAGCTTCCTGTCTAGGAATGTCAGGCTCCCAAACTTTAGGAAAAAAGCCATTTATACCAGTTACTCATTTGTGTTGTTACAGCAAATATTAACAAACACTCTGACTCAGCAATTTTAGGTGGGTTTTTTTTAATTAATTTTACCCTTACAAGTGATTATATTAGAAATCAGCAGGTTTCCTTTACACTTCCATGGGGAGTTGTACACAGCCTACACATCTTTGAGTCATCTGGGGTGGTTCAGAGTTAATAATCTGCCAGGAGCTCACTTGTCAACATTTGACTCCAGCTTCCCTGGCCGGAACCTGAACAATTTTAAAAGAAAAAAGTAGATGCCGGAAATAAAATATGGCATTTGTGAGCATTTGTTTCAGATGGTTCTGTGCTCAGGAGAGGCTGCTGCTAGTGGCCAACTCACAGCAGATGGGGATGCAGTCTGGGGAGGGACAGGGTGATGCCCAGAGTCCGTGTGCTGGCTGTCTGGGTCTGATGCCATGTGCTGGGATTCGCATCATCTGATTATTGCAGATCACTACAGAGTGTAACTTTCTGCTTTGCTGCCTGGAATTGAACTTGAACCTCACTGTTATCTGTGATTCTTTCCAGAATTTTAAACCTGACTTCTGAATGTTATTTTAAATGGTAATTTTTGTGGTTGGAAGGTGCCTTGCCATCCCTCTTGACCCCTTTTTCCCCAGCAGTAAAATACAATATTGCTGAATGCATTTGCCTCACTCGAGTTGTTAGTTAACGGTTGCATATTTATAAATGGTCTGTATGCTACAGCGAAGTTAAAGCTGAATTTGGTCTATAGCCCATTGCCACAAACTCAAAGAAACAAGGACAAGTCTGGGAGAATGCCATGGCAATCAACATGTTACCCAGGGAGGAATATCAGACAGATTTATGACTGCATTGGAGGAAAAACTTGAGGGAATGATACAGACAAGGCAAAAGAGATTTTACCAGTGGTCCTGCATGGCAGGAGCCCTGCCTTGGGCAGAAGTGGCCTTAGTGGAGTACTGCTAGAGAGTTGTCAGGGCAAAGATGGAGCTGATTCCTTCTCCCTCCATGTGCAAGATCATCACCCAGTATGCGACCTTCTGGGGCATTAAAAGTAGCTGAAGTAAGCAATGCTGTTGGCTGTGGAAGTATCCCAGCATTGCTCTGTTGGAGCAGGGTGTTCGCTTCTTGGGCCTGCTGTGCGTATGCGGCCCTAGGCTGCTAACGCATTTGAAGAAATAGTTGCAACATGGGATGTTTGTGTATGAGTTGAGGGCAAGGGAAAGGATAGCTTTGCAAAGGCCTTGAAAGTGAAAACAAGTAGCATATGTTTGTGCTAGAGAAGTGGGAACAAGTAGAGGAAAAGTGTGATGTGAGTCAAAGACAGGTGAGGAAAAGAGTCTTTGCATGTATCAAACAAGGAAGAGGATGTCTCCAATACACAGATGAATATTGAATGAGAGCTTGGTTGAGGATTTTGACTATGTGGTCTTGCAAGTTGATATATTTGAGATGTTATGCAGGAAGAATTTGCAACATTTAGATGTAGCCAGAGTGCAAAGATGAAAAGGGATGTTTAATTTTTTCTGCAAGTTCTTGATCAGAGCTCTACCTTTAAAGCCTCTTTAAATAACATCCCACAGAGCTGGCCTGGCGTGGCTTTTGCTGAAAGGTGAATTACCCTCTTCTGCTGCCATGCCCGGTTCCTTTCACACTGCCGTGGGGTGTTATGCGGTATCACCATAGTCTGCTCTCAGGGCTCCACCAGAAAGAACTAAATCAATTCTGAATGAGTTTCCCTTATCCTTGAGGAGAATTAAAGTTCATAGCAGGGAGCTACAGCTAGATGAGTCATTTTTCTCTATAAACAGGCCAGCTATCTGATGATAAAAAGGATGTGTGTGTCTTTGGTCAGAGTATTCAGGAATCTCTGCAAATGCCCTGAGAGAAGAGGTCACAATGCAGCATTTTTGCTGCTGAAATCCATTCTCCTATTGTCATCTTGAAAAGCAGCGTATACTTTGCATATATCCTTTGTTCCATTTTCCAGGAGAGAAGGGGAAGGAGTATGGGTTGATTGATCATGCACAGACCATAAGACCTTTCCCAGGCATGAAGGACCACCGTATGTCCCAATGGTCTATCAATCACACACCACACTCGCGTTAAGCTCTTACCTCAAGCTAAGTGTTTAGTCCATTATCACCCCTTCTAAACAGCATAAGGCAAAAGGAAGAAAATGAGGCACACACACTGTGATCACAGAACTGTTGAAGATTTTGTCAGGGGTGATGGCCAGCTTTTAAGTTTTGGTGACTGGCAACAGCATAATGATGGTATTCATTTACTGCAGTGAGGAAGTCAGGCACAGGAGGACTTACTTACCTTTGCTTCCTGTATGACTGTAGGGGAGAATGTCTATTTTGGTCCCAGCATCAAGAACAACTGTGATTTCTGCACCTCAGAGAGCAGAAATCCTCCTTTCAATAATAAACCATTGGCAAACCCACAAGACTGCAGTCTTTTTTCTGTTCCCTGCACATAAACCAGCAAACCATATGTGTTGGGGCAGGAGCATGTAGGAAGATGCATATTGATGCTACTTTTAATGTCTTTGCTACCAATGCAGCAGTTTAAATCAGCTGAGGATCTGATACATAGGCTGGCTGTATGGAGTTTGAGGAAAATATTTTACTGCCCATTTAGATGCTTTCTTTTATTACACAAATTCTGCATTTGCAAATATTGTGTTCTTGCTTAAGAGCAACTGAAATGACCCTTGTTTTTTTGAATGCAGGAGGAGGCTGCACACATTAACTGTTTGCTTTATTAGCTAAATTAAACTTCTTTCCTGGATACCTGACCATACCTGCCGTAGAGTTTGCTAACCATGTTCTGCAGTAGTTATTCAGCACCTACTTTTGTCCAAAAGAAATGTTCTCTATAGGAAGGCAAAGAATTTATTTCTCAGGCTGTTTTAATTCTGATTCAGTTTCTCTGCCAAATTTTGTTTTGGGATCTACACAAACAAGTTCTTGATGGCAGAGAAGATAAATGCGAGATAGCTATCCTGATATAGGCAGTCGTTGGTAATGCCATGCTTCAGTGTCAGCTGTTGATAGTATCCAGGGGTCAGAGATAGGCAGCTCTTGGCTTTTCATTGAATTGGGCAGTTACAGATGAGCTACAATTCTGCAGACAATATCAGCACCTGCTGTTCTTTCTACTTGAATGTATTCCTTTTGTCTTGTGAAATGTGGGTGCCTGTAACTATTGATCTTTCCTTGAACTTTACTTTTCTCTTTTTTAGTTGAGATTTTTCTTCCATTTGCCTTGTTGTCAAGGCCATATGCTTTCAAAAAGTTTTCCTCCATGAATTAAATTTTGTGAGCTGGAGGGATTGTTGACATAAAAGTCTACTAATATGTAAAATTTACTGTGATTTCTGATTCTGAACTTTGTCTGAATAGTGTTCATCAGGTGAGAAATCACTAAGTGTCTTGAATCTGTCTTAAGGAAACAAAGACTCTTAAGTAGAAACCTTTCTTAATAATCAGGAGATGCAACCATGGCACATAGCCTTTTTTATTGTGGCTGTGAATCTAAACTGATCAGCAGCTGAAATGAGACCCTTGTTCCCTTGTATTGAAAGCTTCAATCGATTCTATACACTGGGCTTTTTACTGCACAAGCCAGCTTTGTAATTTCCCCGGTTATTTATCTCTCTTTTCAGGTGATTCTTTTTTCTTTTTTTTTTTTCCTTCTTTTTTTTCTTCCCCTCCCCTCCATGTCCACATCTCACAACACCAGAAGCTACAAGCTCAAGGGAGACATTGAGGCAAATATTGATGTGTGTGCATCTAGAAGTGCAGGATGCAGTCCTGAAGCTTTTCACCCTCTTCTTGCTTGGATAACTCTTCAATTAATTTTCTGAAGTTATTTAACTCAAGGTGTAGTCCTGAAGCATTACAGCATGAAGTCATTAGTCATGAGCAGAATCCTGACATCCTTCTTTCATGCTGCAGACGATAAAGCGTCTTCTTGCTTAGAGAGCTGGAAGCTGCACTGACACTGTTGAAAACTGACTGGTGTTTGTGCAACAAGAGACAATGTACCATTTCTTTATTCCTCGCAAGTGCCCAAGAAAACTGGTAAGACCCTTCTGTGGCACTTACCTCTGCTTTCTTGGGAGTGAAAAAGGAGAGATTTGGTAGTTTTTGTTGCTCTGGAATGCTGCCAAAGCATATTGCAGGTGCTCTTCTGAACAAAACGTGTATATGAGTGTCTTAATGTTGCCTCTGAAATGAGTGTTGCAGGGGTCACCCTGGCCCTGCTAATGTGGTGGTCCAGTACGTCTTTCAGGAATACTGTCTACCCATGTCATGGAGGAGACAGCTCAAATGAGTGCAGAAATCCCTTACAGGGACCTGTGCTGTTTAAACCCTGGACTGTAGTGCACAGGCCAAGTGCTGAGGAGTGCACTCTTATTGCCTATGGTGTGTCTTAGAGCTTTCCTGAGCCTTCTTGTGCCTTCTTGGCTCCAGCACTTCTCTCTTTGCTATTTTTTGTACTTTTATTTTCTTTCCTCCCCTGTGTGGATCTTGGAAATGCTTATATCACATAGGTCTATAAACCCACTTGGGGTTTGTAAGTGCTCTGACTTTCTGCTATTGCCCAATTCCCAAGGCTGGCTTCTGCAGCCACTGGCCATGCTGTGTCACAAAACAGGTAGGTATTTTTTGAGAATCTGTTTGCAGAACTGGAGGTCCTTTTCCTATATAGATAATTCAATATGTTTGCCTTTTTTAGGAAGTGGGAGTTGCAAGTGTATTACCCTTAGGTGTGCTACAGTTATTACTTTATTTCCTACTGAAGTATTGTAATGAAGAATAGAGTTGTTATCATGCTTATTTTGAGGAACTAGGAAAACAGTAGCTCTCAATTAATGATGTCTGGTACTGATTCCTTTTCTTCCCAGAGCCTTTATAATGGCCTAATAGCATAGAGTAACTTTAAAAGAGGGCAGAAGCTGCTTGAGGCTTCCAGCAGTGTAAAAGAGATGTGAAAAGACTTAAGAATTAGTTTACTATATGCTTCTTTTATATAATCCTGTCTTGACCCCTTTTTCCTTACATCAATTTAGTCCATATACAGACAAGTGCAGTGTTTCTGAAGTGCAAGCTTCAATTGCTAAATAAGGTAAGAATAACAGAGACTGTAGGCATCCAGGATGAAAGCAAAGTATTGCTTTTATGATGTTGCTAATAAAAAACATATGAGAGGGGGACTGAGAGACAGGAAGAGTTTATGTTGAACACTGAGTTCTTACCTGAAGCTGATGCTCCCTTGGAGTACTGGGCTCTGTTAGGGGCTACATGTTTTATGTTGAAGTCAGAAGTTACTAATAATACAACAGGGTTTCTAGTCTTTAATGTTTGTTTTAAAGGCGAGATAAGCAGTTAAAACTATAAACTGATAATCTTCCCTTAAAGCATTATTGTGTACTTCCTTTTTCAGTAACAGCAAAATAGATGCTTAGGAAGAGGCATGGGCCACATACAGGACCTTCGGAGTGAGAAGGTGCTGAATGCCAGAAATCACACAGCTGATGGCTTTGTCATTGCTTCAAGTCACAATCTGCAGTTATGAAACAGCCACTTTGAGCTCGATTATGGAATCATTGGTAAATCCACAAAAGCTCATTTTTCTAATACCCTAAAAGTGGAAATTAAACACCTAAAGTCAATTTGCCATAGCATGGTGGTGATTCTTTAATCACTGCTGTCTCCTGTCTTCTGTTAGTTCTGCCTAAAATTCCATGGCTGAAAAAAGAAATACACAGGCATTTTTCGTATGATACCTTTCCAGCTTGGCCCTGGGTTCACAGTTCCCTGATATTTTGTAATTAATTAGTAATACATAGATTGATTCTTGTATGTTTCACTGGAACTTAAACATGTGCTAAGTACATCACAGGCATCATATAAAATCTGGTCATGTGAGTCTTTTTAGAAATTCAAGACGCTAACACTCCAGATAGGTGTTGAGTGAGATTTTCAAAATCATGTTGGTTGTAACTCCTGTTTGAAAACAGTTCTGAAAATCCCATTAGCTCTTACCTGTCTCTTTCACGCTTACTCACTGTTTAAAATGTGCCCTATGGGCTATCATTTATACTTGGAAATTACCTGACCATACATCTGCAGGGTTAGCACTATAGGATGAGAGCGGATGAATAAGGACTGCAAATATTAAGTAATTTGTAATTACAGGTGATATAGAGATTATCAGAGGCTTTTTGAAATCATGTTATATGAGAGGACTTCATTTTTCATTATTTTGTTACTCCGTTAGTTAAGAATCTCCAGAAGAAAAATGACTCCTGATGTAGGATTAATTGCTATGGTGCTTCATACTTCCACCTACTTCAGGACTGTGCCTTTAGAAGCATGAAGGGAAAAAACCCTTGTGCCATTGACTTCAGTGGAGCCAGAGTTTAGTCCTTGCTACAGAGAGCAACTTTATGATTGAGCGCAGTAAGAATATCCTTGGTAACTAGTGTATGCTGTTGCAGTCTCTGACATTTATTCATCCAAAAACATCAGAGCTCTGATAATAGAAAACTAAGCTTTAATTTTCAATTCTGATCCTTTAAATTATGCTGATACATCATCTTCTGGGAGTGTTTATGGGGTGTAATTTAACTATGATTTTTTTTTCCACCTACGGATTATACAATAGGTAAATTAAAATTGAAGCATTGAGGTGAAGTTGTCTTTTGCTATAATTAACTGAAATGATTGTGCAGTATTTACAATTACTTTATTTTTTTCACATAATGCTGGTGGTGTCTAGAGCTTTGTTTATCAATTTCAGTTCTATATTATTCATACACTGAGACAAATGCATAATTTAATAATATATTGTCTCATGCTCTGTTTTCCAATTTCCTGACTTAATCCCTATGAAACCCTATTAGTTGTGCTCTCAGTGAATATTTATCTCTCGTTCACTTTATTTTGGCTGTTGTCCTAGTGACAAAGGTTCCTGTAGTAGCATGTGTAAAACGAGGATATGACAAACGGGGTACCATATCTTTCACTTAGATACCCGGGAGTTAAAATACCAGCTCCATAGCTGGCGTAGCAAGATTAGATCTGCATTCTGTAGCAGTGCAAAAGTATTCCTGAAGTCAAAAGTGATCAGATCTTCCTGCAAAGTACTGTAGCAACCTCCAGTCAAGAGTCACAAATGTCACTAGATTAATAAAAACTGAGCCTGGAATTAATGTTGATCATCAAATCCTGAATTTCACCACTTGTGAAAATCAAGCCATCTTTTGCTCCTGCTTTCTGTACATATGGGACCACAGGATTATGGCTTTAAGATGTAAAGAGATATGAAGTCACAAAAGTTGCGCCACGGGAGGTTTAGATTGGATATTAGGAAAAATTTCTTCACTGAAAGGGTTGTCAAACATTGGAACAGGCTGCCCAGGGAAGTGGTTGAGTCACCATCCCTGGACGTATTTAGAGGACGTGTAGATGTGGTGCTTAAGGACATGGTTTAGTGGTGGACTTGGCAGTGTTAGGTTAATGGTTGGACTTGATGATCTTAAAGATCTTTTCCAATCTAAACGATTCTATGATTCTATGAAAAGAAGCCTGAAATAATGTAACTGGTAGGTTTTTCTTGGCCATGTTTCTTGGTGTCCCATGTTCTTGGAGTCATCTGTACTCCTCCCATGTGTGCTGTTTTGGGAGTCTCTGAGCGTGACAGCAGTACATTCATGGAGAAACTATTTTGAAGGCGTGTGGCATTCTGAGGATCTTTGGGTTCTTTTGAAGAGAAGCTGGATCTGGAATTACTGTTGTCTAAAACAAGTGCTGGTTTCTCCAGGATCTCACCTAAGCCTTCCACCATGCACCAGCAGAGGTTATGGGGAATGACATCTGTCACTCCTGTTGCTGTTAACACACCCATTCATTATTTTGTGATGCAAAGTGTAAATGGAAAATGTCAAGGGTGAAGTCTAAATGGTCTTTGGCTTTGGTTTATGCAGTATGCACACATGGCATCTCCCTAATACTGTTATTGCACAGAATCATGTTTAAAAATGCTTCAGTGCTCTCTTCTGAATCGGTAATATGAAAGAAATAAAATACAAAACTGTCTTTTTCTGACCATACAGAGACAGTCAGAAGCTGTGAGCTCGCTTGCATGTCTCGTAGGGATGGATGTGACAAAGTGGCATATTTCCATTTCAATCTTCCCAGCACTTAATATAGTCCAATGGTCATTGTTACAGTGTAGTTTCCTCTTTTTAGACTTTGATTTCATTCTTTAATGGCTGTACCATTTACCTCAGGGCAAGGGTTACTTTATGGAATTTGCATTTTTAGTTTGTTTTCATTGTTTGATTTTCTGTGGTGCACAGATGTAAAATATCAATGTACAAATTATGCATAATACTTTGATGAAAACTTTGTCCTAGAACTCACACTCTTTGTCCTCTGGTCTCTTTCCCTACTCCACCAATATGCACCTGGGCCAGAGTGCTAACCCTGCTCTTTGAAAAGAAGAGTAGGAAAAAGCTGAGCTGAGATGCTGCTTAGAGCAATTTATGGAGTCAGCTGCATGCAGGTTCACTTTCAGAAATCCCTCCTGACAGTGAGTTGAATAGGGAGGTGCTAGCAGCTCTGGGATTGAAGTGTGACAGTTCTCTTCTTTTGCTCAGGCAGGAGCTCTGCAGCCTTTCTCTCACCCAACATGGAGGGAATATGTTTTTAAACAAGATTCTGGGAGTCCATTGACTTTCAGTTGAGAATGAAGGTGATAAATGCCTGCCTTATTTATTTCAATTTTATTGCACAGAAAAACGTTTTATGCTTGAGTTTTCTGGCACCAGTTCCTATGGCTTTTGAGAAAAGGTAATAACTCATTCTAGAGATTATTTAATGCTGATGAAACTGCTGGATTTTAAAGAAATTTCCCATTGTCAGGTTGTTCCACGATGGTCTATTGTAGGGTTGTGCATTGATCTGAAGGACACTGGCTGCTCTTGGCCACAGGTGTTTGAATTAAATTCTGCATTGTCCTGGAGTAATAGTAGGTGAAAAGCTGATTATCCATTTTAGAATAATAAACTGGGGCTGAGATCTTGGCTCTCTTGAAATGAATGTGTGGCTTGTCATTAACTTCACTGGGGACATGATTTCTTCATTTTACCCGGGGTTATTTGGCGTAAGCCCATTGTTAAAATGAAAAACAAAGTTTGATGTAATTAAAGTAACTTGGACTGCTGAGATCTATAGAGAGATGGCTCCTCCTGTCATAGGGTGATACAAAGTGGATTTCTATTGTTTCAAGCTAAGAAAGTGCCTTTTTGATGAAGTCCCATAAGTATTCTTATGGGGCTTGCTCCGAGTTTGCTGTGACTAGTGATTCTTCTAATCTTCAGTGCTAACTGGTGTAAAAATTGGTATTATTTTATTGTGCCTATTCACATCATCTACGGAAATGGCTGACTATTTGACAAAGATAAGTGGGTTTTTTTTTCTTTATGAATAATTTAAGTTCCTTAATAGAAGCACTGGGTTTTGTTCTTGAGGCAGGGAAATCAGCTCCTCAAGAAAGAATGGTACCACTTGTGTACCATGCCATCATTACAGTGTTCTTCAGTCCTGCCATTTAAATTTGGAAGGAAATCCATTCCCTAAAGGAATAAAAAAGGCAGGATTGGTGGCCAAAAAGTCAGGGTGAATTAGTCACCAGAAAAATCTTTTATTCATGGAATTAATCAATAAGGGAGAACTGCAAAAGACGTGCTGCTGGGTTTTGTCACAAAAATGAAATAAAAGGAATTGCAAACCTGGCTTCCTGACAAAACGTCACTTCCACTTTAAACAATGCATATTTTAAAATTGAATGCAAAACCTGCTAATCAGTTTTGTTCTCTTTTGAGTTTGTTTGTGTCTTCTGTGGATATTTTTAGATCTGAAGGTTTCCTTTATCAGTATATCCATGGAGAGCTGTGCCCCATGCAGAAAGTTTGGCCTACAGAATCCTTTTCATTTAAAGCTGGTCTCGTGCCACCTTCCCCAGTTTGCTGGAGCAGCTACTTCACAGGTGGGGTCCCAAACGAATAGGAATTTGGGCAGGAGGGATCCCTAGAGACTCAGGCAGCCCTGCTTCTCCCTCTTCTTTATTAAATACTACTTGTAGTGATGAAATTTGTGTCTTTTGGCTTTAGAAGCTGGACTGTCAGAATAAAAGTCTGCAGTTTTAAACAAACCTCAGCCTTGAACGTGACAGTTTACTTTTTGCTTGTTCTTTTTGTGCGTTTGCCTAAAAAGCATCTCTCTAGATATTGCACATTTTTAATCAGTGTGGCCTGATCAAGCTTGTTCTGAGAAACAGTTGAAGGGAAAAAGAACAAAAGGATCTTTTCTTTCTTTATGGAAACATATAGAAAAAGCACTCCTTTTAAATTCCTTTTTCCTGTTAAAAAAAACAACCAAACAAACTTTAACTATTAAAATCAGTAAAAGTTTTGTTATAAGAGTGTTTTAAAAGGTGTTCACTAAGATGGGAGACTTCTAGGAGCCTGTGAAGTTTCACTTTTGGGCTGAGATACGCAGGGACTCAAGCAGTAAGAATGAACACTTGCACTCACAGATAGTATGGAAATCGGGACAATTTGTTCCCCTGCCACTTCAGGAGAACTCTTTGAGAGGATCAGAGGATCTGGTAGCATTCATTCAAGTGTCCAAACTCTGACTTCCTTTTCATGTGAGACAGGAGTAACTCTGTTACCTAATTCCTGTCATGTAAAGTCATTTTCAGCAAGAGAAGAATCAGACCTAGAGTCTATAAAACATGAAAGATCTCTAGGTTCAAAGACTTGTACTAGAAGGAAGCTCTAATACTTTTCAGTAACATCCCAGACCCTCTTTATTTTTCATTATGCCACAGTATATTTCTTGGGTTTTTTTTCCTAGAACATATTTACCATAAGTTTGTTAGCATAAAAGTAGTTTAGAAATGTCATAAGTGGTATGCATAATGATAAATTAATGTCCATTCTGTGCTTTCAATCTTACTTTAAAGATTTGAAATGAGAAAAATTAAATTTTACAATTACAGTTTTATCCACTACACAATGGCACCAGCATAGTGTATGACCTCCTAACTATATTACTCTGAATCAGCTTCAGTTGAATTTAACAATACAATCTCGGCTGTTGTTTTGTAAATACGGCAGGCAGTGAATCTGCTCTGGTCTGTGCTTGCTGAGCATCTACCCAGGCTCCAGCCCATACTCGTAATGGCTTGATTTTCTTTTTGTATCAGTTTGACCTGATGTAATTACAGTGCCTTCAAAAGACTGTCTCCTCATTTTACGTGAACAGGACGTGAATTAGAGCTAAAGATATCATCTAAGATAGAATCCAAATTTAGTACCACTGTATAATTAACATAGCTTTGTATTCCTGCAGAAAGGATTCTATTCAGAATAATTTTCTATCATGTTACTGTTATCACAAAAGTAAAGGTGAAATGCCACCTGTGTTATCCATTACAGTCACAGAATAGACAAGCTGTATTTTATTGTCAAAACCTGAATCGCTTTTGCTGTCTGAAAAGGTACCGATCTGTTGTAATGAGGTTCTGTCACTGGTATCTTGCTCTGGTAAATACCACTGATCTGGGTAGGGACTGATCATGTAGTCAGTGTCTCCAAGCTCAGATCACACATCTGACTGCCTTTCAGCTGTGAAACCTGGGACTATGGATTCTTTGACGGCAGGACCAGCAGCTCAGATTTATTCACCACCAGGCTGCAGGTGTTCTAATTGTTTTTGCTTCATACAACATGTGACGTCAAACACCAGAATGGGAGCTTAGCCAAGACTTTTTCTTTTTCACTTCCCACTCACTTTTCCCCTTACAGAGTCCAGGAAAGTTTCAGGTTTGTGGGAAAGAGCACAGTCCTTCATCTGATCTTCCTCTCTTCTTAGACCTCTTGTGCAATGGCTTTGAAGTCAAGACCTCCCCCACCTCTGCTTCCTTCTGTCAAGTCTTCCCCTTACAAGGATGGAATGGCTGACTTCGGTTTGGAAGAGCACTGCTTGCTTGGCTGAGGCCCTGGAGCTCTTCTCCTCAAGGTGACATGACTGGAATAGGCCTATCTAGCTCTATCTTCCTCATGCTCCCCAGGTAGGTTTCTGTGGAAAAAATAGTTCATTCAAAGGCAAGAGAGCTTTCTGGCAGAAATCTGTTTGTTCAAGCGGTTGGCAGTCATTTTGGGTCAGTAACCCTCAATTCCTTTCTTGTAAAAAGGCACAGCTTTTTCCATGTTTGTAATGGCTCCTGCCCCATGATGGGGGGATCCAGTCCTTTCAGCATTAAGTTATGGACTGCTATGTACTCCCTGAACTTCCAGATGTTATGTGGCATATGAGACAAAAGGTTGGTAAACAGGACCTGGCTTTTCTTCCTTTCTCAGGGCTTTTCGGGAGGCAGTTTGCTTCCCCTAGTATTAAACTGATGACTAATTATGTGTTCCTCTTGTTGTATCTTATGAGACTGATAAATGGCAAACACTGCAAAAGCAACAAGTGCCTCTACTGTTTATCCTACTGTCACAGATTTGGAATGAGAGTGCACTTCACTTGTAAGAGAGAAGTAAAAATATAGTTTATTGGTATAGAACAGGGAGTTAACAAAGTTCAATGCGACAGTGTTTTAACAAGATTCGATGGCAAGGTACACTTGATTATTTACTGCATAGAGGACAGGGTCAGACAAAACTGTCAGGGAGACCCTCCCGTTGAGTCATGAGGTTCAGAAAAGGACCCCCTTGTTTTCTAAACTCCTTGTCAGAGAGGAGTCTAGGTGCAGCTAGATCCAATCCTAGTCCCAGACTTGGTCAATGGTTTATGGCTATATTATATGTGCGCAATCAATCCTTTATATCACTTAGCTAAGATTTCAAAGTTTAGCATGCTATTAGTCACTTACCGAGGATCTGTTGTGGCAAGGAATCTCTCAACCTCGAGGAGTAACCTTGAGAGGCGTCCCTGCTCAAGGGGAGATCCTGGCGTGCAGTCCGCTGCCATGCAGGAGAGCTCAAAGGGCTCTTGGGCTGCTCACTATCTATAGGGGTAAGCTGATTGACTCGTAGTCATATTTGCACACTGACCACAGATTTTAGTTTCTTAGGTGAGCACACTGCACAATGGCCCTAGGCTATTGTGTTGTTATCTGTCTCCCGAATCCACTTTGAGCCAGATGCAGCCATCATGACCAGATGCATCCATTACGACTGTCACTGGTGGTTATCACCTGAGCAGGGTTACAGGAGAGAAAGGTCCGAGTGGGATGAGACAGGGGGTAGGGGGAGCACACTGTCATACCTACCCAGGGACTACATCCCAGATTTGGTCTTTCTCCACTGGAGCTGGAAGACATGGAGAGATAGGGAAGTAGGGGGTAGGTGCGGGTAGTGGCAGTGTTGCTGTGTGTGCTGATATTAGTCAGGATTTCCTTCTATTTACTCCAGCTGCATCAGATGAAAAGCCAAGAGGATTTGTACACCGCTGGAACCTTTGGCCCTTTCTTTGTGCTATCTTCTGCTTTCCTCTTACCAGTTTCAGAGAGCTGGTGGTTAGAGAGAGAGTCTCTTGGGGATGAGCTCTGAGTTGGAGGGGTTGTTGACCTGTTTGCCAGCTTTCATTCTGCCTTCCCTGGTTTGGTGACAGAAAAGGCTGGTGGATGTGTGTGCATTCAAAATTTAAGGCTTCTTAAGATGCCAGTGGACAGGTGGTAGCATTTGGCTTTTTTGTTGTGTTCTGAGATTTGGCTTTTGAGCAAAAAGTTCATTACGAAGTGCCTCAAATGTCTTCATTTTTGGTATTCTCAGGCTTACGTTACTCCAAAAAATGGCCAAACTTATTTTCTTAATGCTATCAAATGTTTCCCAACTACTAACCAAGGCAATTTCTTCTTGCGGGTTAAACCTGTGTTTATACTGCAAAGGTGTGAAATAGAGGCAGAACATAGCTGGCAAGTCTATATACTGTGTCTCAGAAAAAATTTTTATGTTTGCATTACAAATATTACAAAAAATATGGATTATTGATAGAAAGGCATCTGCCAGTTCAGCAACAGTGGAAGAAATGTTATGGCTGACCATAAATGCAGAATGACATTCACTTTGGAAGATACCCTTTCAGTCACCTTCCACTGCTATTGGTTTTCCAGAGATCTGTGCTTCCGAAGTGGTGAAACAGAGCTCATGATTCCTCCACTGTAAATTAACTTATCCATGTATAATTAAGGTGAAAAATCAGTTTAATAAAGTGAATGTAATGACTGAGTTTGAGCTCTATGTTAGCTGGGAAAGTTACTGAGATTTTTTTCTCTAGATTTGCATATTAGAGTCATTGTCTGAAGAACATATGTCTGTTTTCAGACGTAGAAGTCCTAATTTGATTAAACTGGGCTTCATGCCATATTTTTCCTGTTATTATTTCACACAGGAAATCAAACTTGAGAAATATTCCTGCTGAAATTTTTAAGTTTCTCACTTTAAATTCTGGAAAGAATACTTCATTGAAAATAATTTTTCAAAATTTTAAGTTAGCATATTAGTTACTTTAATAAGCAGTTGAACTTAGTTAACTTTTTGGTTGGTATATATCCCACACAGAATGTTCCCTTGAGTGTTTGGCCCGCTGATATGGGCTCAGATGAGTAAAGAAGAACCATTTTAATTAATTTTCCTTGAGGGTGTGGCTTTGTGTTTGCTTATCACTAATTTATTAGTACTATTAATGATTTGGTGGCAGCAGCTGCAAGTTGGGTGCATGGAAGGTGATTGTGCCTGCTTCACCCCTCCAGGTTCTGGCATATAAAATAGCTATTTTTCACAGTAGAGGACAAATAGAAGCAGAGAAGTAGTGTTGAAGAGGACAAAGAGTTTTCTGCCCACCCAAGTCTGCCACTGTGCCTGACCTGCTGGACACAGTCTCTTAATTAGTTTGTTTGAGAGAGATTAACAGCTGCTCTAGAAAGCCATTTTCTGCGTGTAAACCAGAATAACAAAAAACAACTCATACTGTATTCCCATAGAAAATTTTCAATAGAAAAAATCTTGTGTTAGAAATGCAGTTTTGGAAGCTGATTCCTGAAATTTCTTTTTAATGCAAATGCCAGGTCACTTAAAATGTTCAGGAAAAATTCAACCATCAGATTTTGCTTATCAATTTCACCTAGATCTAGTAATTATTTAACCCTTTAAGTAGCACAACAGCATATAAAATGTTCAGCAACTAAAATAGAAGTGATAGTTCATCTGAAATTATCCAGCAAGAATGTTCCCAGGTTTAATCACTCTGCCATTTTACCAGTTCACATTGTGAGCATTTTTGGAAATGCCATAGAATTATTAGCCTGATATGGAAGTGTTCATAGACATTCCAGTTAGTCAAGAAGGCAAAAAGAATTCCAAACATTAGGGAAGACCAGGCCTTGCTCAGTAAACCATGAAACTGAGCGCACATCTACTTCTGCAGAACTGCCCTCCTCTGCTATTAAATGCCCCATTTTCAAATCCAAGTAGGATAGGAAGTGCAAGGATTAGATGAACACAACATGTCTTTATTTTCATGTCACTGCATCTTACAGCTCAGATCTTCAAAGTGCAGCATCATTGTTGCTTACAAGGTGGCCTTTTCAGCAGCAAGGGAAATGTCAAGTGACGTCAACTAAGCTCACAGGAAGTGGCACTTTAACAAAAGCAAATACTTTGTATGTGTCATTCCCTTTTTGCCCAAACTTAAATTAAGCGTGCACTTCAGATTATTGGTCCTTCATATAACTCACATTATTATGTAGAAGTGGAAGCTAACTTAGTCTATTACAATCATTCATATTCTGTCTGAGGAACCCAAACATTTTCTGATGAGACTCAGGACTGAAGCATATTAATGCAGTTGAAATTTTCCAGCTCCCAAAATAGACAGAAAAAATTGTTACAAGGAATAAAACTAGAATAGCTAATATTACTATCTGTACAAGTACAGTAAAAAGGCAAGTGGTCTGCATCCATATTGCCTGGCACTGTGTTCTGTCTGGTTTTTATCAGCTGAGCTGTGCAAGACACATCTGAGGAGAACATGCTGGCTCTTGGTGCTGTGCTCCTTTGGCTGCTCTGGTTGCTGGTCGCAGGAAGCGGGTATTGTGTCAATTGTGCTGTCCACTGAATACAAAGTAGAAGTGAGATTTTTAATTTCTTTGGTTGTTAGAAGATCCTCTTGCACCTTTGTGAGAATTAACGGAGAGTGATGATGGCATTTGGGGCAAGTTTCAGGAATATATTCACCTGGTAAAGAGAAGTGGGTAGGAGAAATTCCGCTCTACCTAACAGCTTGCCTACAAACATGTACTTTCCCATACCACACTCCACTGTCGTGGCTGCACAGCCGTCCTCCCATCAGAGCAGGGCTCTGTCCACCCCAAGTGGTTTAATTACATTTCCTCTTTAAATAACAGTAATTAGTTAAGGTTTCCTAGGAGGCTCAGAGGAACACAATTGAGCATTTTTTCTGTGCATTGTTGCTTATTTTTTCTCTGAGTCTGCTGCACCGTGTAGATGTGCCTAGTGAAAAGGCTCTTGCAATACATCAGGGAGATGGTGTATTTCATTTGTAGTTTCAGTGATTTCCATATATGAGAGGATCCTTAGAGATGTCTGTGCATGAAATGAATGCAGCTGCTCAGGTTGTTGCCTAAAAGAACAAGCATGTGGAAATTAAATATGCCACTAAGATGCTCTCATTTTCTGCCTATTCTCACTGATGTAAGCCTCCATCTGTCTGCCCAGCCCTGAACCTTCACTATCATTTACCACAAATCTCTCCTCCACCTTCTGCCAAATACTTGCTCTTTCCACATTCTGACAGATCACTATAAACTGCAGGCTATCTGTAAGGAAACCCCAAACCATTGCTCCCTCCCACGCCAGCCTGTAGCTTAGTTCCCGGCTCTGCAAACTGGCTAGGTGAGGGTGAAGAACTGAATCCAAGCAGAGAAAGAAGGTATGTTGCCTTGGGCAACGCTCGGGTTTCTGCTCCTCCCCATCTATGGGCTGTCCCAGATCAAAGCTTAAGGTTTCAGGCTGTTGTATAAAGATACCCCAAGATTTTTCCATACCCTTTATGGTGGGGTATTGAAATTCTAAGGCTGGCTAATATGAATCCCTTGAAAAAAACCTCCTCTTTTGCCACATTCCTGATGTATCTTACAGTGTCACTGCCTGAGAGGTCTAGAAAAGCATAGAAGTGGACCAGTGCAGGAAGTATGAGTATCCAGGTGGCTTGAACCATGGCCAGGAGGTTTCTGTTGGCAAATTTAATATATTTTTCTGAAGTGACCTGAGAATCTGGGCTGTCATTTTTTGTAAAGTTCTTTGGGGTTAAAAAGTACTCTGTACTTTTTTGTAAAGTACTCTGCCTTGAATCCTCAAAGGGTGTCTAAAATCACCCCGAAGGCAACATGAGCTCAGACAATGACTTTCATCTGTGTGCTCCTATTTCCTATGATCTCTTCTTGGGTCAGATTGTGCCATATCCAAGCAGGTACAATATGCATCACTACGTACATGATTAAAGGGTTGAAAGAGTTTCTCTTTGTGCTGCTGTGCTCTATGTGTTGCTGCTAACATATGGACATAACTGAATTTGCTACTCTGACAAAGGAGGGTGCAGTGGTAGAAGGACATAGCAAGGATCCCTTTATTCCTCTGTCTGTCTGCCCCTCCCTTCCTGCATGGGGGACAACCCAAGGTTGCTCTGTCAAAGAGCCGGGCAAATGATTCTCCAGTGCAGCCAGCCGCTCCAGGTGGGACTGAGTGCTGTTGTTATATGCAGTCAGTGTAATAACCAGAGTCATAATACAGGTGTGCATTGCAGCAAGTGCTGTCACTGAGACTTTGTGCCAGCGGTGTTCAGCTGGGAACATTTAAAACTTCTGTATCTGTGGGAATTTTATGCTTTCTTCTCATACATCTGGCTGCTGGAGAGCGGATGGCAGCTCAGTGTGGGCTTTGGTGTGTCTCAGAGAGGCAGTTCCTTTTGTTCTTTTGCAGAGGTGGCTCCAGTGGTACAAAAGCATCATGTTCAGATTCCTGTGCTAGATTTTGCCTGTGTCCCTTCTCTCATGCAGCTAGAAATTCATTATGATTTAACCTTGAACCTGAAAACTTTTTTCTAGCTCAAAGGTTCAAATACTTCTAACTGAAGTATTTGAACTGCACTAACTGAAAATCTGCCACTTTCAATTCATCTGAGAAAGAACTAAAGCAGTCCCACAAGTTCACTTTTCTTTGCTAAATACTGAGTGTAAGTCAGTTAACGCAGACGGGTTTCTCTCGACGAGGGACAGCAATGCTCTAGAGGGCAGGCTTTGCCTATATTAAAAAGAAGCATTTCCAGCTAAAGCCCAAACTCAGTCAGCCTAAATAACATTTCAACTACTTAGCTTTCTTTTTATTCATAAATCAGACAAATCAATAATTGTTTAAAGTCTGAAGGCTTTAATTTGCTGGCATTACATGAGAAGTAAAGGCAGCATTAAATTAAAGATGCTACTGTGATGAGGTCAGGATGTCTCTGTGAATATGCAAGTTGCCTTTTCAGTGGTGTGGGCTTTTCTTTCCCATTGGTATTAAGTAGGTTTTGTGTTGAAAATTAGAAAAGGTCAGGGTCTAGAAATCCAGTTATTTTAAGGTTTCTGGTTGAGCTGGTTGCAGTTTCAGAGAATACAACATTTTAAGAGCATATGTTGCTCTTTCATTAAAAACACTTGTAAAGAATTTGCTGGGAGGTTTCTGATGGTCCCCTTAGCAGTGGTATTTGTCCTCATCTTGTCTTAATTGGTGGTGAAAAATTCTGAGGTGAAATACATTGTCTTATCCCACAAGGTCTGGGTTAGCGTTTGTATGGCTGCGCACTTACAGACTGACAGGCAGCTGGGAGGATAAAAAAAATCTTTAATGACTGATGTTTGTAATGAAAATATCCACGGGGTCTGAAATGGTATAACTATACTGTGATCATTGGAGTTGGTACAATCTACCTCTCCTGAGGATCTACTCAGATCTACTGTGGGCATAGTGTCACAATCCCTGTGTAACATGCAGATGGACTCACCAATAACTGAGATTAGCAGCACTTTGGCATGGTGCACAACAACATTTCTCTTCCTGGCTTGTGAAGCTGCCGATCCGCTTTTGGTCAGCTCTGTGCTCAGCTGAGGTGAACCAACTTGCACTCAGTTGTCAAAAAGAGTATCTTGAGTGAGTGATCCTGGAGAATGGAGTCTGCAAGAAGGCGAAAGGAAGCTGGCTTTTATTCAGTGTTTTATGATTCTCTTTATTTTTATTTCCTACTTATAAAAGCTAAGGGAAAAAACCTAACATAAAAAGGGTAAGGAAGAGCTCTACATTGTTGAATAAGATCCTATCTTCCTTTTCTTTGCTCCTGGGCTGGTCAGTAAGGGTAGAGAAATAATCATCCGTGTGTGTGACTGTGTGTTTCAACTGAGTGAGGAGGTTGAGATCTGTAAAAAGAAGGTGACAGACAGTGTATAATTTAAACATCAGCTTGAAATGTCTGTCTCCTAATTATGGTGTGTTTATATAGCAATTTTTTTTTTTTCTCTCTCTGTCTCTCTGTTTTTTTTTCCCTCAGACCTTTACAGCTCACCTTTTAAGGCATTCACAGTCTTTGGACATGAGGTGAAATGATTAATAGCCTGTATTGATTTTTTTAAAATGAGGAGATACAGTAGCATGAAGCAGGGAACAGCAGACTTAAATTTTCCATTATGTTTTCACTCCTGGAGAGAGTGCTTGGAAATGACTATTTCTATTGGAATGTCAGTGAGTTTCTGAATATTAACGATCTTTTCTTGTGTTTCTTTTAAGGCTGATAAATGCTTCCATTACATTGTTTTCTCCTGCTAAATTCTTGATTCTGTTAGGAACTGATCATATTGAATGGGATTTTAAAACAAAGTGTCAGAAGAAATAGATTAGTTGTCTGTCTGTCTGTGCATGGTTACCAAATGCACCGTACATTAAAATGGTGGAACGATGGTGCATGCAGATAGAAAAGATCATTTTTAAGGGATCTGTGAAATTTAGAAAGCCAATTACTATTCTGCCAATGGAAATTTTTTCACTAAACGTGTCCTAGTAAAACTTTAAATGCCTATTAATTAATGTTTAACTGATTCTTAATGGCAGTGAAGTTTAGCGACAGTATGACTTCCACATGAAAATTAGTCTGACGTTGGCTTTGTGGAACGGGGAGATACATCACTGTTAATATGGTAGCCCATTTATTACCCTGGTGTCTTAATTCAGCTGCATTCAGGGGCAGTGAAGTGAGAATATCATAATCAGTTTGGGTAGGAATTTAAATTAGAGGTATGTCAACACGGTGGCTGTGCACCAGTCTGAAGGTCGGGGAGAAAGGCAAGAGGAGCTTCAGGAAAGGGGAGCTGTGTGAAACTGCTGACCCCGGCCACTCCCAGCCACGAGCTGCTGTGAGGAAACCCTGACTCTGGGCTAGGGAGACGCCTCTTGCTTCATCAGGTGCCATCATTGCTGAGGGCGTACGTGAGGCACCTAAAAGACCTTCCACTGAAATCTCACTAAGTATATTTAATGGTTCAGATCTTACTGCAGACCTAAATACCTGTCTTTATCTCAGTCCGCCCTGTTCACAGCTTTCCAAACAAAATCTCTGTTGCTGATGAGGGGGAGCTTTGTCTCAGAGGGGCCTGAGTATCGCTGTCAGGAATGGGGGAACAGAGCAGAAATGTTCTTATCTGGTACCTGGATTCAAATAGACCATCTTGCTGTGAGACCACAGGAGCAAACATAAGCTAAAGCTGACCTCCGGCAGCCACATGTCTTTTTAAGGCATAGGATGCAAACTTAGTGGGCCAAGCAGCGCACTCAGATGTATGTAAAGATGATATGAACTGACTTCTTTGGTGCTGCAGTAATTTATAGGACAGTTTCTGCCCTCTGTATGGTTCAGGAAGGAATTTGGTCAGTACAGTGTTTTAAAAATAAACTGTGAGATAAGCAGGGCTGTTGGTTGGGGTTTTTTCTTGCCTCAGGTATTTTAACTTATAAACTCTAGCATGTTATTTCAGAGGTACTGATGGCCTGGCATTCTGGCCTAGTCAGAATGATTTTCCACTCCTGACCTGACATCTCTAATTTCCAGTTATTTTTATTTCTAAGCTGCTGAGATAAGACAAGGACCAGAAAGAACCAAACTCTTCGTATCCTGGGGTGTGGGTGGAGGGAGAGTACTAAAACCTCCAAATAATGATCTCCTTGCAAAATCCTATCCTGTTCTGCCTTTGCCTTGAAATTCCTACAAAGCTGAGGATCTTAAAGGGAATGCAGTTTTGGTCCCGTGAACCACTATCCCTGTAGCTGTCAGTGAGCCTGATCCCTCTTGCCCATGGAGGACAAGACATCACCACCTTCCTTTTGCAGCAGGCTACCTGCCATGGACACATATGCATAGACACAGGAATGGAGCAGAAGCCACAACAGGACAGGAGACTTGCAAATGCCTGTCCATTTCTGCCAGGAAGTCTCTGAAGATTTCAAGATAATGCAGAAATATAAATATAGGTTTCCCTTTCTTGACTTAGAAATGGAGCCAGTGCAAAGGGTCGTCTTATAGACATTGCCCTGCTCCTTTATCCACAGCGAGTTTTGAGCCAAAGGCTCTGAAACTCTGGAAAGGGTGTGCAAGTTTCCAGGGGGTCTCAGTGCTGTGCCTGCACGTTCTACCTGGTGTTTTTCTTTTGCTGTCCCGTTGGCTTCTGAGTGCCGTAGTTATAGTTGCTTAATATGATATTAATGACTTGCAGTTTGAGAGGTAAAGGCTGGGGTTTGTGTGAAACTTTGTCCCTTAGCAGAAACTAGGACATTGCATATTTCATGTTTCCAGTCTTGATTCTGCTCTCTTCTCCATTTCTCTTAATCACTCTCTTTTCCTGTGGTATGAAGAGGAAACCCCACACCAAGAGCATTGGTGAGTCATCTTACTACAATTTCCCCCCCTGATTAGAAATGTGCATGGTAACTGCATCTGTAGATGAGCTGTCAAAAATAGTCAACAATAAGACTTGTTTCAGGTTTCCTCTACTTTTTTCATGTGGGCTCTGATTGGTAAATAACAGTCTAAGAATGAGTACCTCTGTATAAAATTGAATTTGACTGCAAAAGATGAATTGTTCATGTAAATGATTGTAGAACTGTATTGAGCACCTTTGATTCAAAGTACTATGCATGGATGCTTGAAGTATGACCAGTAATTAATTCAGTGAAAGAGAAAGTTGAGGATTTCAGTATTACTAGTGTAGTGTTCTGGAAAAGATGTTCAGAAGATGAAGCTTAACAGTCTGTGAAATCTTTTCCTTTTAACTTTTAGTAAGGTTGCCCTTAAACCTTTACTTCTGAGATAGGCAAAATGGTTTAGACTGAATTAAGATGGACCTGATTTTTCCCTCCAAACATGAAATAAACACAATCTAGCTTTTTCCTTACTGTTACATTTTTTCCCCTCATTATAGTATGCATGTTAGTCTTGGTCTCATGTGAAATATTTCTTCAGTTTGATTAATTTACCTTTATTCAGTATTGCCAAGGAGAAAATATTCAGAATCCAAAAGCCAGTCCTGTATAATTGTAACACGCCCTACAAATTGAAATTTTAAGTACAATGAATAGTAAATTTGTGTTCCCTGCCATTTTACTTGTGGTATTTTAGAGTGTGTTTCTTCTGGCATGTACAGGTTCTACACATGTAAGTTTTAGTAAAAGCTCAAATCCTCATGCAATCGCTTAACTCTAGTACTGGGGCTTTACTATGGACTTCATTATACTTAATATTCTTTTTAAGTTGCAAAAATTCACAATGCTGTCAATAGTCTACAAAATGTCCTGGCTATCTGGGGCTACATATATGTGAGGAATGTGTTCTCATTAGAGAACTGCAGTTTGTCTTGTTCTGGAAAGTGAAAAGAAGAAATTACAGGAAGCAATGGAGAGAAAGTATTCGGTTTTCAGATGAAGGAAATGGAGAGACACAGTGGTAAGTGTTGGGAAAGAAACAATTTGTTTAAACATTTCTTGGCACAGATGTCTCGCACTTCAATAGTTGGGAAAGAGAAGTAATGGGCAGATTCTGATCCAGATACTTTGGGCTTTTCTGTAAGGCAAAATAATGAGCATAGTCCTGTAACTGATTGGCTAAAATGATATGGTATCTCCTTTGCTCTGCTTGAACTATCTTGTGCATTGATGTCTACAGAGAAGGAAATAGTAAACATTAAAGGGTGGTTTAATATTATGAGGAAGGTGTAATAAAGATCAGTGACTGGATGCTGAAGTCAAATTCAGAGAAGAAATTAGACAAACACGTTACGGTGTCTTTACAGCAGTGGAGCTGGACTAAGCACTGGGACAAACGAGTGGCTGGAGGGGTAGTTGCACTGTCCAGTGAAGCCCAGCTGCCCTGCTGCGAGCTGGTGCACAAGCAGTGAGCTCAGCACAAGGCATCTTCTTGACTTCTGCACAAGTGCTGTCCTCTGAGCTGGGAAGGCAGTGGGGTGTAGTACACTCACTGCATGTAGGAGGTGACCGTGGTTCAGCCAAAAACAACAGGGCTGCTCTGGTCAGTTGTCAGACACAGGCTTTCATCTTGGTCAGCTGAAGAGTGGGCTGTAATTAACTGCAATAAAGATGTTTGGACCAGTTCAGAAAGAAGGGCAAAATTATTGGAAATCTCATCTTGTTGGATTATATCTTGCTATTTAAGACTCTTAAGAAATACTATTCTGTACAGTTAAAATTAAGCCCTTTTTTAGTCCTGTCACAGACTGCATTAATATAATATCACAAGTGTGCTGGAGCTGAGCACTAGGGTATTCAATCTAGCTGTACTGTAAAGCCATCAGTGTAGTGCTTATAGAAATGGTAAGTCTCTGATATTTTGTAAGTTATTATAAACAAATACCAGAATGGAAACTGATGATCAGTCTTAATAAAAGAACTGATTGTGCAATTTACATCAAGGCAGTTTTAATAAAATAGCTAATCCTTAAATGTGCATAATTAGATTTACTTATTCACATCACTGCAATTAGAAGTTGGTATTTAAAGGGCACACTTCCTGTTTCTCGTGCTTTTAATCACTCTCCTCAAGTTTGCTTTTTCAAATTGCAGAGTTACGGTAAACATGCTCGTTTGTTTTTTTTTTCCCTCCAGGCATGTAATGTTTTTTCCTCTGGAATGAAATTTATATATTTAGTTTGGCTTGTGGTAATCTGTAGAATAGATAAATAAATAAAGCGGTAATCCTATTTAGCACTGAAGACTTTCAAACCTTTAAAAGAGTGAGGGGGTAAACAATTTTCTTCAAGTGTTGAAATGTTCTGGCAACAGCAACACTCTCTGAATGCAGCTTAAGCTTCCTCTCTTCCCAGCCATGTGTCTTTGCTCCCTAAAGCAAAGACCTTACTACAATCTCTTGATGGATAAAGATCATGGACTGCAAACTGCCTCGTCAGCTTCTGACCCTGCACAGACTTCCCCATCCCCTTTGGTCAAATTTACAAGAGTGATTCTGTGAAAGGTATTTGCAAAGTCAGTAGGGATTACTTCCAAAATCAGAGAGAAGCATGCCTGTGATTTTTATAAAGCCAAACTCTTGCAGTGGAAGATGCAGTTGCAATCTATCCAGCATAGTGAGCCGTGCTGTGTGTGCTGTGGTGCTTCATGTCCGCAGGTGGTGTGGCTGTCACAGCAGCCTTGGCCTGCCTTTGGAGAACAAATCCATAGGTTTGAAGGAAGGCTCCTTTGAGAAGGCAGCTGCCTCCATCTGCTTCTCGGTCTTCTGCAAGGAGACAGAATCCACCCACTGCCCTTGCTGTTTTACACTTCCCTCTGCCTCCCCAGAACACTGTTATTTCCTGAAGGCACCATAGAGCCTACACGGTATGTCTTCCTGCAGGAATGTATCTGCAGTTCTGCTGGTGCTGAATGGTAACTGCATTTGGTAAAAGTTTATTATTTTGCACTTCAAGTAGCCTATATTCATAGATATGCTTAGGAGGGTTGCTGCTTCAGAGCCCTGAACTTTTTTAGATTATATAAAGACAATATTATATAAAGACTTAAAAAAAAAAAGTAGTAAAAAAAGAAGTTAAACTAGTGACTAGGAGGAGATTAATAATTCAGAACATTGAAATGAAAGATTAAAATCAGACAGGCAATAAGTTAATGCTTATGTTCTGCTGACCATACACGTTTCGGTATGAAATGCTTTCTCATCAACTGGCAAAAATACTAATGACTGTAGTACCCCTGTGGTACAGCTGCCCTTCTTTCACTCGGGCAAACACTGAGGATAGATTTATCTGTCTTTTTAGGAGCATATAGAAAATGGTGTTTGTTCTGCATATGCCAGTAGAAATAAACTGCTTTTTTTTTTGCCCTTTTTTCTTTTTTTCTCTCATTCCGGTCCTCCTTTGTGAGTTAACCTCTGGTTCCCTGTGTTTAAAAGGATGTTGGCCTTTCTTTGTTGCTGTTTCCCTCCCTTCCTTTTTTCCTTTCTCCTTTTTCCTATCAATTTCTGCTTTTTTCTTTTCCCTTTAGTTTGTTTTTCCTTTTTCCTGTTTTCCCTTTTTTATTTTTCTCTGTTCACCTTTTTCATTTTTATTTTTTTATTTTTCCCTTTTTACTTTTCCCCTTTTCTTCTTTTTATCTTTTTCCTTTTTTTCACCTCCTTTTTTTTCCTTTTTCTTTTCCCTTTTCCCTGTCTACTAAGTGGTGCACAGTCTTTGGCCAGGTGGGGACCAGGCAGTCTGTTGTGGAGACACTGAAAGGTCCTTCTGCATCCAGGCAGGTATCTGTACTGGGGTTGCAGCCCAGGTACCACAGCCCATGGCCAATGGATGGAGAAAAGGAGGCTGAAGCAGCTACAAGGATTCTGCTGGTGAGCTGGGTCCTGCAGAGGGCTGTAGGGTGGGCAGCCTGGTTAAAGTCACTCTACAGACCCTAGGTCAGCGCTCCGGTCTCAAATGTTGGTAGAGGTAATGATTTTTCTGTTGAGTTTCAGGAAAATCTAATGATTTTCCTGAGGGCAGGTTGGAGCACCGCACATCCAACTCCCCCACCCCAGACCTGTAGCAACATTCACAAATTCCCTGGTTAAAATTATCCAGAACTGTTGGTTTCAGATCACAGTATGCATCTCTGTGTGTGTAAAGCTAAGCAGAGAGAGAGAGAGCAATTCAGAAGAAGATTTTTTTCTGTTGTCACCTACTTAGCTAGGGAGTCACCTTTTTCCTCTTTTGAAATCTTGTTTTGCTGCTATGTGCTGAGTGAGATGCTCTTCTTGCCAAAGAAAAGGCAACTGCAGGGAAGTGAGAAGACAAATTTAGAAAGAACTAGTACTGCTGTAGGAAATCTGTGATGTACCTTAATTGTATTTATTTGTGGCCACAGATAAAAGGCTGGCCTATAGCATCTCTTACAGTTATCAGTGCTCCTGCAACCCCAGTCGTGCCCCAAACCAGCGTGAGAACTGGGGTAATGGACATTTCCCTGCCAGATGGGAAGGGAGTACTGGGAATGTGAATGTAGAGGGAACAGCTCTGATTTATTCATTCCCACAATGCTGCCTAAATGCTGCATCCCATGGGCAAAGCAGAGACCAGCATTGACTTGGCAAAGGGGAAAGGCCAGGACTTGTGGCTTTCGGACACTTGGTTACAAAGTTCCACAGGCCAAAGTGTATGTCAGGGTGGGAGTGGTAGAGGAGAAGAGGGCAATGTGGTCTAAACTGCAGTTTACAGCAACTTCATGAAATTGTAATCTTCGGGGGACAGCTCGGCCATCGCTCCTTGAAGAACATGGGGATGAATTACTTCCTACCAAACTAAGCATATGTAGTGCTTCTTCCATGGCTTTGTCCCTTTTCCTTAAAAGCAGTGAAGATAAAACAGATTTCATAGCTGACTGAGCACCAGTTTTTGCTTTAGTTTGAGTATAATTTCACAGCACGCACTGACGCAGTGTGCTCAGTTTTTCATAAATGCTCAGTTCTGAATACGATATTCTGAAGAACTGACTAACATCAAAGATGTATCCAAAATCAATATTTGTATAACATACCAATGGAAGTCTGCTGAAATGGTGCTGGTTATACAGGTGCTTTGGATACGAACAGTTTAGAATGACCAAATAGCATGTAAGGTAGAGAATTGCAATTGAAAATTAAACATGCTGTGAGAGGTGTTACATTTAGTAGAAATGTGACTGTTTCAACACCTGTATATGCTTCGTAAGTCTGAAGTAAAATGAAAAAGAGAGGGATCAATAACATGTTGCTGGTATCTCCAGTATCACATTTAATAAATTGCCTTTCTTGACCTGGGCAACATATGATGAGTCTGATCAGATTAAGTGCAATGAATTTGATGCACCTAATTCAAATCGTAATGAACTTCATTCTACGTTACAGTGATATGAAAAGTTTGATACATTTGGCAGCCTTTTATTTACCAAAGGTTTCCACAGTGGAACAAGCAGAGCACAGCGTCAGAAACACAAACACCCTAACTAGCATCTGGCTCTTCTATTAATGAGAAATAACTGCACACTTTTGGACCAGTAAACTAGCAAGGAGTTAACACTGGTGCCTTAACTTACTTGTAACCGCTGACAATATGGCTAGCTAATTTATTCCTACTGATTTTTGTTACTGCAAAGCATCTTTTAAATATAGCTTTACCTGACTGCTTTTGCTGCTGATGGGTGGAAGTCGGTATTCCTTATTTCTCACCATTGGCTTGGTGTCAGGCTGATCAGGACCTTGTAAGTGGTTATCACCACTATAGAGGAATGCCAAAATACAAGGACAGGAGATATCAGTCATCATCACAAGTCAAATTCATTAAAGAGGAGGAACTGTTTTAAGTAAAGACTTTCATGCCAAAAGGGCAATAACAGGTAAAAGTGTTCATGTAATTTATTCAAAGAATTTTGTGATAACTGTCAAGTTATTCAACAGTTTTCTCTCATTACCATTTACTTCATGTACCTTGACTTGGCAAAGCCTTTAGGAAGACATTTAATCAGAAGTATGCAAATGGTCCTGCTAGCTTCAACAGGAAATCGGCACTTAGGAATAGCAAGTCTTAAATATTTTCTTAAATGTTGAGACATATTGGTACTAGTTATATATGATGAGTTATGCAGTCTTCATTTTTTTTTCTGCAGTGCAGTTGGAGAAATTTTCTGCAAGTTTTCAAATATTCCCTAAGCAGGGCTGTGCAAATCATTCTAGAGAAGCTGCTACTGGGTGACCTGAACCAAAGATGTTTCTAGTTCCATGCCAAAGCATAAGTCCTAGGGACTGAGGAAAGAAAGATTTTTTTGGTTGAATAAAACTTTTTATTAATCACTAAATATTTTTTAAAAATGGAATGTGCTAAACCTGGTCCCAAAATAACACTTCAAATTAAAAATGGAAATGCTTCACTTAGAAAATGTCATAATACGTATTTTTTCTGACATGCCTATTGCACGATGCAAGTTTGCAAAGGTTTTGGTTTCTCCAAACTGCCTTCCACAGAGAATAAAATATTTACAAGAAAAAAGAATTTGGCTTTCCTTCTATCACGATTTCTTCAACAGAGTTGGTCAAATGTTGCAAATACTTAGCAAGTGCTACATATAGTCTGTTTCCTATCCATCGTGATGGAAACAGGGCTTTTCTGTAAGTAGGGCATACAAGGTTGACACCCTAACTCTGGTCATATGTACTTGTACTTATAGTAATATGTGACTCCTACTCCGTTTTTCCTTTCCATAAATTGAAGACTTTGTAAAAGAGGCTAAAAGCTTAAATTCAGATAGCCTAATTTCTACCTCAGTTTTTGTACATCATGTTTCCTACTGGCTGGCCATAGATCTTCAGAAAGGTTTACCAGGAAAAATATTTTACAAAGGAATTTCGGGGAAAATGAGACAATCTGAATCTGGGCTTAGAGTGTCTTTATCTCCACGTTACAAACAGGTTAACTAAGACATGCGTAATGAAACAGCTTGCCCAAAGTCACGCTATAAGTAGGTGGAGAAGTGAAGAGCAGAAGCTGGTTGTCCAGGCTCCTCCCTGTTTCCCCCACGCAGGGCTGTACCTGTATTTGATGCAGCATTGTGGTGAAATACAATCAGTTCTCTATGTTTGCCTGTGCCTATTTCTTTGTCTTTACCAGAGGGCAGCATGTGGGCCTTCAGAGCTGTAAATGCTTCAGGCTGTTCCATTTTGTATATTACAGTGATCATATTTTTGATTATGGAACCGTGGCAATATTTTGAAATCATATGAGTGCTTTGTCTTTCTTTATAACCATCTAGGTTCAGGACACCTAGAGACAAATGATATGGAAAAAGGCCTCTGTGACATAGGTCCCTACTGGCACTGACTGTACAAGTAGAAAGACACCTAGACAGAAGGTAAGAAAAGCCTCTTTTAATTTTTTAACTTCACTGATGTAAAGCCTAATGAGGTGATTTTAATTTATTTGGCTACCAGCAACGGTATTTAAATGAAGCACATAATTTGTTAAATACTAACAAATATGCTTCAGGCTGTAAAGCTAATGTAATTTTTTGCTTCAGTGGTAGCCTCAGAGGCATTTGATTTCCCCTTGCCCAAACTTCAGCTTCATCTGTAAGCAGTCCATACCAGCAGATTTATCAAGCTTTTTTGTTTGTCACATTTTAAAATATGGCATTTTAATTTCTTCTTTAGCCTATTGGACCCTTCCTTGAGCCCCTTCCAAAGCCCTTGCTGCCTGTCCATCTGCCATTTCAAACGTGTGTCTGTGCAGGAACGCTGAGTGAGCCCTGCTGTCTGCTCAGCTCTTGTTCCATTGAACGTGTTGTCACTTGTATATAATTCTGCTGCTTGGTTTGTTTCTCACATTGCGTTCAGCTTAGGCAGTGGAGGAGTTTCTGACAACTGGACACTGAAATCTCCTCTAATCATTTTGACAAACAGAAGGCTATAGATTTTAGGACCTTATCACAGCTTTCATTGCAAGTACTTATATGCATCCTGCATCTAAATTTTCCTCATATTTTCTCGGCCTTGACCCTGTAATCTGTGAGACATAGAGCAGGCAGCATGGAGTCCTCTGGAAGCACCACAGAACTAAATGCTCACACTATGTCATGCTTACTACCTTGCTCACAGAAGAACATGGGATATTTGAATACCTAATGGGTTCTATATATAATTTATTATTTCAGAGTATTTTACGAAGGTTGTGTGGTTATTTTGGGGGAGGGAGGAAAGGGAGTATTGTTTGGTTATTTTCCAGACAGAATGATGTATGAAGCTCCAGAGAGCTATTTTAACCATCTGATACACATAAAACTGGACTAAGAGGTACTTTAAATTATAGATTTTTTTATTTTTTTGTGAGAATTCTTTTGATATGAAGCCACATAAATATTGGGGTCTTTTATGATGACTGTTGTTGCAGAGATTTTGATGGACATTTTTAATACATCAAAATAAATTGCTATTAGAGGGAAAAATGAAATGCTTTCCAGCCATAGAACACTGAAACAAATGTGCATCTGTGGAGATACTGGGAACGGTTGTTAGGGAGCAAGACCAGTCTTAAAAGACCAAAGAAATGTTGATTGTAATAACTGTGTTCAGTAAAAAACATAAAGACAACTACAAAATTTCAAGTAATATACAGAGTTAATACAATATTCTTGCAGGAACATTTTGCCAGGAAAAAGGGGAAATATTCTTTTATCCCAGTTAGGGGGAGGAAAAGCATTATTTGACTCACAAATCTTCTGGAAGAACACTTGTGTTCTCTGTCAAATATATGTAAGTTAAACAGTATTTAAAGTCTTTTCACTGGGTTCTGCTGGATGGAATATGTCTCAAGGGCAATCCAAGGAAGGGGAACATTTGATAAACACACATGGCTCCAGGCAGAGCTCTGTGCATCCCCACAGAGCTATGATGCCAATGAGCTTTCTGCCGTGCCACACGTTTTTTTCCTTCTCCTTTGGGCTCTGAATCAAATCCATTTGAAATCAGTGGGGCTTTTTCTGTAGACTTCAAAGAGCTCTGGACTGACATTGTGGAGAAAGTGCAGGTCAGGAAGTACTAATCTGAGCTTCATTTCCTTTTGCTTTCCTTTTCCATTACTTGCCTTAATTTCAGAAAGGAACATGCTATATTCCATCTGTTCTCAAGCAGTCCTGGGCCGTGAGCCACCAGAGCCTGGCATCGTGTTATTGGGCTCTCAGAAAAGGAAGGAGCACAGTTGTTCTTCTGTTCTCCTGGCTCCCTTAATGGCTGGCTCCTTCCCACCCTATCTTCTTTTCCTTTCTCATTATATGGTGCAATGGAAGAAAGTATCTGGCATCTTAATAATATTAGTTTTATGGTAATCTAGTCTTCAGCTGTGAGATGAACATCAGATGCTTACATGGTCTCTCTACCCACACACAATGTGTGTTTGTGTGTGCATATAAATTTGTACTGTACCATTGCTGTTATAAAATTTCTTAGAATTTAAAAATGACTATGAGCGGGTATTTATGGGAGAGGCAGAAATAGATGATGTCCCCATCCTACTACAGGGATAACTGCTATTGCTTAGCTCCTTTTGCATCTAATGGAAAGACGAAAGACTGCCTGGAATCACATTGCTGAAAACTGCATCAATTTGGGAAGCAAAATAATTCACTTAAAATTCTTCCCTCTGTATGCAAATGGATGTTTTTCCAGGCAAGCCCATACATGGCTATGGCCATTTGAAAACCAGGGACCACATATTCTACCCCCTTCCCTCCCTGCTGCTGTCCTTCCTGGTGTCCAGCTTCATGCCCTTTCCCCTCCCTTCCCTTCCCGTAACTTCCTGATAACTGAGCATGGAAGACTCTTAACAGCGCTTGCAAAGGGTCAGAGCGGGCTGGAGTAGCTGTGATTTAGGGGTTAGATACTCTGATGAGGGCTAACTTGAGGCATAGCCAACCTCTTCCAAAGGACAATGCAATAAGGTTGGATTTAACTTGTCAAAATAAGCAACAGCGCTGTTCCGGAAACAGTGTCTTCCTTTCTTCCAGCAAAACCTCTCTTTTGCTGACTTTCAATGTCTACATTTGTGATGACCTTCCTGTAGCACAGAAATTCTGCTTCAGGCAGATTTTTGCAGAACAAAATTCTTGTAATCCTCTCCTCTGGTAGAGGCAAATACGTTTTGTAGTGAAATGATTTCTGGAGATGGAGTCTCAGACATCCCTCCCACCTCTTCTTTCCTTCTCACCAAAAGGATGATTCCTAAGTGACACAAGAAGACGCATTTTGCAAAGCAAGTTTACAGTTAGTAGTTAAATATATGTGAGATAAGCAATATCACTGAAAAGATAACTCTTCCTCCCATTCCTTACCCCAAAGACAAAGGAACAAAAGCCCGCCTTATACAAAGTACTTAAAGCCTCTAATATAGCATACAGCAGATGTAGTCTGAAGTTTGAAAGAAGATAAGCCAGGGAAATTTCATGTTAATCATGTAAAAAAACATTGCTTGTGGGTGATCTTCCCTGCTTGCTGCTACTCTTTGTGCTGTTTCCTACTATTTGAGCCCTTGCCACTGGTCAGAGGGGAGCTGTGGGTTCGTGTGGAGACCAGCACTAGCACTGACAGCCTGTGAGGGTGCCCAGGCAGACACTGCATGTTGTGGGAGAGGGCTGCTGAGGTCCCTAGGTAACAGCTGTGTTCCTTTATGTGATAAACCTGACAAATCTAAAATTTATACTGAATTTAGGTATGCAAGAAGACCAGGAGATGCACTTATGTCTGGTATGAGACCACTGATGGTTTTTATTAACCGTGAACTCTCTGAATGGTTTTGTACATTCTGCCAAAGGGAAAAAGAGAAAAAGTGTGAGTCTTGTGTTTAACTGAACAGTGAAAGACTCTGAACTGGAAAAAAAGCCCAACTACCCGTTTTTTGCTATTGTATGTGCTAGAAGTGTACCCAACAGGTAGCTGATAACTTGGTAACTCTAGGATGTTACAGGTTTCCATGGTGGCAGACTAGCAAGAAAAAATGTGAACTGGCATTTTCCACCCCTGCAGTTCTATAGCTCCTTGAAATAGAGGAGTTTGCTCAAGAATGCCATCTCAAGCCAGAGGCTGGGAAAGTTGGAAAATAGACCATATTCCCAAGCAACTTGCTGTTCCCGCCCAGAGGTCTGAAACGGATAGAGGATAAAGTAGGGCTGCCGCACTAGCTTTGTGCCAAAGGAGTTTTACACTGAGGACAGATCTACCAGGAACATGGCATTTTTGTGCACCAAGTTCTTTGCACTTTACCTATATTCATCGTGGTTCCTCCCTTACATGTCTAGAGAGCCAACTCTGGAAACACTAGCAAAAATAGTATTTTTACAACAGAGCCATCTTAACAGGAAAACTGCTCATTAGGAAAGAGGACACTGGACAAAAATCATAGAGACAGATGCATTTATTTTTTTGTCTGGTATGAGCAGAGCAAAAATAATATTTTCAAATATGATGTGTTGAAATCTCATGGGGGAAAAACAACAGAAAGACTCATCAATTAATCATGCAATAGCAGGGAAGAAAGCAAGTATACAGAATCCCTAGGTATATTTGATTTCATAGGCAGGGTTACATTCTTCTGTGGAACTCTAATTCAAAGTTTTTGAAGCATCCATATTAGACGAAACTGGCCTGGAGTAATAATGTGATTGATAAGATGAAAGAAAACTCTGAAAGAACTGGTATTCTCTCTTTTCAAAAAGAAAAGTTACATTAGTGTCCTCAATAGGATTACAAGCCAGAAACAGGTACAAAAAGCATATAGGCCTGACTCTGCTGCCTGTGTCTGGCATTGCTACTTGTACCTGCTTAGAGCAGGTTCAAATGAGGAACTCCCTTGCTATCACATTCTACTCCCACGCTGAGAGTCTGCCTTAAATTAAAATGTCAGTAAAGCTTATAAAGCAATGGGCTATGAGGAGAAGCAAATACAGTGGGTTTATGACTTAATGCAAATTAAATATCCTAATTCACAGTCTTAGCCTTATAGCCACAGTGGGATTAAAGTCTACTTGACTAGAGAGGTAGGGTCGTCAGCTCTTACTTGTATAAACCTGTTTGTTAAAGGTTGCACTCTGCCATGCTTCCTTAGCAATTTCAGTGCAGCCGCCTCTGCCGTCATTCCCAGAAAAGAGGGGCGATGTAGACATATCATTCAGGTCCCTGCAGTGCTCTGTGGAATTATGAAAAATGATTCCCAACCCCCACTAGGTAGTGACTGAAATAGGTATTGAAGCCAGAAACACACCTGTCCATTAGAATACCTCTCCCTCCTCTTAACACGGTTTAACGTAACTGCAGATGGCCTCATTGCCATGTGCATAGCCAACCCTCTTTGAATGCCAGCTCACACCAGATATCTGACATCTTACTGGGATTAAAACATTTAAAGAATGTCATTGTTATTAGTTTAGAGGTGGAATTTTACATTTGGACTATATGCATAACTACATACATATTCAATTTGGATTACCTTTTATCACAGCCTTTTAATCTATCTGCCAATAGGTAGTTTAGAACATGGATATGATAAAATGATTAAAGAAAAGTGTAGCATGCTGAATTTAAATAGAAACTTCTGCATAAAAGTATAGAATTTGCTTTACGAGTTACATATAGAACTGCATGTCATTTTGTAAATAAAATGGTATATTTTTCATGTGAATTTTCACAGTTGGTTCATTAATGGCAAGAGGAACAGCAGTGTAAGAGACTTGAATAACAATAAGGGCTGATTTTTTCCCCTGGCCAATGAAGTCCATTATCCTCTAAGTGCATTCCCTTATTCTGGCCTTCCCTATTCCCCATTACACTTGTGTCACTGCTGGAACAAGACCCAGAATGCGATGGAGACTAATCAACCAAACCTTTTTTTAATCTATTTTTTTAAAGAGCCATCATGTAAAAATGTTTTTACCTCTGTCAGCTCTCTTCACAAGCAATATAATACAATTTATTTTCATTCTGTTAGCTGATTTGGGCTGTCATATATGTTAAGTCTTTCAGTAAACCAACTTTCATATTTAATACTTTACCTTACTATCTGCAAGCAAAAGGCCTTGCTTTTGTTTTAATGTCGATATATATGGCTTATACAGGCCTTTTAAATGATTCACAGCATATCTTAACAAGCCTGTTGAACAGAAAATAATAATAATAATAATAATAATAATAATAATAATAATAATAATAATAAACAACAACAAACCCAGTTTTCATTGATGGAGATTACTAGCTGTTTTCAATGAAAATGATGAAACAATGAAGGGCTATGAAAGATTTAAAACAAAAGGATTACCTAATTATCTGTATGCGTATGAAATTGTACCATCAGGTTTGCAGATGAAGCAAACAAAACTGCCATTTTCTGCTCATGTGGAATTATGTGGGTATTGCAATTTACCTTCTATTATTTTAGCAGGGGCTGAATTGGAGCCATCTGCAGTTCTACGCTATAAGCATGAGAGAGATTGCGAGAGCTCTGTTTTCACATCCCTTTGATACAATAATGGAATTCTGTGATAGAAAAAATAAGAAAAAAGGAATGATTCTGAAAGAAAAGAGAAGATTGATTGAGGAATTTGGTTAACACTTGGATAAGCAATTTTAAATTCTGGATTTTTAGTAATAAGTAGAACTGCACAGAACTTGAGAAAACCTACCTGAGCTGAGGCTTTTGTTCAAAAGGTTTGAGGGAAAAAAAAACCCAAACTGTGAGTAGGTATCTGCAATAGAAGGAGAGGAAATGGAAGGGCCAGTTATCTCAAAGCAAAAAAGATTATGCATCAGCATTGATTAGTTCCCTAAAGAAGCCCTGCCATTTTTAACTTGCACTGTGCATTTAAATGGGTGAAGGAGCATGAATGAAGCTAGGTTTTATATCTGTGTGCGTGTGCACTTTAAATGCAGTTGTACCATTCAATTAAGCCTGATGGTTTAATTTTAATTCCCAGATTGTGGCATTTTATGTTTGGGAAAGAGAATACAATTCTGAGCATAAGAATGTGATGGCTCTGATGCAAACAGCTTTTTGAAACAGCTTTCTTTGTTTGTCTTTTTTTTTGTCTTTTTTTTTTTTTTTCATTTTAAAAGTTAAAAATAAGGAATTTTCTGTACTTGTAAGACATAAGGAGGAATTCCCCCACAGCAGAGGTGTTAGCTATTACAAAACGTCCATGTTACAGAGCCCAGAACACAATGTTCAGCCACGGCCTTATTCCTCCCCTAGAGAGGATGGGATTAACATCCTGCAAACAGGTCTTGCTTTGAGATAGTGTATCTAATCCTGCATCTCCCTAGCAATATAGGCATATTTATAGGCGTATAACTCCATAGTCCTTGGGGCTGGGGAAGGGACGTATTACACTTACTTAAGTCTAACATAATTTTATTTGTATATCTAAAGCCCAGCAATTATTTGGTGTGCATAAAACAGCCCTTTACTCATAGTCTGAGAGGAAGGATGGAGATGGCATGGTTAAGGCAGCGACAAGGTATTTCTATATCCTCCTGGGTCTTTGGCCCCTGGTGAAACCAAATGGCCAAAGGGGACTCCTTAAGTTATGGCAGCTCAGCCAACTGACCAGCATGGCTTACTGCTCAGGCCCTTAAATGGCAGCCTGGGAGTGGTCTTCCTCACCAGCCCTGCTGGGGTGGAGAGGGGTGATGAGGCTACCCCTCAGGCTACCTCTCAGTGACTCCAGGCTGAATTGAGGCTTTCGTAAAGTTCTGATGCTGTTACATAGTAGAAAAGTGCCTTTATGAAACAATGACTCCACTCAGGATTTAAATCTAGAGGTATCTTCTTTACATAGATGCTTTGCTCCACATGCCTAGAATAAATGACAGACAGAAGGGATTAATGTCCTATTTACCATAGCTGGTTCTCACAGCAACAGGCAGCATAGCTGCAGCTTAGCTACAGCATGGTGACAACATTTCTCAAGACCAAGTTGAGGGATAGAATGAAAAGCAAAATAAGAAACCTGAATAATCAGAGGTATTGATAGAAGCTAGCAGGATTCACTGGTAGGCTTCCTTCTGTGTAGGATGTGATAAAACTGCATTTTAAAATCAGCAAGATATTCTCATTTAATAAATGTCCACATTTTTTCTTCTCCTGTAGTTTAGCTTTGTTATTCAGAATGATCTCAAACAATGCGCCTGCCAAAAATTATTCTAGAATATAGGGAATTGTCATGACATACACCTAGTTTAACTGGGAATAATTCGGAAGAGATGATGTCCCAGCGCATTCCTGTGTGTGGTGAGCTGTTTGTCATTTTCTGTTTTAATGCAGATGCTAGCAGAGTACAGACCTAGAGATAAGTGTTTTAAATAGGGCATCCAATAGGTCTGAACCAAAGAGTTTCATAAATATTCAAGCAAACACTGCTTCCCTTGAAGCCTGTGGTTAAATCTGCCAAACCCTGTAGCTTCAACAAAACTGTACAATTGGGCTCAGTATGAACCGTGTGCTTTTAAGTCTTCAGATCATCTATTGCCATTTTGTAAAATCTGCAAATTATTTAAAGGACTATTTTAATAAGAAAAGCATGATAATCTGTGAAGAAAACATGATTGAATTAGCCACACTAGCCCATATTTAGTTAGGCCAAAGGAGAAAAAATAAAATGGGTTTAAGAGAGAGAGAGAAGAATACAGAAAGAAGAAGGAACAAGAGAGGCACACCAGAACTGCAAATATTTAAACGGCTATAGAAAAACAAAAAGGAATTACTTGTTGTCCATTTCTGAGGTGAATATAGGAAGAAATTATATCCTTAGGTTCGAGCAAAGATGATTTACATTAGCTGTTAGGAAGAAGCTTTGAACTGCAAATTTCTAAAGCATCTGAAATCCACAACTGTTTCATTCTTGTCCCAGAGAGAGGAGAGTGGGGAGAAATGTCTGCCAAGAACGATCTCTGTGTTTGCATGATCTCCTTGTCTATTGTTCTCCTACCATGGGGTTTTCCTTGGAAGGAAGTAATATGACTCATCAAGTGAATATTCAATTAGAACGAAGGGGTTCACCTAGTCTCTAATTTATCTGCTATCTATATTTATATCCTTGATATTATTTAGTTTACTCGGTGGAAGAGCTACAGCATTATTTTCTGTTGCTCTATAAATATAGATGAGAAACAGTTTTGTTGATACATTTAAATAAGGCAAGCAGCAGAAGAAATTCAACTCGTAGCACACTGCCACATCTAACAGCTAAATCAGACTTTAGTAAGGAAATATGACTGAACTGATATGGCTTCTTGCTGTTTTTCTGGAAATGTGCAAAAATAGAAGTTGGGGGGGGAAGAGAGAAGAGAAAGAAAATAGTTGGGGTATTCATATTGGAGAACTGTTTCCAGTATTTGAGCTCAAATTCTCTTAAAGTACAGAGTATTGAGCCTACGTCTGAATTTTTTAACTTTAGTAATAAATTATCTCTGGATGTGACAGCCAAGACAAGAACTTGTAGGAGCTATAATGTTAACATAAGCTCTCATCTTGCAAAGAATTGCGTGTGCTGAACTTCACTTATATGCAAACATCACCTGGGTATTTGCAGATGGTAGGTCTCAGGCCAGATCTGAACAGCATTTGTTATAGAGCATAGTATTTATTGCTAGGGATAGTCAAATGGGGAGACGATATTCAGTCTTGATTCACAGGTGTCTTAAGACTCTCATACATGTAAGTGTTCACCAAGCCAAGTAAAAACCTGACTATAGTCTCTATTCCAAAACAACTAGCAAATCAGCAAGACTAACGGTTTCTATCATAAGCATTTTATTCTCCATATACTGATGTATAGGACTCTCTAGACTAGTTTGACTTAGGTATTTTTAAAAAAGAATTTTAAAAAACCCTTTTCTTTTTTCTTTTTGACAATGAAAATATGAGAGCAAGTCTATACACTGAGAATGCTTAAGAGTTAGTGGAAAGGAAATCTGATACAGATACTTCCTTGTTTGAAAATCATTATGTTCTCTTTTTGGGAAGTGGAGCTCTTTCCCGGCTTTCTCTGTTAGCGATATCTAGGTCCTTCCTGGCAGTATATCCATCAAGAGGGGCTCAAGGAGACCTGGACTGGTGCACTGCGTTCTGTACGTGCAGAAGTGCACTGCGTTCTGTACGCTTCTCTAATGCTGCCATCACAAGTAATATGTGTCATCACATTTGGAAATCAGACCTGTCTACATGTAAACCCCAGTTTTCTTAACTGACTTAAGAAAATGGGACAATTCTGTTTACAGGCTTTCTGGTGAAGGAGGTTGAATCATAGGCATTTAGAAGGTGTCTAGTTGGGTTTTTTTTCTTTCTATTTTTTACTTTTACCCTTTAAAGTTACGCTGCAGGAATGGTTTGCAATTGAACTTGCTTCCTGTATTTGAGGAGTATTATGTTTGCTAATTCACAACCATTCCCAGAAATTTCTGAGAAATATTTTCATATTTGTATGTGATAACATTGTGCAAATACTAATTGTTTTCACAAAACTATAATGTCTGACAGGCATTGCTGTTAAACATCCAGTGCTGACAGATCTGTAAAACATTAATAGTTTGCAGTTACAACATCTACCTGCATTGGAATTTCTTTTCTGTACATTATCATAAACCCAAACTCTTGAAAGTTTAAGGCTTGTTCTAGCAGGGAGACAGCAAGGAAGTGGAGATGTCCACATCTATGATAATAGATTGACTAGAGTAAATAAATTTTGAAAACAGACTCTAAAGTAACTCATGAAAAATATCAACCAAGAAATGCCCAATCTAGTACAATAACTCCTTCCAGCAGTCATACCACAAGCGTTGCTTTTATGTCCTTCTGCTGTAGTATTTATTTTGTGCCATTTACATTGCTCATTGCTCTCACTTCTTTGGAGGGTAAAATCTCTCTGAGCCTGGAAGACTAATTATGAATTACCAAATTGTTCAAATCAAACAACAACAAACACAACCGGAAATAAGCACAAGGCACCACAAAATATTCTCAGTTCATTTTTTACTATAGTAATGTGGCTAACATGATTTATGATGATACAATACCAACATTGTCCATGATGTATACTAATAGTCAATTCCAGTCCTTTCTTAGGCTCTGAACTCCAGGGCCTGGAGCAATTCCTTACTCTAAGACTTTCAACACAAGATTTTTTCACATACGTGCTTGCCTTACAGAGCTTAGGGTGACTAAGGGGTTTGTTCAGATGGTTCTGTAAATAGCTTTACATGCTAGGACACAGAAGGGACTCTGTGCTTTTATATAAAAGCAGATCCTCCCCTTGGTGATGAGCAATGCTGAAACCTGATGGAAGGAAATTAGGGTAATTAGTACACCACTAGAAGCTGAAGAGTATCTCTTTACCCCACAGCTCATCCCACATTTGTGTTGTGGCAGCACAGCTCCTCCAGCCTCCATCAGGCCCACAGTTCACCCCTTTCTGAGCACCAGCAACTCCAGTTGCCCCCGTGCAGCTTCTGATGACACCCTACGGCCTCCCAGCAGATGGATTTTGCTCTGCTGCTCAGGTCAGTCAGTGCTGGGCTTTCTCAAGTTCTCAGCCTCAGCAGCAGTGGGACAACATCAGTAAATGGCAAAGTCCTGCCTTTCTAGGAGCTGGATCTCTCTCTTACAAAATCACGTGAACCAGCAGGCGTTTCCCCTCTCGGTCATGCTGGCTAGTTGTACTGCACTTCTCCTGTGCTGAGACATGCAGTTCATGCTCACTCCTAAGCAGGGCTGTAAAATCTGAGGAATGGGGTGTCGCAGGCCCTGCTGAATAGCACTTCAGCGGGACCAGTTAATCCCTTGGGTTAACTAAGCACCACCTGTAGGGCTGAACTCAGGTTTTCCTGCGGTGATTCTAGCTTGCTTCTGAGGCAAAAAGGTATTTTTGCAGTCAGATAATAACTTATATGTGGACAGAATACATTAATCACTCTGGTTTTAGGATTGTGTGGGTGGGAAGACTATTCCTGAGAATTTCAGAAGGAAGTGATAGTTATAGCATCAATGCCTATTTATTTTTGTCCTAGTTACATCTCTTCCACATGTTTCTGTGAGAGAGCCAGATTGATTGAGGGTGCATGAGCCTTTCCAGGGGGATGTGTTTGATTTTTGGTGTAATGCCTAGACTCTGGATCCTGCAAAAAGATCCATACTGAGCCTTCTACCATAGGATTAGGCCATTTACGTTCTGCTAGGTCAGTTAGAAGGTAAACTGAAGCATTTTAAAAGGTCTTTTTTAAACGTTTTGACCTGAGAAATAATTGTGGTGTATATTGAGAGTAAATCACCAAATAGATATTTTCGTATGACATACTTTACAACAGGCAAGGTAGCCTCAATAAATACAGTCAATTAAATCTGAAATTGGTCTTGGGTTTGGTCTGCTGAAGACTTTGAGGCTGGCTTTCAGTAGCAGTTCAGACCATGGTAGCGATCTCTTAAATTATACATCCATAACTCATGTTTATTAAATGAAATGTGAAATGTACTTAGAAGCCACACCAAACTTAATTGCCTCTTTTATAATAGCAACACTTCTACAGTAGTAAAACAATTGATTTTCTTGTCTGGGTTAATATTGCCCTAGTTTATAGAAAAATAGAATAAATTATCTATTAAAAAACCAAAGCAGACTTTGAAGAAAATTCACCTTCAGATAAATAAATACTTAATCTGTGAAAACTGTTTAAAGTGCTTAAGTAGAAGAAAAATACCTAATCCACAAGAAAACAAAACCTGTGGAAAACATTTGAAGGTAGAGAGAACATTAAAGATGCAAATGGAAAAGTTGATTTTGTATGATACAAATTTAACCATAAATGCAAAGACGGATCAACCTAGGCTAATAATAACGGCCATTTCCACATAATTACTTAGGGACCTCAACTGAAGAGTGGGCACTGCTTAATGCAAAGGCTGCTGGGGCTATTATTAAATCATTTTTCTCCAGTTAAAGAACATGATTATTTTCTTGTGGGTATGAGAGAAAGAGTGGATTTTCCATTTCTGAATGACAATATATATGCTCTTAGACGTACTCCAGCCTGCACTTTTAAATACTTTAAAGAGAAATTAGGTTGTTTGGAAGGTTTTAGAAAAGTGAATGCATACATTTTTATCTAGCTGAATTCTAGCTGCTTATAAAAAGAGTAAAGAATACGGTTTGAAAATATAATTTATTTTATAGTGACATCAAGACATTTCTGGCAAGTAAAATGTCTATTTCAGATAATAAGACAGGGCTAGATAAAATGTGTTGAAAATCATGCTGATAGCATAAGCTTTCAATTGGCAATATTTTTTGAGAACTTTTAAAAGTCTTTGTGAGTGGGTAAAAGTAATATGAAAATATGCTCGAGGAGTAAAAAAATCTACCTTGAATCTACAACTGCATAAAAAGGATAAATATTAGCAGACACAAAGGAGTCTTTAAGAGTGAAGTAGCTAAATGAAAGTGTCAAATGTAGGATCATTGTGTGCTTTTGCAAACCTCTGCAAGGAGGATCACTAGTACAATATAGCACAAAAAGACTAAAGCAAAACAGAGCAATGAATGTGGAGAATCTGTAAATATAGTGCTTGATTATTTAAGAAGTAAAGATGTTTTAGAAGTCCCTTACAGAAAATAAAACTTTCTGTTTCCCTGAAGCATTTTTTATTACATGCTTTCAAATCCAAGAGACCTTCCAAAATATGAAAGAACAAAGTAGGAAAAAACACAGATACTTTGGAAAGTTTGGGGGAATTAGGAATCCAAGTCACAAAACTTGCAAAGTGCTGTTATTATTCATGGATGATAACTCAGCTGCTTGTAGATGATTGTGATCAACTCCTGATAAATATCACAGTGATCCAGATGTGTAAATGAAGAAGATGATTTGAGGAGGACAACTGACCTTTCTGTTGAGTAGGTCAGTAAGCAACTGAGTTTAGATTGGTGGCTTGCTTGGTTTTGTGTATCGTGAAACGCCAAAGTAGTAATGTGATGGTTTCCAAAGTGCTTCATGGTACTTTGTCCATAAGGTCATCTAGCCTTTACATGGAGAGATAAAGTATATATAGAATAACTTACTCATTTAAGATATTACTTTATTTCTGTTGCTTCTGAAGGTGAACTGTGAAACCTAATCAAATATATTTTTTAGATAGCCTGACTTTGCTATCTAGACCAGATTTAAGCAACATTGAAAGGAAAACTTCCATGTATTTTAACGATGTCATAGCAGCAGGTTTAGCTACACCATCTCTTTTTAGTCTTTCTCAAGAATATCTTTGCAAGGATGGCCTCTGTGCCCACAGACTTCAGAATATCATTTGCAATTCTGTGATTCTCAGATAGGGAGTTTACTGATGTATTTTTCTCAAGAAGAACCTTTGTGTTGTGGTCTCCTGTGAGAGATTTTGCTCTAGAAGCTGTGTCCAGGCAAGTGACATAACTGTTATCAAATGGTATGCTCATAAAAGTGTATTATTTAATTATTTGTATGAAGGTAGCATGCAGGGAAGAGAGCTAAAAGGAACCAAGGGCGTACCTTCATCTAAGCCTTGGGCTTTGTATTTCCCTTGCAGCTCTGTCAGGCCTAACTGGTTACAAATACTCTTGCCTCTGGCTAAGCTAGGATTCACTTTGTTTCCCCACAGAGCCAAACTCTTCATTCTTCATCTCAAAGGTCAGGTTTTCATCTAGCCTAATGTCCTGTGTATTACAAAGATACACAGAGCTTCCTACCAGGAAATCCTCTTCTCCACTACCGAGGGCTTTGAATACCTTGGGCAGAGGAACAACTTCAAAAGTGGTGTTAGTTTGATGGTTTTTTTTAGCTTGAAAGGCATTGCCTGCCTTTCTGCAGATTTTCAGTGTGCTGGTGCAGATACATAAGTTTCTTTGAACCCTCGGAGCAAAAAAAATCATAATCAAATGAAAGAAATAGATTCTACTTGTGAAGTATAATGAGCATTTCCCATGGTCCTTGCACAAACAGGTTAAAAATACAAAGAATATTGTTGCTTTTTTTATGTTGCTTTCTTCTCCTCTTTCCTTGCTGGCACATTATACATCTTTTGATAAACCTGTATAGCCTAGCACAGATGCTAGCAGATTTTCATGTGCTTTCTCTTCCATCTTGATGGACAAGTTCTGTATTGATTTAAAGATCTGTCAGTGGAGGGAAACAGAGTCCTATCTCAAGAAAGAACCAGCTAGGACATACATCATTGCCATGCATCCTGTGCTCAACCATGCCAAAACACTGAGCAACAGTGGGACTTAAAAATACATTGAATAAAGTTCAGAGTATTCTAAAATAAAACCAGAGAAGGATCCACCATCAGTGGTGTCATGTTTAGACACTCACTTTGGGTACTTCTGAAAGCTTATTCTAAAACTAGTTGTCTTAGCAGCAGCTTCTTAAAAATAATGTATGTATTTGGAAAACCAATCAGCTGAGTTAAGTTGAGGTTTTAAGCTTTTAAAAATCCTGTTATCCCTTGAGTCTGATAAGCCATGAAAACCTGTGTAAGTCACCAATGAAGCCCGTCTGTTGGTTTTTTTTTTTTAATGGGTAAAAGATCAGATATATTTGAATCTCATTCAAGCCAATTACATTCTTTCCAAACAAATGAACTGAAGCTATTAATGGATCTCACTTTGCCCTAGGCTTTTAGCTACCAAATCCACTTCCCTTTGGTTGTTTCTCTACAACATACCAAATATATAGTGTTTCCTTATTGCTGTTATCACATTTTCATGTGCTTTGTGCCACACAGGAAAGTTACATAGTTTTGTATCAATTTATACAATCTTAATGAGAAGGTTGTAATAAATAGGAAATCTTCTGGGGAAGTCTTTTGAGTTTTTAGTGTAGTCATTACAGGTAGGGATACTCTAAGTTGCATAAAATTGTGAAAGGTGCCTTTTTCAGGCTATATTTGTTTTTAAAACTCCTGGCTCTCATTCCATGAGTGTTAAGTTGAATGGATGAAGGATTTTAGAAACTATATAGGAGGAAGTTGACACCTCTGCTGTTTTTTTAGTGAATCAAAGTTGTTGCTATTGCCTGAATTGACACAAGGCCAAAGGTATAAGAGGAAGGTAGTAAATGCAAAACTTCCCTCTCCCCTCACAAAGTCTGGAATTGGTTCAGTGTGATGTGACATTTCAGTTGAACTTGGCTGCAGTTTGTTTCACATTCCTCATTTAGACACATTTCAAACTGTTAGATCTTGATTTTCAGTTCTTCGTGGCTGATTGAAAGCTCTCAGATGTGCAGTGATGCTGCCTTAACTCTAGCAGAACACAGAACTCCACAGTCATCTCCTTGATAGGGAGAAGAGTGATTTCTGCAAATATGTTTTGCATATTTTGAAAAAAATTCTTCTTTGGGGCAGATTTGCAAATTAATGTCATAAATGCCACCTTATTTATAAATTGTATAACTGAAAACATGATAAGCCAATTATGGTATTTAATATATTATTGTTGAAAGATTGCACTGTAACTCCTGTTCTGTACTAGAAATAGCGCTCTAAATCTATAAGTAGGTTATGCCTTGATGATCAAGTATTTCAAGTTAATTAATCTGATGAACAAGTTAACTTCTCTTGTGTCTCTGCCTTTTTACATGAGACAGACACAGATCCTCCTGAAATAAAAACTCTGCTTATGAAGAGTATGGCTTGAAGGCAAATTGAAGGAGACAATGCATAAACCCTTTGTTGATGTTAAATTTATGTATTCAATTGAATCTTGAAAAAAAATTTAATGTGCTGTTGAATCTTGGAATATTAAAATCTTTCAAGTGGCACACATTTCATCTTTGGCCAAACAATCAATATCCAATGCAGGGTCAAATTTTGTCCTTGGATATTGACGTAAGCAAGTTTTGATAGTTTCTCATGGGCAAAGTGTCTTGGAGACTGAATAAAGAAATGCAGCTGGACAAACCCAGAAGCAACTATTCCCAGACCTACCTGACAAGGTAGGAAAAGAAACAATAATTACAAGCTAGTCTTTTCAAAAAGGCACCTGGTCTCTGCCTCAGTGTTCTACTGTACTGGATTATTTGCTTTGGACAGTCTAACGCAAGCAGTATCTTCTGCTTTCTGCTGTCAAAACCCAATTAATTTCTTTCAGCAAGATCTTGAGCCACTGTATTCCATGTGTTTGTCATCTCCACGATTCACTTTTGTAATTCATTCACCCTGCCCAGGCTTACTTAAGCTCAGAATGAAGCCATAATTCACAAACAGTGTGGTAAACCACATCCTTGGGCAGCGGCAGCATAGAAAGCCTATTATACAGGTGCTTTATCACATCTGCTATACTGGGTTCTGAGGGGAAAAAACAATTCCTGTGATAGATTAAGTCTATCCCAATAAGGGCTTCATAAATCAGTGCTACCAAAAGCAGGAGTGGCTCTGAATGTCTGCTGAGATCCAGGAGAGGCTGTAGTCTGGCAGATAATTTAAAAAGAAAGAGAAATGCCCTTAATGGAACTGAGAGGAAAGACCAATCAAGTGTAGGGAAATGGGTCTCGTAACCTCTCATTGCTGTAGGATTCACTCACTCGTTACTTCATCGTGCCATTCCTCCAACAGCAAAAGCAAAAGGAAACCCACAGCATGCTCAGAGAAATAGTTTGAGATTCAGCTGGGAGAACTCACTGACTTTGGGTAGAAGTCTCAAATCACTGTGAACCAAAGGCACTTAGGAGGAGGGACGTGATAAATTCTGTTAGACTATTATCAGAGTATTTTTGACCTTGGGGTTGAGGTTTTGATGAAGGTTTGGCAGTATTATTTGTTTATTGGAATTGTTTTGCCCAGTTTTATGAGTAAGTGTGTCACTCAACTCATACCTGCAGCAGGAAGGATGTACCTCCCTACTCTTTATTATTTTAGTGCAAAAATTGTAACTGAGTGTGCGAATGACACGATAACTTTTGAGACAAGGTTAGTGGCAGATTATCTGCCAAGATCCTGACAAGTAAGCAACTTCCAGTAGAACAGGTAAATCAATCTTCCAGAAGGTTATGATGATATAAGACCTATGCATGAGTGCGAACAGGAACATTAGAGAGCAGTGAGGGTCTGCTGAGTTCTTGTGTGGGGGATGCCACTCATGTCTTGGTTCTGAGTATCCCCTTCTCCTAGACCTGGCCCACTTTTTTGGATGCCCCAGATATGTTTAGAATTAAAAAGTATAACAGAGGATTCTGAGTAATACTCTGTCCTCTGGGACAGGTTATGCAACTGGATGCTATTTTAACTCTACTGACGAATTTCTTTTCAGTAGGAAAGAAATATATATGCTGCACATTCAACACATAGTCTCATCTAAACCACGTACGTGTTAGATTATACTGTAGGAATAACCTTTTGGATTTTCTCTGCATTAATCAGTAATGGATAGATGAATTTTTCTTGGCTTTTAGCAGAGTGAACATAAAGCTAACAAGTAACTTAAAGATAAGAAAATGAGTCAATGCTGGATTATGTGAGCTCAAACCTATCACAAAGAAGCTTCTATGCCCTGTTGGCCGTCACAGTTCTAATCCCAGTTGGATGCTGCTTTGAAGTGGCAATTTATTTATAGAATCATAGAATCGTTTAGGTTGGAAAAGACCTTTAAGTTCATCAAGTCCAACTGTTAACCTAGCACTGCCAAGTCCACCACTAAACCATGTCCCTAAGCACCACATCTACACGTCTTCTAAATACCTTCAGGGATGGTGACTCAACCACTTCCCTGGGCAGCCTCTTCCAATGCTTGACAACCCTTTTGGTGAAGAAATTTTTCCTAATATCTGATCTAAACCTCCCCTGGTGCAACTTGAGGCCATTTCCTCTTGTCCTATGTCTTGCTACTTGGGAGAAGAGACTGACACCCACCTCGCTACAACCTCCTTTCAGGTAGTTGTAGAGCACGATAAGGTCTCCCCTGAGCCTCCTTTTCTCCCGGCTAAACAACCCCAGTTCCCTCAGGCGCCCCTCATAAGACTTCTTCTCCAGACCCTTCACCAGCTTTGCTGCCCTTCTTTGGACACGCTCCAGGACCTCAATGTCTTTCTTGTAGTGAGGGGCCCAAAACTGAACACAGTATTCGAGGTGTGGCCTCACCAGTGCCCAGTACAGGGGGACAATCACTTCCCTACTCCTGCTGGCCATACTATGTCTGATACAAACCAGGATGCTATTGGCCTTCTTGGCCACCTGGGCACACTGCTGGCTCATATTCAGCTGGCTGTCAACCAACACCCCCAAGTCCTTTTCCGCCAGGCAGCTTTCCAGCCACTGTTCCCCAAGCCTGTAGCATTGCATGGGGTTGTTGTGGCCCAAGTGCAGGACCCGGCACTTGGCCTTGTTAAACATCATACAGTTGACCTCGGCCCATCGATCCAGCCTGTCCAGGTCCCTCTGCAGAGCCTTCCTACCCTCAAGCAGATCAACACTCCCGCCCAACTTGGTGTCGCCTGCACACTTACGGAGGGTCCACTCAATCCCCTCATCCAGATCATTGATAAAGATATTAAACAGAACTGGCCCCAATACTGAGCCCTGGGGAACAACACTTGTGACCAGTTGCCAACTGGATTTAACTCCATTCACCATAACTCTTTGGGCCTGGCCATCCAGCCAGTTTTTTACCCAGTGAAGCATACACCCATCCAAGCCATGAGCAGCCAGTTTCTCCAGGAGAATGCTGTGGGAAACGGTGTCAAAGGCTTTACTGAAGTCTAGGTAGACAACATCCACAGCCTTTCCGTCATCCACTAAGCGGGTCGCCTTGTCATAGGAGGAGATCAGGTTAGTCAAGCAGGACCTGCCTTTCATAAACCCATGCTGACTGGGCCTGATCACCTGGTTGTCCTGTACATGCTGCATAATGGCACTCAGGATGATCTGCTCCATAACCTTCCCTGGCAGCAAGGTCAGGCTGACAGGCCTGTAGTTCCCTGGATCCTCCTTCCAGCCCTTCTTGTAGATGGGTGTCACATTTGCTAACCTCCAGTCAACTGGGACCTCCCGAGTTAGCCAGGACTGCTGGTAAATGATGGAAAGGGGCTTGGTGAACACTTCCGCCAGCTCCCTCAGTACCCTTGGGTGAATCCCATCCAGCCCCATAGACTTGTGTGTGTCTGAGTGGTGTAGCAGGTTGCTAACCATTTCCCCTTGGATTATGGGGCCTTCATTCTGCTCCCCGTCCCTGTCTTCCAGCTCAGGGGGCTGGGTACCTGGAGGACAACTGGTCTTACTATTAAGACTGAGGCAAAGAAGGCATTAAGTACCTCAGCCTTTTCCTCATCCTTTGTCGCTATGTTTTCCCGCACCTGCAATAAAGGATGGAGATTCTCCTTAGCTCTCCTTTTGTTGCTAATGTATTTATTGCAACATTTTTTATTGTCTTTTATGGCAGTAGCCAGGTTAAGTTCTAGTTGGGCTTTGGCCCTTCTAATTTTCTCCTGCATAACCTCACAACATCCTTGTAGTCCTCCTGAGTTGCCTGCCCCTTTTTCCAAAGGTCATAAACTCTCCTTTTTTTCCTGAGTGCCAGCCAAAGCTCTCTGTTCAGCAAGGCTGGTGGTCTTCCCCACCAGCTCGTCTTTCAGCACATGGGGACGGCCTGCTCCTGCGCCTTTAAGATTTGCTTCTTGAAGAATGTCCAGCCTTCCTGGACTCCTTTGCCCTTCAGGACTGCCTCCCAAGGGACTCTGTCAACCAGTCTCCTAAACAGGCCAAAGTCTGCCCTCTGGGAGTCCAAGGTAGCAGTTCTGATGATCCCCCTCCTTACTTCTCCAAGAATCAAAAACTCTATCATTTTGTGATCTCTGTGTCCAGAACGGCCTCCAACAGTAACATCACCCACAAGTCCTTTTCTGTTCACAAACAACAGGTCCAGCAGGGCACCTTCCCTAGTTGGTGCACTCACCAGCTGTGTCAGGAAGTTATCTTCCACACACTCCAGGAACATTCTAGAGTGTTTCCTCTCCGCTGTATTTTATTTCCAGCAGACATCTGGTGAGTTCAAGTCCACCATGAGGACAAGGGCCAGTGATTGTGAGACTTCTCACAGCTGCTTATAGAATATTTCATCTGCTTCTTCATCCTGGTTGGGTGGTCTATAACAGACTCCCACCATGATATCTGCCTTGTTGGCCTTCCCCCTGATTCTTACCCATAAACACTCAACCCTATCATCACCATCATTAAGCTCTAGACAATCAAAACACTCCCTAACATACAGGGCTACTCCACCACCTCTCCTGCCTTGCCTGTCCCTTCTGAAGAGTTTATAGCCATTGCAGCATCCATTGCCCCCATCCAGCTGAGGGCAAGTCATCCCATCATGTTTCTGTGATGGCAACTATATCACAGTTTTCCTGCTGCACAATGGCTTCCAGCTCCTGTTTGTTGCCCATGCTGTGTGTGTTGGTGTCGATGCACTTCAGTTGGGCTATTGATCCTGTCACCTTTTTGGGGGGAGAAGCCCTAATTCCTACGTGATCATTCTCAGGCACTTCCGTGGTTTCTAACACATCCAAAACCCTTTCATCTTTGCTTTCCTCTGTTTCTTTTTGGCCTGAGACATGCCAGTGAATTCTGATGTGCCGTCCCCATTGAAGTGCTACATTGGTGTTTTGCTCCTCAGTTACCTGTCGTGTAGAATGGAATGCAGTTTTACCTGACACACTCCGTACAGTTATAACACATTGGTAATCTGTGGAGAAGTACTGTGTGAATGTGATCATAATCAGTGACACAAAGTCCACGTGGAGGCCGGTCATGAGTGGTGTGTCCCAAGGGTTGATGTTGGTGCAAATATTGTTTAATGTCTTTATTAATAACATAGATGGTGGGATGGAGCGCACCCTCAGCAAGTTTGCAGACCATAACTGGGAGGAGTGTCTGAGGCACCAGCTGGTTGTGCTGCTATTCAGAGGGATGTGGGTAGGTTGGAGAAATGGGCTGACACAAACCTCCTGAAGTTCAACAAAGGGAAAAGCCAGGCCCTCCACCTGGGGAGGAATAACCCCAAGCCCCAGTATAAGCTGTGGTTCAAATGGTTGGGAGATGGCTTTGCAGAAAAGGACCTGGGAGTCATGGTGGGCACCAGGCTGACCATGAGCCAGGAATCAGCCCTTGCAGAAAAGAAGCCCAACAGCCTGCTGGGCTGCATTAGGAAGAGAGTAGCGAGCAGATTGAGGGATGTGATCATTCCCCTCTACTCAGCCTTGGTGAGATCAAATCTGGAGTGCTGCATCCTATGCTAGGCTCCCCAATACAAGAGACACAAGAGCATACTGGAAGGAGCCCAACAAAGGGGCACAAAGATGATTAGGGATTGGAGCATTGATCATATGAGGAGAGGCTGTGAGAGCTGGAATTGTTCAGCCTGGAGAGGAGAAGGCTCAGGTGGATCTTATCAATGTGTACAAATACTTGATGGGAAGGTGAAAAGAAGATGGAGCCAGACTGTTCTCAGTGGTGTCCAGTGACAGGGCAAGAGGCAATGGACACAAACTGAAACACAGGAAAATTCATTTAAAAATAAGAAAAATTGTCTTTCTGTGAGGGTGATCAAACATTGTAACAGGTTGCCCAGAGAGGCTGTGGGGTCTCCAGTCTTGGATATATTAGAAGTCCAAGTGGACATAGCCCTGAACAACCTGCTGTAGGTCACCTTGCTTTCAGTGGGGTGGTGGTGTCAAACTCAATGACTTCTAGAAGTCTCTTCCAGCCTCAATGATTCTGTGACTGTGTGACCTGCATATAGTCAGAAAAATCCTCACTCTAAGCACCACCCCACATAACTTGTGCTTTTATAATAAGAATAATGCCACAGCAGATATTCTAGAGTCCTGCTTTTCTGGAATAACCCACCTACTCAGTTGCTTCCTCTCAAAATGAATCCCTGCTGAAATTTGTGGTGATCACAGGGAGCATACTGTGACAGGAGTGGCTGTTTTATCTGTGAGTAGTCCTGTTGCTCTCATAATTATGCTACTAGCCAAGATAGCTCTAACCTAGTTTCTTGAGGTGTACTGCTCCCACTGCTTGATAACCATGGACAGTTTATTCATAATTCATAGGATGTCTGTTTTTAAAGAACTTGATGACCTGTCAGATTTGCCCCCTAAGATGGTAGATATCTAACATTCTCTGTCTCTTCTAAAAATACATTATTTTTAAATTATCTTCTTTTGGAAAGGAGTGCTAATGCACCTTCACACAATTCTGAGATTTGGGGATTTACCGAAATCACTGGGGATGACCAATGAACTTCAATTTATATTTAGCATTTGTTGCTTGCTGCACAGTTGAACAATTAACACCATCATTATTACAGGACACCCCCCCCAATTCTTTATTGGTGGTGTTTATTGACATTTATCCAAAAGTATTTTTTTTAAAAATGAAAATCTACTCAAGGGTCTTCCCTTCCTTCTGACTTTACTTAGTATTCGCCACCTCTCTGCTCCTTGGGAGTCCCTCTGTATCCTGTGTTAATATAGTCAAACATACACAAATGTTCCTTCTTTTTTCCAAGACACATGTCTATTAGATGATCTGGTGAATTCACTGGTGAATAGCTTACAAATTTGGTTTGATACTGAGGTCTCCTTTTGTTTATCTTGAATATGGTTTTGTACATAAAGTTGCAGATGAGAGCTTGGCTGGATTTTCAAACTTTGAATCCCGAGGTGCAGAAAGCCTTAGAGGACTCTGTCCAAAATTGCTTGCTTGTAGTTGCCCAGGACATGTGGGAGCGCTCTAAGCTCTAGCATGTTCTGCTTGTTTGTTAAACTACCCTTCCATTTCCAAGGCAAATTTTTGAGGAAGTTGCAATATAAAATACTGTTGGCACAAACTATAATCTGTGCAATCATTTAGCTTCTGTTTCCAGTAAAGCGAGCAGACTATCATTAGTAACAAGCATATGTCTTTTAAAAAAATAATTTACTTTATAACTATGGTGGAAGGGTGGCATGGATATTATTCATATAGCAAAATTATTCAGATTGTGCCTTCAAATATGAAAATGTCTTTGATATAACAAGTTACAGAGATCTCCCCTTTTAAGGATGAGCTTTAGTTGGTGAGAAATTATGGCTGAAACAAATGAAAGAATCCGGTAATACAGACTGGGTGAGGACCTGTGTCCTCTCATCTCCTAGCCTGTGGTCTGGACCAGGAGAAGTGGGTATCTTTTAACCAGCTTCAATAATATTTTTGCTGTGCAGGAATTTGTCTGTATTTACAGTGAATTCAGAGCATGCTTCCACTGCGGGTCTGAACAAACTGCTCCCCTGAGAGCTGACTCTAGGCAGAAGTACTGGGACGTAGCCCTGAAAGCTATCTCATCTCCCAGCCCTAAAGCAATGCAGGGGAGGGAAGAAACAACCCTACAGTTTTCAGGCCCACTGTGCTGGGCCTGGTGGCCTTTCTGGCTCCTGTATTCTTGGGGCTCCAGGTGTGTTGCAGACATGCCAGTGGGCAGCCAGCTCACTGCAGTTTGGTCATGGAGTGGTACCACATGGCAAGGAGTGCTGGTCCCTCTCGTGTGGCCTGGGCCCGGTGGGAATTCATGGTTGCTGTTTGGTTCCTCTTTGACATAAGCAAACTGCAAATGACCCTGAAGCAAGTACCCTTATGGTGCCCATGCACGTGTCTAATTTATGGCTATCGCATGCAGTTAGCCGCTGCATCTTCATACTCTTCACCAACTGGGAAGAAAAGCAATAAAAGAAAATCTCTTACTTTATTACACGCAAATACCCACTTCTGAAATAATGTTTTTGGTAGTAGTTTATAATAATTTGTCAAAAGCATTTCTATTCCCTCTACTTTATGTTGAAATTGCTGATAATACATGTGTGTAGTTGCTTTCACCATACCCAAAATGCTTAAAAAGTTGAAGAAGAATCCAGGAAGACTTTCAAATTGGTTTATGTCTTTTGTTTTAAAGTTACCACTGATAAATATTTCTGTTTATGATTTCAGAGCGTAGTCCTATGGACTGTCACTGTGTTCCCACTCTTCTAGATAATTACTTGCCTTAAGATACTGCTTTCAGAGAAAGGGAGAAATTTCCAATATCTTATTTTTAAAGACCTGCAAAATTAACTCTTAGATTTCTGCTGAGCCTTGCACATTTCAGATGTCAGACTGTGAGATACTGCTACATTGTGTCTGAGCTACTCCCATCTCTGAACTGCAATTACTGTTGTCTGCCTGTAGGAAGAGAACTAGCTCTGCTGGAGCAAGATGCACATCTGCATTGCTAGTGTTTCTATCATATCCATCTTGTATGCTGGTCGCATGCTAGACTAAATTGATCTGGTTCATGCACAGATTTACTTCTTAATGAAAAAAGTTTAATTAAGAAGATCAGCGTTAATTTAAAGTCATTAAAAAACCCTTAACATATTGTTGTAGATTTATTAGTGCTAAAAAGCTTGTTATGTGTTCAAGCCTGCTAGCATGAATAGTGACGTATGAACCTATGTTATGTTTGCATATAATATTCTTTGCTGACATCAAAAACGTGTAATAGGTATGAAACGGTACCAACTTTTGTTTTGATGAAGTTGGCCTCTACCTTTGTTGTTTCCTTGCTGTTTTATTGACTGCAAGTTTTAGCCAAAATTGGGAGAGAGGGTGAAAGGCTGAGAAAGTCAGCATTTATGTAGAGCCCAGTGGGACTGTATTCACTTTGAATGCAAAAACAGGGAAAGCCATGGCTCTCTGGCTTGTTTTTGCATAATTTCTCCTCCATATACAGGTACAATACAGTTTCAGTCTTAATTATTCATATTATTTCTAGTGACTGCCTTCCAAATTGTTTCCTCTTAAACAGGACACTGCTGCATTATCAGTTGGGGATTTCCTTTGTTATGTTTAGTACTTTCAGGCTCTGACATATCATGTAGAGAAATAATGTTTATAAAGTAGACATTAGGAAAAATCCGATAGTGACAGATAGCTTGGGGGAACTGTAAAGTCTCCAAGAAGGGATATCTGTGGGAACAGGTTAGAGAAGCATGTCTGGGTGCATTTCCATACCATCGCTCCTGGGCAGGGTGGTGTCAGGTACCGGATAACTTAATGGTCCCTCCCAGCCCTTCTTTCCTCTCATTCTACATGTTATGCATTTTACATACTAGGGAACTCCAGGTTTCATCCAGAGGTTGATCTCTCTGGCAATGGGGATTTGTGTAGTTTTTTTAACATCGCAGCTGTTACTTCACTGGAGAGTTTAAAATGTTATTCATGTTTTCAATGGAGGTGGATAACTAAACAAAAAATTAACCAGATTCATAATTGCTGTAAATTTGCTTTGCTCCACCGAAGTCTAGGCAGTAATCCCAATTTCACTCCATCTAAGGATGTGAACCAGTATTTCATGTGCAGCAAACATTCATTAAAGACAGTGATAAAGGCAACAGGCTTTTCAAGTGAGCAGGTAATGGAGGTGGGCATTTCTGGAGGCTGACAATGCTATAGATGCAAAACCATTTGCCTGTGATTTTTAATATGCTATCAGATGGGGTGTGCACAGATATTTGAACTTTTTGAACTGACAAATTTTAACATCCTTAGAAATTAAATGTGATGTTTAAGAAAGTTACTGAGTGTTAATGGATTTCTTCATTTGTTTTTTCTATACTGGGTTTCATTCTAAAGCAATTCAGGAAAACAACAGAGGAAGCTATAAACATTTTGCGAATATTAAGATGAAGTTCCAGAAGAACTAATGAGTATGTAATTGGAAACACAAATTTGCATACAAATTTGAACATGATATTTCAAAGCTTGCAAACATCAAAGTGTATTAAAATGACAAGCTATCCATGCCAATGTACAGTTTTTATTTTAAATGGGTGAAAGAATAAAATATAAAGGTTTTACTTGTGAGATGGCTAATTATATCAAATTGCTTTACGCAAAAGGCAACATCAAGTCATTGTGACATGTGTTTGCTTTGCTTTTCTTCCTGTTATTGTATGTAATTTCTGTGTACCTTGGGGTTCAGAGAAGTGAAACGTGTCAGGCATATTAAGATAATAGAGAGTCACAGCTTTCCATCTAGCAAATAGTAGAGGCATCTCTTACTCCTGTTTTGAACTCTAGGCAAATGTGCACATATGAATCATCTTAATTTCATTCATGGGGCATAATAGAAACTAGCTTGTCTCTGCTTTGCTAACCTGAAACTCCACAAGCTGCCCTGGCTATGAGTGACAAAGTCCGCAAGTCCCTGAGTGAAGAAGTGCTCTGCTGAAGGGAAGCTAGTGTAGGTGTCACTGCCCTAACCGCAGGATGGTGTGCATAGATGCTGCAGCAGCACTTGGCTTCCCTCTGACCAAGACTCACCCCCTGAACTCCCCGACTCTTATATTTGCCTGCTGCAGGTAAAGAAATGGGGAGCCAGAATGGATTCAGGGTTGTACTGTTGTGCTTGTATGCTGTCAGGCTGAGCTGATGCTGCTGCACTCAGCTGTATGAGCCTCCTGGCTCATGCCACACTAACTCAGGGTTTTTTGCATCATATTTCCTTACTACCTGCCACTTCCTTGGTATGTTCTGCTTTACATCAGGACTGTACTAAATCCTTCATTTCTAGAGTCCTCTCCTACTACCTTCATTGGGAGCTAGAAAAGCTGTTACATCTGGCTAAGTAAAACATGCAAGTGGTATATGAAATGAGTAAGTGGTAGTATCTAGTTTTTGAGTGTCACTTGGATGTGCAAAGTAATCACCTGTGTAGTTGGCAAGAGGTTAAAAAAAAGGGCTCGTGCAGAAAAGTAAAGAATAAATAGTGATGGGCTTTTAAAGGCAGTGAAGAATGTCAGACAGGTTCCTCAAATCTGCGGAGGACACCAGGTTGTGGCAAGCATTCTTATTAATGTGTGAATTTTCTGCAGTCTTTAAATGCAACTGCACTTGAGAGTTCAGCAGGTTTAGTGCTGTAATGCATGGCAGCAATTTAGCAAAACTGTAAGAAAAGCATGGATCGGTGCTCCTCTCTTGACTTGAATTCCAAACAGAAATATATCAAAGAAATTCAATACTAATACAGCAGGATTCTTACATATTGACTTTGTCTACTTACTGACCTTCGGCATTGAGGCTTTGTGAGAGAGGCTGTATATATATATATGAGGTGGCACTTAGTGCTGAGAAACAGCCTGACTGTGAAGGCTACACAGGCCAGCTCTTTTCTGCACCTACCTGGTAGGAGGCAATAGGACAAAAGTGAAGCTGATAGTGTAAACGGCTGCCACAAAAAACCTGTTTCAGCAAAATGTGCTGAGTGGACATCGGATAAAGTGAGCACTGGCTCAAATTATATGGGCTAATAAGACTTTGCCTGCATAGAAAGGTGGTTGATTTTGATCTGCCTGCATTCCTATCAGTGACATAGGGGGTTTAGCTAGAGTAGAAGGTAGTTTTCTGTTATTTTGCTCCGGCAGTCTTGCCTAGGGCTTTTAAACCCTGTAGGACTTCAGGAAGTAAAATGCTAAGTACAGGGTTAATTTGTTAAGCTAATGTGCCTAATTTCATTGCAGAACTAGAGTGAATCTAAATATGTGTTTAGAGTTCAGGCCAAGTGGGGATGGCTACTCAAGTAAAATCATGCTGCTTGTCCTTGCATGATGAATTAGATGAAACCAGTAGCAGGAATCACGTAAGGTAGTGTTTGCAGGGTAGGACTTAATGTCCTTCAAAGCTCTTCACAGGGTTATCATAAACTAGCAGTCTTGTACCCTTTTTATTAATGCTTAATTTTCAAACAACAAAAAACTTACAAAAAATCAAAATTAATATATGATTTATTGAGTTAAAAAAGAGCCAGCATTAGGTATAAGAAAGGAGCTGCTGCTATTCTCAGATCATGCATGTTGTGGTTCTCTTTATTCTGCTTCTATGCTAAATGTAGGAGCTGCTGTCTTGTAGTCTTCATGGGACCATGTTCATCAGGACTCTCCAGTGCAGTGCAGAGTAATATTGTAATTTATAGAGAGAAACAATTATGTGAGGCTAAAGGCTGTGTTACTGTTTTAAAGAAAAAAAAAAAAAGCAGCCATTTAGCATGCAGAGCAGGAAGCTTTGCCAGATTTATCTCCCCAGGTTTCCTTAGCATGTTGCTTTCAGTAACAAGAGGTCACTGGATGGCTATAGAGGAGTGAGAGGTTCCCTCAGGATGCTGCACCCTCTGTGGAAGAGCAGTTCCCTCTTGAAAGGTGGGTACTTGCCACACTACTATACCGGTCTTCAGGATGCCGTAATCCATCCCCTGCACCCATACAAACATCCCCGATGTCAGTGGCAGAGGGCTGAAATAAATGTTTTTCTGCCATGAGCTGTAGCACAAAATGGCTGAGATGGAGAAAAGTGTACATTTAAGCTGAACATCACCGAGCAATCTCTGCCAATGAAATATGCTGAGGAAACTGTTTGAAAGGCATGGAAGTACCAATCTTCAGGAATTTTAGAAAGACTAGATAAAATACTGCAAAATATATGAGGGAGAGAAATGTTGTCTTGTCAAGGTGACAGAGATAACCAAATGTATTTCTTTAATCTCCAAACTTCTGGGACATACTCTGTTATTTTCTGTATTTAGTATAGCGTAGGCTATCAAAGCCACACAGAATCATTATTTGTTTTTCTCTGGTGAGAGACAAGCTGAGTGTTTCTCAGAGCTGCCCCTGAACCTAGTATAGTTGTAGTAGAGGGTATTTTTTAGTAGCTGCTGCTGAACATTTTGACTGAAGTGTTCCATGGGATCAATGTGGATCTCTTCTTTTGCTTGAATTGTGCATATAAATTAGCCACTGTTTTTCCTAATCTTTTACCAAAGGTTTCCTGGAACTTTTAAGCAGGATGAAAATGGGGAGTTTGGGGGTGGTTTTGTGGGTTTTGTTGTTTTGTGTGTGTGTGTTTGTTCTTTTTTTCCTCCAAAGTAGGAAAGCATGGTCCTTGTAACCTTGTGGGATGTTGATCAGGATTTGCGGGATCTGGCTTGTAACTTCAAGTGGCATTGCTATTACCAGATACAATCCCATCTAGAATAACACTTCCTGATGTCTAACTAACAAGCCATTTTGAAACTTTGGAAAAACCTGAATACTTAAAAATTCTGATTGATTAGAAAGGATTGGCTAGTTTTTTGCCTCTTGCTTCTCCCCTGTATCCCCCTTTCTTTCTCTACCTTCTGTGCTTGCAGAATATATGAGAAAACCTCTAGAGTCAAAGAAATTCCCCCAGCATTGTTTAGACATTATAGAGCTGTGCTGGTAACACAACATACACACAGCAGTGCTGGGAACGCAGTCAGCGTCTCAGAACCCCAGATCCATGCATTTTCTATTACACCTCATGAGATCCCTCATATCACTACTCTGTCTTGCACATCTTCCATCTAAGCCTGCAGTACATCCTGAACAAATTATCGATGACTATTTGTAACACCTCAGAGCCTTAGCAAGCTCTTTGGCGTCCATCCATCATTTAATTTTGTATTTGGACAGCTGCTCAGACAGTGAAGGCCTTGCTGTGTTACTTTTCACAGATTTAGATGAATTTTTTCGTCCTGTCTTTGTGTCTGTATGTTTTGTTGCTTCCTTCACTTTTCAAACAACAGTAGATCATGTGCAGAGAAAGCTGATAGTCCTGCTAGGTGTGATTTGGGGAATGGCCAGTTGGCTGGAGCACATCTGACGTATTGCTTGTTCCTCAGGGGCCTCTTTCCCAGCACTGAATCCATGTGTGAAGGGGATGGGCCTGGTGGGCCTGGATGTTGTACCTGGATGTGGCCAGACCCAGGAGCTGCTGACTTGCCTTTGTATGACTGGGGCAAGCATCCTGGCGTTCTGTGCCCACCTAAAAAATTACTGGGCTGTGCTTGTCTACCCCTGCTGGAAGGCAGAAGACAGAAAATAGATTCTTACTGAAATTTTGTTCCCTAGTATAAAGTAAACCAGAGTAATATTTACTATCATAATATCATAATATTTAGTATCGATATTTAGTATCATAAATAGATTCTTCCAGAAGAGAAATACCTAAAATGGGTTTGATGATTAATATTTTGGTAACAGCCTGAGCTGAAAGACTCTGAAGGTTGGACTGCTGTATTGCTTCTCATTACTTTATACAACACTCATCAACAACTGCATTAGTCACCTGCAGTTATTACAGTGCCTCTGACCCTGCATCTCCTACTCCAGAGCACTAAAAACTAACAGGTTTTGTATCATAAGAGATTGTACCCCTCTTCACTGACACAAAGCAGATTTTGCTAGCAAGAAACTTGCATATTTAGCCAGGTGGTGTAGCCAAACGAGAGATGCTTTCCTTCCAATTTTTAAAGGTTTCTTTTCCTGTAATCTCCCAAGTTTAGAAAGACTCAGGTGTGAGTGCCCCACGTGTATGCTGAGTCTAAGATACTCCCTGCCATTGTTAATGAGTGCTCAAAAAACCAACTCTTCTCACAAGGAGTCACAAACTATATTTGTTTGTTGGATTGCATCTCCCCATCGCTTTGTGGACTTACTTAGCAGGTTGTTATAAACAAAAAAGCTACCTGAGCCCTGCCAGTTTGTATACCTAGGTCTCAGTGCATGACAGATTACAAGGATGTTGAAAGTTTCTCTTGCATCTAGGTCAATATTGATGCTAAACATTACCTATAGCCTATTTTTACTTTTTGTTATGAAACTGTTCCTAGGATGGCTGATTATCAGCCATCCTTTTCTGTGGATAACTACTATCACCTACTTTAAAAAAAAAAGTAAGTAATTAAGATAACACCTTTTAAAGTATAACACCTATTACAAAATGCAAGAGGTGTCTGTCGGTACGCCAGCCACCTGTGAGGATCATTTTAAAACAGATGGTGAAGAAACAATTTAGCCAAAAAGTCAAAATCATGGCATAATCCTGGAAAATATCACCTGATGTTTATTATTACAGTAGTTATGACCCCCAATCATTTGTGCATTCATAGTTATTTGTGCTCACTCTTTTGAATGAAATATTCATTATGGGAAGGTGCTTTCTGGCATATGTGAGTGCAAAAGAAAGTTGCTTCAACATGAATTAGTCCATTTTGGTTCAAATAAACCACTGACTTTCACTGTTCCTGTGTTTGGTGTCTTGCATATTCTGCATATAGAGTGATCTGCTATAGGGGAACAGATGTTGTGTATTGGAAATGGATATGCAGAAAGGCATAATTTCTTCCTGGTACAACTTCAAGTGTTGAATTAGAGATATTTGCATATACAAATCAATCCGTTTGCAGTGTTTGCTTTAAAACCTGCTCAGTAGGTTTTGCCTGGGTCAGTTGAGAGGACTAATGTGAGAAGTCTTGGTTTTCTCTCAGTATTTGCCCTAGTAAGTCTCCTAGCGAAGAGTAAGGAGTGGCATTATTTGTCAGTCTAAAGATAATGGTAACCATCTTGGTTTGGGTTTTGATATTTCTTATACCTGGTACTTAAAGCACATCTTAGGGATCAGACTGAGCAAGTATAATGGAGAAGGATGAGCAACCTGTTCACCATGAACAAGGTGCTTGTTGTATCTGGTCTTTATTTCCATGCAGATCTTGGTTTTTAACAGGTTTCCCCTACAACCACCTCACCTCCAGGGAAAAGAGTTTGTTTTATTTTAATAATTTATTTTCCAAACTAGTAAAAAATGCTTAAGAAAGTCAATTCTTGATCATGTTGCCAGTGAACTTCACAATGAATATGAGTTGAAGGGATTTAGCACCTCAATGAAATAATTTTTTTTAAGCATTTTCCTGTTTATAGATTACCTCATTATCACCCTTTTGAAATTTCACAGGAAAAAATGGACATTCCATGTATTTTTCCTTAATGTTAGATCAACTGATGACTGATTAAAAAAAATTGTTTGCAAGAGGTGCTGCTCTTCAGGCTATTTTTGGGATACCTGATAAAATATTGTGAGGTTCGGGACATTTAATTTACGTTATTTATCTGTGTTATGAAGATTTTGTCCAGGGAATGAGGACTACTGTCCTCATGAATTCTGAAATTCATGACATAACTAGATTTTGAAAAATCTGTTCAGAAGACTTTTTTTTCTATCTTTTATTTGCTATGTCTACCTCATCTATGAATCTGGAAACAGACATAAGCATGAATATACATTAGTAGTATGAAAGTATATGGTGGAATTAAAATTTACTTTTGAATTCTGCCAAATAGGTTTTTTGCAATATCTTGCTTTCTAACAATCAATTTATTTTACTTGACAGAAAGTTATTCTGGTAATTTTTATACTTCAAAGGATTTTCTGGGCTATATTTTAGAAGGGTCTCCAGAATTCATTTTTAGCTGTGTATATGAGTTTTTACCGTCCCGTGTAAGGTTAGTTTATTTTGTAATATGTGAAATATACATAATGGAAACAGCCCTTAAAGGCTAAATTAAATCCCACTGGCTTTCAAAGCACAGCTCCTAATTACTGTCAACCCCGGACTACAGATAAATTTGAACTTTTATTTCCATTGGACTGTTAATCATCTATTAAGAAAATAACTATGAAAATAAAAGTGAACATGAGGAAGATACAACTCTGGATGAGAAAATAATAACGTTTAATGAGTAGTGAATTACATACGTATGGTTATGGCCTTTGCTATACTGAGGCCAGAATGCTTAGGCTTAAAGAATAAACTCATAGGGATAAAATGATTCAGGGAGGTGAAAAAAGCAGGAAACAATGGTAAAATGGCCTTTAGGCTAAGAACCATGCTTGTTTTCCTCTTTCAAGTTTTATAACTAGTGTCTAGAATCAGCAGACAACTTGCTGGGCAATGTTTTTGTCGTGGTTTAACTCTAGCTGGCAACTAAGCCCCACACAGCCGCTCACTTACTCCCCCACCAGTGGGATGGGGGAGAGAATTGGAAGAGTAAAAGTGAGAAAACTTGTGGGTTGAGATAAACACAGTTTAATAGGGAAAGCAAAAGCCGCGCACGCAGGCAAAGCGAAACAAGGAATTCATTCGCTACTTCCCATTGGCAGGCAGGTGTTCAGCCATCTGCAGGAAAGCAGGGCTCCATCACGCGTAATGGTTACTTGGGAAGAGAAACGTCATCACTCTGAACATCCCCCCGTTCCTTCTTCTTCCCCCAGCTTTATATACTGAGCATGATGTCATATGGTATGGAATAGCCCTTTGGTCAGCTGGGGTCAGCTGTCCCAGCTGTATCACCTCCCAACTTCTTGCGCACCTGGCTGAGCATGGGAAGCTGAAAAGTCCTTGCTTTAGTATAACCTCTACTTAGCCACAACTAAAACATCCCTGTGTTATCAACACTGTTTTCAGCACAAATCTAAAACATGGCCCCATACTAGCTACTATAAAGAAAACTAACTCTATCCCAGCCAAAACCAGCACAGTTTTGCCTGCAACAAAGCTCAGAACCGCTGTTTGTGAGAGGGTGTCATACACTTGCCAGATCATAGTGCTGAACGAGGAACGTTAGAATATCCACTGACAAATTAATGGAGAGTGAATGCTACCTGTTAGCAAATCTAGTAGTGTCATTCACATAAAAATAGCCCTAACTCATTTCATTAGCATGATCCCTTTAGTCCAAGCCTTGCAACCAAACTAGAGGATGCAGCTCAGATCTGCAATCTAGAGATAATAATGTGTGGCTGATTTGGTTGTTAAAAATTGAGATAAATGTTCCATTTGGATATTGAGAGTACAGAATTGGGGAAGAATAAATATGCCAAAAGGTTATTTATACCTAGTAAGACAAAAGTTGCAATAGTAAAACTTAATACAGAAGTTATCCCTCCTAGCCATCTTTTTAGCTGCTGCTCAGTGGTTTGAACAATACTTAGATGCTTGTACTACATAGAATAAACTATTTCTTTTTACAGGGAGAGCTCTCACCCACTTTCTTTCTTTTACCTTTCTGTCAAGTGGCTAATACCAGGTGTTTCTAGACTATTGATCCACATGGACCACTGGTCTCTTCCAGTATGGGAGTTCACAGTGATGAATGCACGTGGGTGCCCATGGCTCCCTACATCAGATGTTGAAACATGTGATTAGAGATCAGAAAATATCCACAGTACCTTTCAGCCGTTGTTCTCACATCCTGCTTTTTAATGTACTTTTTAAAAGTCAGCATAAGAACAACTTTGAGGCCTGTGAATCCACTGGAGAAAAGCAACTTCATCATTTCGATCTCAATTATTTGTCTCTTGGACTCCACCCGATTGGAGACAAAGAGGTCTGAGTTCACGCCTGACTTGTGTCATGGCCAAATCCTTAGAGGAGCAGCCTAGATCTTTCTTCCTTTATCATTTTTAAATACATGCTGTGACAAGTCTCCATTCATTTTCCAGGAAGTTACTTGTTCTTGTCTATGGAGGATGAAACTGGGAATTTAAGTTTCAGCTGCAACTCCGGAAGGTGAAAATGAATGAAGTGTTTTAAAAATGACATTTTCCAAGCAACAGCCCATGACTCTCTGGTGCCAACATTAATATTTGTTACTAGGAAAGTGAAAACTATACCCTGGCTTTTTGTTTTGAAAGTGCTATGAAATTATCACTCTCATTAGAGGAGGAAATAGAAATCTGTTCTACAGGTGAGGGAAATAGGTCTATTAAAATATTCTTTTTCCTCAGTTGCCATTTATTCCCAAGAACATTATTTTGATAAGCAGCTAGAAAGAATTTCTTTTAGTCCTGGGGTCCTCCTGATTATTTAAGTCTTTTTCACATGCTATTACAATATGTAGTTTAAAAACTAGTTTCAGCCCAAATCAGTATGCTTGTTTCCACAGGGAGACATTGCTTCTTGGGTATGAAAGCTGTGTGTTTTGCCTCAGTGAGGACTGCAGATTTTAGCCCTAGCTCTGATTATTAACCACAATCCTGTTTTAGTGTACCGTAGTTTTTATTTGCAGTGAAAACTTAGTGCTGTAAAAGTACTATTTTTTGAATTAATTAAAAAAGTAAAACATCACCTAGTTTAAATGACTCACAGTAGCTTACTTAGGGTGGATTATCATCTTACATTTCACCTTTATATCATCTTAATGTTATTTCTGTCCTAGGCAGTGTAATAAGCTACTCCATTTAAATAAGCTCATTGCTTGAATACTGGGAAGAAAATTGAGTAAAAAGTCATTTAAAAAGTCAAGTTTAGAGCAGCTCACACTTCCCCTTATATGTATCTGGCCAGATATAATGAAACTACATTCTCAGAAATTACATGCTAGTAAGAAAAGGGAGAGCCGCTTGCTTCCAAAAGATTTTTACAGATGATCCCAGTGTGACACTGGTACTCCATGAGCTCCAGACTAACAATTCCAAGCAGTTAAGAAGCCCTGAATGGAAATTTTCCATCCAGATTGGAAAATGGTGGTTTGACTAAGTTGAACTTTTTGAATCCTCCTGTCACTTCTGATTCAGCACAGATAACAGGCAGGTTTGCCTAACTGGGTGCTTGCCAGACAGCGGCCTGGAAGGTAAGCAGGCTGTCTGGGACCTCCATTAGCAGCGTTGTGCTTTCCAGTGTCCTGGGGGGTATTTCAAGCTACCTGCAGTCTGAAGGTAAGTAGGCAAATCCCAGTCTGACTGATTTGCTTTCTGGCTCCTTCCTTGTCTGGCCTCTATACAATTCCCCTTGTCTCCCTGTATAGTGATGAGGCATGTTAACATATTTCCATTCAGCACAAAGTTTTATGTTTACATTGTTAGTATTAAAAATATTTGTCATAATGAGAACTATCCTGAGAATGGAAATTCCAGTTCCTACCAGTAAAAGAGGGGAGAAGTGATCTAGGGACCTTGTGGCCTTTTTAGTGCTGTGCAGTATGTTTACCCACACCCTATATTTCTTGAATTAGGAAAGCTGTTAAGTAAGTGCTTAAGAAAACCTCTTTTAGGAAAGTATTCAATCAATAGGGAACAAATAGTTGAATGCCAAGAGCAAATCAAGTGAAAATAAAAGGATATTTTCCCTCTAGATTATTTTTTGGCGTCACTTGTGACCAAAGGAGGCACAGCATTTGCAGATGGAAATGTTCTTCCTGAGCTGGATGTGTTTTGCAGTGTGTGATTGGAATTTTATATATACTTGGGGGAGTTTCTGTCAATGCAGGGGGCTGTGAGTGAGCTGTGGAAATGTAATCCTGGGACAGTCTCTCAGGAGGTTTTTCCCTTCAAAGTCTGAGCCCTTCAGCCAGGAATCATAGAATCATAGAATGCTTTGGATTGGAAGGGAAATTTACAGGTCATCTAGTTCGACCCCCCTGCAAGAGCAGGGACATCTTTAACAAGATCAGGTTGCTCAGAGCCCCATCCAACCTGACCTTGAATGTTTCCAGGGATGGGGCCTCCACTGCCTCTCTGGGCAACTTGTTCCAATGCCTCACCATCCTCATTGTAAAAAATTTTTTTCTTAAATCCAGTCTAAATCTGCCCTCCCTTAGTTTAAAACCACTACTCCTTGTCCTGTCACAACAGGCCTTGCTAAAAAGTCTGTCCCTGTCCTTCCTATAGGCCCCCTTTAAGTACTGGAAGGCTGCTATAAGGTCTCCCTGCAAGCTTCTCTTCTCCAGGCTGAACAACCCCAACTCTCTCAGCCTGTCCTCGTAGGAGAGGTGCTCCAGCCCTCAGATCATTTTCATGGTCCTCCTCTGGACCCACTCCAACAGCTCCATGTCCTTCTTGTGCTGAGGGCTCCAGAGCTGGATGCAATACTCCAGGTGAGGTCTCACCAGAGTGGAGTAGAGGGGCAGAATCACCTCCCTTGACCTGCTGGCCATGTTTCTTTTGATGCAGCCCAGGATACGGTTGGCCTTCTGGGCTGCGAGCGCGCATTGCTGGCTCATGTCTAGCTTTTCATCCATCAGTACCCCCAAGTCCTTTTCTGCAGGGCTCATCTCGATCACATCATCCCCCAGCCTGTATTGAAACTGAGGATTGCCCCGACCCAGGTGTAGGACCTTGCACTTGGCCCTGTTGAACCTCATGAGGTTCACATGGGCCCACTTCTCCAGCTTGTCCAGGTCCCTCTGGATGACATCCCGTCCTTCTGGTGTGTCAGCTGCACCACTCAGCTTGGTGTCATCTGCAAACTTGCTGAGGGTGCACTCAATCTCGCTGTCAATGTCATTGATGAAAATACTGAACAGCACTGGTCCCAGTACAGACCCCCGAGGGACACCACTTGTCACTGGTCTCCATCTGGACATTGAGCCGTTGATCGCTACCCTCTGGATGCGACCATCCAACCAATTCCTTATCCACTGAACAGTCCACCCATCAAATCTGTATCTCTCCAATTTAGAGAGAAGGATGTTGTGGGGGACCGTGTCAAAGGCTTTACAGAAGTCCAGATAGATGACGTTCATTGCTTTTTCCTTGTCCACTGATGTGGTAACTCCCTCATAGAAAGCCACTAGGTTGGTCAGGCAGGACTTGCCCTTGGTGAAGCCATGTTGGGTGTCTCGAATCACCTCCCTGTCCTCCGTGTTCTCTAGCATAGCTTCTAGGAGGATCTGTTCCATGATCTTCCCAGGCACAGAGGTGAGGCTGACAGGTCGGTAGTTCCCAGGGTCATCCTTTCTACCCTTTTTAAAGAAGGGCACAATGTTTTCCTTCTTCCAGTCACCAGGGACTTCACCTGACTGCCATGACTTTTCAAATATCATGGAATACCCAGTTGGTGTCTTGCATTGGGAGTGCTAAGGAACAAGAAATGTCATACTTCTTATTGTTGTGCTTGTAAAGGACAAAAATTAAATCTAAATGAAGGTGAAAAAACCCAGATGATGGTGAAGCAAGCTCCACTGGAATGTCCTCATGCACTGTCCCCCAGCTGCTCTATGGGAAATGTGACTTGCTTCCACTCTCCACTTGCATGAGTATCACATCCAAATGCTGAACCTGCTCACCAGCTCCAAACTGCCAGAGCTCTCCCACAGGAGAGAGTCAGTGGTCATGCCATAAGAGCTTCTGCTAGCCACCCTCAAACATATGCTTTAATAAATGAATTTCCAGCTGTTAAAGAAATTCTACACCTTTCGTCCTCAGCTTACTTATGATCATGCTTAATTCTCAGCCTATGAGTAGCCTTCTCAAAGGCATCATGTTGTTCTTGTGTATATACAACTGCCGAGTTGTTCGGGTTCCAGGACACAGCAGTGATGAAGTCCAGGTCAGTTCTTTCCAATCAAGGCTCAGCCATGCCTTCCGCAGACAAACAAATGCCCTCATGCCTTTTCTCCTCATGCAAATGCAGGTGATGCAGATGGAGCACACATAGCCCAAAAGGCTCCCTCTCTTCCTGCATGTCTTGGTACTGGTCCAGTGAACCTGTGTCATGCATACCTTGTGGATTGGCTTGTGTTCTACATAGACTCGTATGTGCCAAGATGATTAGACAAGCAGTTCACCTAGCAATTCATGTTCTGGAATCTGGTGTGATTTGGTGACCAATGAGTTTAAAATATTTTTCCTTCTTAATGAGCCATTGGAGCTATTGCCGTTTTTCTTCATGGCTGAAAGGAGCATAAGAAAATGCATTAGTTCTGGAAATTTTGAGAGGGACTATAGATGCTGATTGACTGATGTTTTGATAACAGGTCTAGAATAATTATTTTTGGAAGACGATAACACAACAACGCAGCACAAGTTTTGTAGTTACAGCTGCAGATCCCAGTGAAATCACCTCTATAAGGGCCTCTCTCTCCTTTTTGCAATCATGATAAATTTGGTTGTGCTGCACTGATTATAAACTAGACCAAACTCCATGGTTATTAACATTCCAGTCAGGATACATACTGAGTGATGGTGTTTCTGAGAGGTATAATTTTGAAACGGAGTGAAATTGCTGGCTGTGTAACAAGTCTGTCTCTGTGTGTCCTTCACAATTATATGTGTAGGTGAGCACACTGTCAGAGTGTCCTTCACAATTATATGTGTAGGTGAGTGTACACATGCACTCCCAAGTGTTTGTGCGCATACAAAAACCCCAGGTACACATGTATGAAAATGAAAATGTCTAGTTCTGTTCAAAACTGGACTCCAGTGTGAATTTTACCATCTGGCAGACAGACTGGTTCCTCAGCTTTTGAGGTTGGCCTTTGCTCTGCAGTATAGTCTGATGGAGCAGAGACTCTAATCTGGATCTCCTCCCTCTCAGTTCACTTCTCTCCTAGTCATAGTCACTATCATGTACATGCGGTACAACAAATTGTTGTAGAAATTGGTGCATCTGTGCAAAAAATAGTCTTTGAAAAAATGTTCCAACTCTTTTTAAAAATTACCACTAAGTTTTACAAAAAGCTGTCTTTAAAAAATAAGTGCTTTGTCCTATTTAAACTGTTAATTGTAAAAAGGGTTTAGAAGAAATACGACTCAGATTGACTATTTTACATTCTACCAGGAAGAAGAATGGGAGCAATAAAGTGTTTGTGACTCAGAGAATGTTTTGTTTGTCAGCATGATCTCAGCTCTTTGGTCCAAAACCTTCCCTGTTTGACACAAACATAAGCGTGACCTGCTAGAGATTGTTCTGCCAGACAGGGGTATAACAGTGGCTGTAAGGTCAATGAGAAAAGCAGGAAGAGAAAGAAGAGGAGGCAGTGAGATATGGCTGTAGCTACTGCCCTTTTTATAGGAAAGTGAAGAATGGGATCGTGATGATGAAATGGTAAAAGACATGAGCAGCATTAAAGCATGTACAGTGAGTTTGAGGAGACAGTAAGCCACCCAGGAAAATACAGCTGTTAAAGTCATAGAATAATTTGTGTTGGAAGTGACATCATCTGGTCCAACCATCTGATCAAAGCATGGCCATCTTCAAAGCGATGTCCATGTGTCTCGTACTTGGGTGCCCAAACTGGATGGAGTACTGCAGCTATGGTCTCACAGGTCTCAAATAGGGGGAATAACCACTTCCCTTGATCTGCTGGATACACTCCAAATAATGCGGTCCAGGATCTTACGTTAGTTCCTGCAGCTCCCAATGTCTTCAAAGACCCAGGAGGACCTGGAGCAGTGGCACAGCCTCTGGAAAAAGAGGTTTGTTGTAACTCAGGTTCTGCTTGTGATGAGAGTTTGCCTGGAATGGCCAGTGGCCTAAGCAAGACTACAGGCCAGAAGGTTCCTTCATTAGGATCTACAAGTTACCTTCTTGCTCTAACTTATGCCCCAAGCTTCTACTGACATGATTTGTCTCACTTTTCTTTTCTTTTTTTTCTTTCTCCTGCCCCCTTCCCCCCCCAACACAGCAGAGGGGACTGCTGTGTTACACTGCCTTGGTTTTTGCGCCTTTTCATGTTGCACGTAGGGACATACTGACCAGTATACACTGTGGTTCCTTTCTAAAGCTCTGGCAATGCAAAGCAAGCATAAGCCATCCTAACTCATAAGTTACGATAGGTTCACGACTGCTTTAGTCAATGCTGTGCTGCAGAGGACATAGAGGATTGCAGCGACTCCTGTTCTTAATCTTTCAGCAGCTGAGAGTTCACCCTGAGGCAGATGCTCAGAGATTCATTCTGATCTTGTTTGCACTTCGGTAAGTCAGGAGTAACTTTGAGGCAGTAAATTGAATTATGTTGTGGGTGGGGGCAAAAGGCCAGAACAGACTACATGTCACCATTTTATTTTTTTTCTAGGCATTTACTTTTTTTAATTATTTAATTTAGAAGGGGATTAGAATTCTTCTTTGAGCTGCTTTCCCACCCATCTTTATTATTTGCTTTTCATTTGTTTGCTGCCAATACATGCTGTTTTCTTTCTTAATCACTTGCTAGTGTGGTAATTTTTCTTAAAATGTATTCAGATCACAACAATTTTCTGGCAAAGAAAAGCATGAAATTCACTGCCCTTGAAATCTGCATTCATATGGAGGAAAATATACCCTTTCATATTTCATTGAAAAGAAAGAAAAGAAAAGAAAAGAATAGTAGCCATGGAGTTATACTTAAGTATTGAACCTTGCAATATTCAAAAGAGGAGCAAAATAATATGTAAAAGATGCTGATTTTTCTCTCACTTATGCAGCATGTATATTATTTAACTGACAATGTTCAGATAATAATTTGCCATAAAAACCTGCCTGTATTTCAGAATAATGTAGGAGAACGACACTGAACAGACTGTCATTACTGTCCATATGGCTGTGGTCTCAGACTCCCTAACAGAGTCTTCTAGCCAGTTAGAAGGCTGGAGAAAAAGCTGGTCGGATTTCCAGGTCCATCTCACTTTCTTTGCCCTGAATGCTATTCCTAGTTTAAGGTGGAAAACAACTTCTTGAAATATTGCATAAATACAAATGCTTAGCACATGCTTTGTACTTCTGTTCTTCAAGCTGTTCTCTAATTTTCATACATTACACAGAGAATGGCAGAAATTCAGAAATCATGTGGGCATCAGACTTGTGAGGAGAATCTGTAGATCCTGTGGATAATACAGTTATTATTTAATTTACCTACCTGAGAACCACAGGATAGAGCTCAGAAGTTGTTGATTTGTGTGAACAAGACCTGCAAGTTTTCTCTGCTGTCTCCTGACTTTGGGAACATAAACTTCATATGAGCTGGGGAACAATTATTCCTGAATAGAAAACTGACTGGGAACTAAATCTGTTGATTTCTATAAATGAGCTTTCTGAATGTTGAATCTTTCTCATCTTATTTAGTGTTATGAAATTGGGTATGTTAGTATGTTATTTATTAGCAGAGTTATAATGTCAAGAAGAAATATTGCAGCCAATTTCCTCATTCATTAAGTGACAGAATTTGGGAAATTATCTTGTATATTTTGTAACCAGTGGAATTTTTCAGTGCCTTCCCAAAAATAAAATTGCCCCAGTCACTGTTTTTATTTCTCTTTACCTAGCAAGGCTACTTGCATACAGTGACATCCTTATTTCTTTTTAACTCAGTTTTAACCTGTCATCCACATTCTTTATGGTAAGATTGTAACTAACTGAGATGTTTTGCTTTCATGGAAATGCTTCCTCATCCAAAAGAGGTTCCCTGGGAGATATACCAGGATATACCAAGGCTAACTGGGTCCAGCGAATACTTACGTGGAGGACAGAGGAAAGACAAGGCTGTATTGGAGATTTACTATTTCCCTTTTACCATAGTTCACAAATTCCACAAATTCCTTCTGTGTCCTTTTTTGGAATTCAGCATTACCTGAGTAGCCTTCTAGCTACCTCTGAAAACCTTTGGGTTCCAAGTTCTTCTTCACCTGAATGTTAGGGGTCTAGAGGAAAATCCCTTCAGCCTAAGTAGTTCATGCAATACGAGAGTTCATTGCTCTGCAGATGGACTCCAGCAGCACTGTGTAGCTCCTTGAGCTGAAAGGTGTGCAAACTTTCCCTTGTATAAAATTAAAAATATACAGTATCCTGTTAAGCAAGATACGGGAACCTTATCATCCTCTGTTGGACAACTACCATTAAGTATATATTTTCCTCACTTTTTTCCTTTAAATATTTAGCCAGATGATTGTCTGATTAACATTAACCTGTCATAGGGCAGCTGTTCTCAGTGTATTATCTCATTGCTGATACCTCTGAGGAAACTGGATGTTCTTAGAGAGCATGTACATGATGTCTATGTCTTCTCTGCTAACTCCATTATTTTGTTCCATCTCAGATGAATCTCTGTTCTTTTTCCAAATACAGCCCCTTTCTTTCCTTTGTAAGAACCCGGGCCTGGTTTGTACCAGTGATAGGGGGGATGGCGGTGCCCGCCTTCTTTTGCTCTTCATTTCACAGGGACCATGTAGACCCCAGGGTGACTGTACTGCTGTATTACATGTCTCTGAAGCCAAAAAATGTTGTGTTTCTATTGACACTGCCAGTCCTCTGACTGTTTTCCTGTCACCCATCACTGGTTGGTATCTATACTTCTGTAGTATCCTGCTATCACAGTGAAGATTTGGGCCTGCTTTTTGGTGTGGAGAGTGAGTCAGTCCTGGATAGCTTCTCTCTTGGCTACTTTTTACTTTGTGTCTGCATTTTAGCACATACCATTAGGAAGAGCCCTCAGGCATGCCTGTTTGGCTCTTCCCCTTCTTTGCCATTACATCTGAGCACCTGATTGATGTAAGTAGCATGTTAGCAGATGGCAGATATTCTTTTCCTGTCAAATAGATAACCTGAAAAAATTGTCAGCTTTTACGAAAAAAGGGCTGGAAGCCTGTTCCTTGGCCGTAATTTATCAAAGTATATCTCATTTCTGTTTACACCAGGTACTCACATGGACCCCAATTTTTAATGGTTGTGCCCTGCACATTCACTGTATTATTTCAGAGTAAATGACAAGACGACAGTTTCTTGGGCTGCCTTATTTTTCTTTGAAGAAAAGGATAATCACCATTTATCTAAAGAAAGTCTGTGAGCCAGTGGCGTGTCCACTGAATGTGTAAACAGCTGCCCAGATAGCCTGTTTTTCCTCCACTCTCTGATGTAAAGCAGTCTGAGTACAATAGGGGAAAAGAACTGAGAGGCATAAGAAAGGTCAATACAGATTTTGCTTTGCATGTGGTATTAGTTCTATTGTACTTGGATATTGCACACTGGAAAAATGCTCAGAAGATAAGTGGAAAAGTACTTGGTTTGTTATGATGCTTCAGACAGACAAGTCAATCCTGCTTTAGATAAGCAGCAAATCTAATTGGCTGCATTCACTGAAACTGAAGCTGTATTACAGAAATATAGTATGTACATTTGACTCTCTTTTTCTTCTTTCTTTTTTTTTGAAGATGTTTCAGTATTTCACTGACAAATGCATAGATTTCAATAGTGTTGTTTTGATTTTTGTCAATTTAGATAAATGTGCTTGGAAAGTACTGTAAATACAGCATTTTGCTTGAGGTATTTGTACAGGGAGTTCCATTAAATGTGTACAGCCGGAGGGTAAAATTAATCTGAAATTAATAATGTACACTGCAAGAAGACTAGCAAATGTGCTACAAAAATGGGATCTAAAAATCTCACCCAACTAAATTTTTAACATTGTACTTGGAAGGAGTGAGCAAACATTATAGATTCAAGAAATGTTTGCCAAGTCTGCTGCAAGAAGTGTAGACAGCTAAAAGATGTCAACAGGGAATATTGTCATAACACTAAGAATAATGTGTTACCTAGTGCTTAACACTGAGCACCATGTAAACAATTAATCACAGAATAGAAACTACTGAAAACAAGCAGTAGCATGTGAGTTGCATTCACAGCCTTGCACTAATCAAGGAAGTTGTGTTTATTGCTTCCGAATGATAAGTCTTTTAACCTTTTTTGACATGATATGTCAGCGTCTTAAAACACCTGCATCATCATGATGTCTGTGAGATCTTATTTCTGGAGGGAGAGTGAATACAAATGTTTATTTTTCTGCAGTGGAATGAACCTTGTAAAGAGACAAGAGTAATGAGAAATATGATTGCTAAACCTTAGGGTGCAATGCTGTTGTTCATAATATATAGTCTCATATACACAGATGTATAAAATAGTCATAATGCAAAGGCAGCCATTTTGCTTGACAACTTCATCACCAGATTCTACACTCAGTCACTGAGTGACATGCACTGAAGTTTCAGGTATTTCATAAAATGCCAAGGCATTATTCTTTTAATTATGGTGCAAGAACTGGTAGTAAGGGGTTTCAGTGCCCCAACGTTGCGAAAAGAGGAACTCTTTGTGCAGGAAACAGGCTTCACAGTATGTCATCTTACAAACCTTGTGTATTTTACACCATACCTATACTTTGCAAGTTAGGGAAGCATATTCTTTCTTGCTGGGAAGGGACAATGTTTTGGTACAGGAGGCTGGTCTTCAATTAAGTGGAAAGAGAATCTGGCCCGAGATCTCACAGGAGGTGGCCAGCTGGTGTCCCTGGGGCTAAAGGGCTGTGAGCAGTACAGGCGAAGCCCCTTGCCTGGGCTGGGCTATGCACCATCAACAGGGCTGTGCCCCACAGGGGCTGCCAGGTCACTGGCACCTGAGCTGGTGAGAACCAGTGAGTTATTGGAGGCCAGAGCTTATCAGAGCTGGGGTTACCAGTTATCAGTCCTGGTTTTCACCCTATGGCACAAGCTGTCAGCCTTCTAAGAAGTGGCCTCTTTCTCCATCCATGGAAATGAAGTCTTTCATTACTTAATTTAATGAGAGCAGGACTCTCTCATTGCCATAAACGAATCAAAAGTGGCCTGTTTTTCTTGCAAAGGATTTTCCTCTAAGCTGAGACCAAAGCAGGTCTCAGACTGAGAAGCGGGTCTGAATGTTCTTTGAAAGTCCCACCTGAAGAGACAATTATTATAAGCTTTGTTACTGCAACTTTATCTTGCTACCAGTGTTAATTGGCTTAACAATAAGCTATTATCTTTTTGCTCTGGGCAAAAGTTGTTTCCATTTTGATAGATGTCTCACTTATCACAAAAGTTAGTACGTAAACTAGTTGATCTCGTTCACATTTGGAACTCAAGGGGAAGTTGAACCTATCTTCATTTTGTCTAAAAAGTTCTCAAAGGCATGAAAGATTAATCTCTTATTAACATTTGCCTGCAGCTATTTCTAAAATGCATTAGTTGGTTTCTGGGAAATTAATTAATCCTAAAGGAATGATCAAGTGTTCTTAGCTTTGTGGTTTTTATACAGGGCTAGGTCCTTACCGAAAGACACAGTATTTCAACAGCAAAGTATTAAAGGGGTAAGTTCAGAGCGATGCAAGTTGACCTTTTCAGCTTCCCAGCTCTGTAGAACTCCTATAAGACTCATTTTCATAAGTCACAAAGTGACTATTACACCATAAAGAGCAGCAGTAAATGTGCTAATATTTCTGGTATTTAAACTGCTTTCTCATATTAAAAAGATCCACTTAGAAAGACACTGAAGTCCATATAATAATTGAATATCAAGGGAGTCTGGCCAGTCTGCAGGACCCTTTTGTGCCTATTCTACTTCTATAATCTCTAGTCAGGCATGTCTATCACTGACTTTCCTGCCAAAGACAAGGTGCTGAGTTTTTAATGCATTTCTGTTGAGACCTCACCTTTCAGATCTCTTCAGAATTACAAACTGCTGCTTTAGAGACACTGAAGTCTCTACCCCAATTTGTATTGTAAATTCCTTCTCATGGTGTTAAAGTCGTTATAAATCACTGTCTGTAGCATTCCTATTATGTTTGATAGGACAACTTCACTAACAGTGCTGCTGCTCTAGAATAGGTATCATTAGCAAAGCCTGCGGGGAAAGCAGGGATGGAGCATTACTGGCTGTGCTGTGATACCCTTTGTAGACACTAGACTCTCTCTGATAAGTGTGAATTAAAGACCTGTAATAACGGATTTGAGTGCTAACACTAAAGGGGTGAATGTCATCACTCCCTACACAGGGATGTGACATGAACTATGAAACATAAGGGAGGAATGGAGGGAAGCGTGTGAAGAAAAACTGAGAACTCGCAAAATAGGTGAAAAAGATGGGATGCACTATAATAGGATACACACAAACAAGTCTCAGTACTTAAATGGGAATAATTAATTGCACAACTAATCATTATTGCAACAATCTGAAGATGTTAATGGCTCACAAACTGAATGTGGGTCAACAATGTCACGTTGTCGAGAAAAAGGCAAGCATCCCAGTTGAGGATGTATAAGCAAGATGAGAGTCTGCAAAACAAGATAAAGCAGCCTTCTGCTTTACTTCACACTGCCAAGGCCTCAGCCAGTGCACAGTGTCCAGCTTGTGGGCCTGCATGTTAAGAAAGATGTGAGCTAGTTTTCAGAGAACCTAGAAGACAGCAGCAAGAATGATTAAGGGTATCTCTGAGGACAGAGCTGAGGAATGGAGCTTTAGCTAGAGAAGGAGGAAATGGAGGGGAGACAAGAAATTATTTTACAGCTATCTGTGAGATAGCTGCAAAGAGGAAGTAAATCTTCTCCATCTCTACTGCTGTTGGGATAAAACATGATAGGCTTAGCAGATGAGATATGGGATTAGAAGCCAGGAAAACTTGCTAATGACTGGAGTGATTAAATGCTGGAACAGATCACGGGATTTTGGGGATGTTATGGAGTTGCTGCTGGTGTCTTCTTCAAGCCAGTAGGACAGATCATCAGAAATTGCTTCAGGAGTAGTTGATTCTACCTTTTGATAGGAGGATATCTGAGACAATCTCCTGAGGTCAATTCCAGCAGTACTGTCAATAGTAGTATAAACTACGCAGTTTATGTGTAGGATGAGAAGGATCGAATCTATTCTATCAACTTCATGGTGGCAGAAGAAGATGGACACATGCATGTATTTGGGGTTTCTCAGTCATTAGAGCTGCACAAGGGCAGATTAATTCAGCTTTCTCATTGATTGTTGCCTGCCTTGTTGCCTGGATGAGATCCCTTGGTCACCCACAGAAGGCTGGAGCAAGATTTCTGTCCAGTCAGCCTCTGACCTGGGTTTTACATTAAAAAACATGGACTTTGCCTGATGTGCAGCTAATACTGAGTAGCAAGGCAGGCTTTTCATCTTTCTCCCATATCTACTAATTTATTTCCTGTGCTCTTCCAGGATCTGTGATGTGAATCTAATTTCATGGTTTACACGGTATAGTCTCTGTAGCAGGAAAAAACTTTTGTTCTGAGTTTGCACAGCACCTAGTACAATGGAGCTTCACAGTAACACAACAAAAAACAACAGTAATAATGGCATGAAGGGAATTGTTCCATCACTAAGGAGTTTTTTTTCTGTAGCTTTCTTGTGGCTCCGTACGTCTCACATACAATGACAGCACAGAGAAAGAGCAATCTCTAAGCAAGCCTATCAAATGGACAGCTTCTTATTCCTATTCACTGCAGGGCAGTCACATGCCAGATATTAAAAAGAGTGCTTTAAAAATACCAAAATGAACAATAACATCTGTAAGGCACCAACAGCAAAGGCAGTAAACAAACAAAATGAAGTAGAATACACCAAGGGTGGCATTTTTTTAGTGTTTGTTCCCCTTAAGGTATAAATCATTTCTTAGATGATTGACACATAGGATTGAATTAATCTGAAAAGCTTACTTATTTGCATCCTTTGAAAACTGTTGGCCATACCTAAGCCTGGGGAAGTTACATAACTGTCATCCAGAGTTGTGCATTCAAGTATTTGTCAAAGAAATTTAGCAAAATGATGCTTCTTAATGCTTCTGTAAGAAGTACTTCATAATTCTACAAGAAGATAATGAGCCTGTTATTCCACTGTATATTTTGAGAACATAGATATTTACCTCTGAAGTCTAAATACAGCAACGTGAATACCCAAAAGAACAACAGTCACAATTAGTTTTCATATAGTTCATTTGTGCTTCCATTTTTAAACATTTTGATCTTCGAATTGATTCTTTGATCTTGAGGACGGAGTTTTCTTGTCCAAGAAAGTGCAGTCTAGTGCTGCAAGTGTAAAAGGCTCAAGTTTAAAAGCATCGCTGTCATTGTCATTTTTTTCTATTTTGAGCTTTTGCCCCAGACTCCCAGTTTCAGGTATAAGTTGCACAAAAAGGGGAATTAAATACCTGTGACTTTGCTCTTTTGAACATCCATTTGTGTGTGACTCTCACTGTATGATCTGTTACAAACCACTACTTCTTGCTGCTAGCTTGGAATCCAGAAGTGGGAATCCTGCCCTAAATACACATTAAAAGGTTCAGTATTTACACTAGGACTGTAATAAATGTCCAGCAATGAAGGCAACACAACTGGCATCTCCTGAGAACTGACTCACTGGAGGAGGAGCCCCTCTTATGGTAGTTTGAGAAATTAAAATTAAGACTTGCCATTCCATTAGCTGTTAGCAAATGTGGCATCTATCCTCCTCCTATTGTCTGGCTTGAATCTGTGTCTGAGGCAGGGAGCAGAGAGTAGCAATTTTGTTAGGTGATTTGAGAGGTTCTGACCCAGCAATAGCTTCTGCTGCCGTTGCTCTCCATACGCTCAGGCATCTGATGTGGATAATATTTACATAATAAAAAGAACACATAAAAATGAGGACAGTAAATGTGGGTCCTCTGGCACCATAGCATCACTTAAACACTACTGCTTTTATTCCTTGGATGAAACTCAATACACAGCCAACAGCAGCAAAAGATGTGGGGGGTTGTACGTGCCTCTGTGCGTGCAGGAGTCATGCAGTTGATCAGAAACAAAGGCTTATTGGTTTGTTTTGCTCCTCTTCCAGTAGCTGTGATGGATAGGCCTGCAATTTCCACATTCAATACCATTTCTTTAAATTGTTTTTTTCATGTGCTCAGCAGGGGTGTGGGGAGAACAGGTGCGTACTTGATAGACTACTGGTATTTAAGTGGTGATCTGGGAAGTGTTAGGTTTATGTTTTCTCCTTTTTCTTATGAGCAGTCTTGCCTTTTTTTTCCTCTCCTCTACTGCCTTTTATTTCATTTTTAATACCAGCTTGTTTCAATTTCTTCATGCATCTGTTTCTTAATTTCAGTTCATTTTAATTTCTTCCCCTGATGTAGGTTACACATCTATGTATATATTGGCATTTAAGACTAAATTCTTTTAATGAGTGTTTAGCTTCTCTTTGATAGAACATCAGGACATCTGTGTCCGTGTAGCCCATGTCTGCTTAGTCTCCACCTCAGGGATGTGGAGAGTGTAGGCCTTAAGAGAACAAGCCATATCCAGCAAGTCTAGGTTTCAGAAATCTGTCACCCCTTCCCCTGCTCCCTCTGGAATCTCATGATTTTTTTTGCTCTTTGGGGATGTTAGATTATTCAACTCAGCAATAACCCTTTAATCAAAGAAAAATAACAGATTTGACAGATCATACTTGCTTTACCCATGTATTCTTCTTCACAAGGTATGCTATGTTCTTCTAAGAAGATGGGGTGAGGTGGGACTCACTGGGGCAGTGGAGATAATGAGATAGTGGAGAGCCGCTAAGCATGGCTGGGGGAAGAGGCTTGTGGACCAGCAAGGTTTGGCAAGTGAGTTACAGCAGGGAGCCAAGAACCTGTATCTCCTGCATAAAGGCTGCAGGACTGCCAGGAGAGGCACTGAGTCGGTAGGCAGACCTCCTTGTGACTGAAGAGGTCTGGTGACAGAGTGTGCTGCTACTCAGAAAGGTACTGAATTGATTAAAAACAAAGACACACAGAGGACCTCTATGTAAATCCTTCCTTATATGTTCTTTCTAGTTGCTTTGAGCTTTCTCCATTTTAAAGGAAATATTCCAGATTTTATTCAGACAAAATCAGGCTTTTTTGCATTTAAAAGTCTTTCACTCTTTTTGGGAGAGTATCCTCTGGAGGAGGTCTAGATGGATCTACCTCAGAGCACTGGACAGCTTTCTCTCCCTCCCTCTGTTGACTCTCATGCTAATTATGGTACTCTACTTCCACAAAAGCAGGTGTTTGTTCAGATGTGCCACATGGGTCTGTGTGGTTTTCCCCCCAGATAAAGTCCTTTGTCAATTTATTGTCTCTGGGAATTTGCCACCATGCTAGCAGTCTGTAGGCCATCTTCGGTCTCCTCCTGTCTGGAAGCTCTATAGGCAATGAGCTTTTGGGTTTTGATTTGGGTCTCTGTAGTCTTTAATCTATTGATCTCTTGATCAAGCCCTCTGTGCTGGTTTTGACTGGGATAGAGTTATTTTTCTTCATAGTAGCTAGTACGGGGCTATGTTTTGGATTTGTGCTGAAAACAGTGTTGATAACACAGAGATGTTTTCGTTACTGCTGAGCAGTGCTCACACAGAGTCAAGGCCTTTTCTGCTTCTCACCCCACCCCACCAGCGAGTAGGCTGGGGGAGCACAAGAAGCTGGGAGGGGACACGGCTGGGACAGCTGACCCCAGCTGACCAAAGGGATATCCCACACCATATGACGTCATGCTCAGCATATAAAGCTGGGGAAGAAGAAGGAATGGGGGGATGTTTGGAGTGATGGCGTTTGTCTTCCCAAGTAACCGTTGGGCGTGATGGAGTCCTGCTTTCCTGGAGATGGCTGAACACCAGCCTGCTGATGGGAAGGAGTGAATTAATTCCTTGCTTTGCTTTGCTTGTGTGTGTGGCTTTTGGTTTACTAATTAAACTGCCTTTATCTCAACCCATGAGTTTTCTCACTTTTACTCTTCCAATTTTCTCCCCCATCCCACCAGCAGGGAGTGTGCGAGTGGCTGCGTGGTGCTTAGTTGCTGGCTGGAGTTAAACCACGACACCCTCATAAGTTATATACATTCTAATTGCTTCCAGATATACTATAGTTTTTTAAAAAATCCCATGCTGTTCATATATGTTGTGTCTTATACGTAAAAATGTATAGCAGAACTCCTTCCTCACTGCAAACAGTGTGGGCAGTTTAGAGCATAACAAGGTGTTACAGATACTTCCCCTCAGCCAACGGATGGGTTATGTGTTTAGCATCAATAGAAAGTCCTAAATCCAGGATTATGCTAAGTAACAAGTTGATAATATTTATCAGAGTTGCTTTCACTGGTTTAGGTGGCTTACTGAATCCAGGCCCAAAGGAAATTAAATACTCCTAACACTAAAGTGTGGATGAAGATTGAGAATTTATGTATGTAAGTCTGCATGTTGTTTTGGGCATTGCTTGTTTTACTTTCTGGCCTTGTTTACATCTAGAAGATGAATGCTGGATGAATGTTCTGGTGGGAAAAAATATATTGTTTCAAGTAAGCAAAAAAAGACAAGAAACATACTTTCAAGCTAGCTGTCCAAGTTTTAGCTGAGCAGTTTAACATTTCTTGAATCTAACAATTTTACATCGTATAAGCACAGTTCCTGAAGAGCAAAGACAGGCAATTTGGTACATCTATTGTCTTCAATGGGTAAAGCAGGTGTCCAATAGTGTCAATGCTTTAAACATAAAAGTTACGTATAAGATTTTCCTAATTATTTGAATGCTTTGTCTGTAAAAAGCATCAGTGCAGAATAACAAATTTATATTGTGATACAGTCAAAAAACTGAAAAACCCCCAGAGATTCCCTTGTCTCTGACACACAAAGGCAATCACCCCAAGGAAGAGGTAAGAAGTTATCTAGGGATTTTCTTATTTCTACCAGTCTTAATATGCCTGTCAGAGTTCAAGGAGCATCTGGATGATGCTCTTAATTGCATGATTTAGTTTTAGGTAGCCCTGCAAGGAGCAGGGAGTTGGACTCAATGATCCTTATGGGTCCCTTCCAACTTGAGATATTCTATGATTCTATGAAAATACAGTTTGTATGACTAAGGCAAGAAATATGCTTTAATGTTCTTATGTTGAATTGTGGCCTCAAATAATGAATTTCTTTGTGCATAAAGACCATTCTAAAACTTCCATTTTCAAAACTTTGTAGTTAGTTATATCAAAATATAGAAAAATGTTTATTTAAAGTTCATCTATTTTCTCATTATCTTGTGTCTACTCTGGTATAATTAAAGTACAAATGAAATAAGTTTTAAGTACAAGGAGTAATTTTAATAGCAGTTGAGTTTAATTAAGTAGTGGAAAGAAACTAAGTCATATGTCAAATCCCTTCAGATCTTAAGCTAATAATATTGAAAATCCTGTAGGTCATGTTTCTTTTACAAAATTACCATGCAAAAACATCAGTAGGCAAAATACAGTATGCATAAACGAAGCATGTTAAGTGATATGAAGAATGCCTTGAACAAATACCTATGAGGGACATGTTCTTATACATAACCATTAGTATAACTCCATAAGTCTACTTAATTAGACTTAATTACAGGACTGCAGAAGTCAACACAGGAGCTGTGAGATGTAAAAAGAGACATTTTAGATATTGCTGTAGGGATCATTGTATTCATGCAAGGCATTGACATGGCTTTACTCTAAAGGGCTAATTGAAACAATTGGTTTTGACTACACTAGCAATACGGAAACAGAGCAACTAAAACAATGGCAAGTGCTGTAGGACTGCTCAGGAATCAGAGCTGTCATCTGTTCTGATTTGCACATGTCATATCAAAAGCATTCTAACGCCTTGCTCAAAACTTTTTATTCAAAGAAACGCACATACACCCAACCCCAAATCTCATCAGAATATTTTAATTTCACCACGAGTAAAACCTTGCACAATCCTGTCAATATGCCTGGAAAAAAGCAATGATAAACTACTGCTACCTTGAGTCACCTGGCTGGGAAAGGGTTAGAGCTTGACATGGATGTCACTTACACTGACATAAATCTTAAGAGATTTTGTGACAGTTAGTGGTGTTACTCCGGTGAAGAGCTGATCTGATACCATAATTGGGTCTACAGTTTATCAAAACCACTAAAGGAAGGGTAGGATTGCAAATATTGGAGCAAAAAGAACATTTTGTAAAGTGTGAAATGTAAAAAGTTGTCTCCATGCTGTATTTTTCCAAACACAGTAATTGCTAAATACAATCATTTTCTAAAGACAATAGCAGGGTTTCCAACGTTCTCCCACAGTATTGCTCTATCCAAGTGCAGACATTACAGTCTGGGTGAGTGGACAACTAATTGGATGGTGAGGCTCAGAAGGCAGTGGTTAATGGAATGTATTCAGAGGCCCATGACAAGTGTACCACAGGGGTACCTACTGAACCTATCCTTTTCAGGATCTTTGTCAATGACCTGGAGGAGATGGTGTGCAGGCTTATCGAGTTTGCAAATGAGAAGTGCAAGGGCACACAAGAGAACAAGAACAAATGCAAAGTCCTACAGCTGGGAAGGAAGAACCTGGAGCAATGATGCAGGCTGGGGACTGCCTGGCTGGGGAGCAGCTCTGCTGAAAGAGACCTGGGAGTCCTGGCAGACAGCAACCTGGGCATGACCTGCAGTGTTCCCTGGCAGCAAAGAAGGCCAACAGCATCCCAGGCTGTACAAACCATGGCAGAGACAGCAGATTGAAGGAAGTGTTTGGCACTTGTGAGACCACATCTGGGTGCTCTGGGCCCAGGATACTGTTTTGGGCCCATCAATACAGTAAACATGCTGATAAACCAAAGCAAGTTCAGTAGAGGGCCACCAAGATAGTTGGGGGCTGGAGAATTTGTCCTGTAAGGAGAGGCTAAGGAAATGGGGCTTGTTCTGCCTAGATTTGGGAAGGTTTTGGAGGCACCTAACAGCAGCCTGCTGGAACCCAGGAGGAGGTTACGAAGAAGACAGAGCCTCTTCACAGTGGTGCATACTGGGAGGACAGGAGGCAATGGGCATAAATTGGAACAAGAGAGGTTCAGCCTGGCTAAAAGGAAAACCTTTCCCCAGAGGGACAGTCCAGTAGTGAAGCAGGTTACCCAGAGAGGGTTGTGCAGTCTCCATCCTTGAAGCTTTCCATGATGCAACTAGATAAAGCCCTGAGCAACCTGGTCTGACCCCACAGCTGACCCTTCTTTGAGCAGGAGGTTGGACTAGAGCCCTTCTGAGGTCCCTTCCAAACTGAGTTATTTTGTGGTTCTGTGACTTCACAGTAAATTTTAGAACTAGGTTTTCAGAGTGTTTCCATAGTCCTCACTGTCAGGAGTTTATTCAGGCAATTAATGCAGAGGACAACAGTGGAGCAGATCAAGATTTTCAACAAAATTTTGAGAATAACTTTTCTCAGAAGCAACCAGAATTTCTGGAACACTTTTTTTTTTTTTTTTTTTAATCATAGCCAGAATTTGGGGAGGCACAAGATGGAGATAATGACCCAGGAGAGTCATGCAGAGATGCAGAAGGAAACAGTGCTGCCTCCAAACTGTAAAATCACTCTCCTTTCCCGTCCTTCTGTTTACATCGCTCCTCACAGCCCTGGACATGAACCTCCTCCATGGGAAGAGTTATGAGGTATGATGGATCTGGAGAAAGGAGAGGATTAGGGGGATCATGATTTACTAAGACAAAGAATACTTTACACATCCAATACTACTTACTGCTAATTAATGCAGTAAGCAGGGGATAGAAGACATACATTTCACTAGAATTGCTGTTCACAGGAAGGATGACATCTAATCCAAAGAAAAGGATAAAGAGCTTTTCTGTGCTGAAAGTTTTAAGTGAATCATTTTAGAAGCATCTTTAACTAAAAGTAACCACAAATTTAAGACCTTGGGCCAGCTCCTCAGGTGGTGTAAAATAGCATGGATCCACTGACTTCTGTCAGGTAAATCTGATTCATACCAACAGAGCATGAAGACCTAAACCCCCTTCTAGGCAGAAGGAGCAGGCAAGTGTTCCTATATGTGAAAAAAAAGCTTAGAAAGATCCTGTCTGAGAGTAGAATCTCCCAAAGACCTTTCTCACAAAAAAAGGCAATAGATTAAGAATTCACTTTCAGGGCTGAGGAAAAGTAAAAGGTTTTTTTTTTTCTCAGGTCAGAAAGAATCACAGAATCACAGAATCACAGAATCATATAGGTTGGAAAAGACCTTTAAGATCATCGAGTCCAACCATAAACCTAACACTGCCAAAAACCACCACTACACCATGTCCCTAAGTACCTCATCCAAACGTCCTTTAAATACCTCCAGGGATGGCGACTCAACCACTTCCCTGGGCAGTCTGTTCCAATGCTTGATAACCCTCTCGGTGAAGAAAAATTTCCTAATATCCAGTCTAAACCTCCCCTGGCGCAACTTGAGGCCATTTCCTCTTGTCCTATCACTTGTTACCTGGGAGAAGAGACCGACCCCCACCTCTCTACAACCTCCTTTCAGGTAGTTGTAGAGAGCGATGAGGTCTCCCCTCAGCCTCCTTTTCTCCAGGCTAAACAGTCCCAGCTCCCTCAGCCGCTCCTCATAAGACTTCTGCTCCAGACCCTTCACCAGCTTCGTTGCCCTTCTCTGTACGCGCTCCAGTACCTCAATATCCCTCTTGTAGTGGGGGGCCCAAAACTGAACACAGTATTCGAGGTGCGGCCTCACCAGTGCCGAGTACAGGGGCACAATCACTTCCCTAGTCCTGCTGGCCACGCTATTTTTGATGCAGGCCAGGATGCCATTGGCCTTCTTGGCCGCCTGGGCACACTGCTGGCTCATATTCAGATGGCTGTCAACCAACACCCCCAGGTCCTTCTCTGTCAGGCAGCTTTCCAGCCACTCTTCCCCAAGCCTGTAGCGTTGCATGGGGTTGCTGTGGCCCAAGTGCAGGACCTTGCACTTGGCCTTGTTAAACCTCATACAATTCACCCCAGCCCATCGATCCAGCCTGTCCAGGTCCCTCTGCAGAGCCTGCCTACCCTCCAGCAGATCAACACTCCCACACAACTTGGTGTCGTCTGCAAACTTACTGAGAGTGCACTCGATCCCTTCGTCCAGATCATTGATAAAGATGTTAAACAGAACTGGCCCCAACACAGAGCCCTGGGGAACACCGCTTGTGACCGGCCGCCAACCGGAGTAAACTCCATTCACCACCACTCTCTGGGCCCGGCCGTCCAGCCAGTTCTTTACCCAGCGAAGAGTACACCCGTCCAAGCCATGAGCAGCCAGTTTCTCCAGGAGAATGCCGTGGGAAACCGTGTCAAAGGCTTTACTGAAGTCTAGATAGACAACATCCACAGACTTCCCCTCATCCACTAGGCGGGTCACCTTATCATAGAAGGAGATCAGGTTGGTCAAGCAGGACCTGCCTTTCCTGAACCCATGCTGGCTGGGCCTGATCCCCTGGTTATTCTCTACATGGCGTGTGATAGCACTCAGGATGATCTGCTCCATCAGCTTCCCCGGCACCGAGGTCAGGCTAACAGGCCTGTAGTTCCCCGGGTCCTCCTTCCGGCCCTTCTTGAAGATGGGTGTCACATTCGCTAATCTCCAGTCAGCAGGGACTTCCCCAGTTAGCCAGGACTGCTGGTAAATGATGGAAAGGGGCTTGGTGAGCACATCTGCCAGCTCCTTCAACACTCTCGGGTGGATCTCATCAGGCCCCATAGACTTGTGAGTGTCTAAGTGGTGCAGCAGGTCACTCACCATTTCCCCCTGGATCATGGGGGCTCCAGTCTGGTCCCCATCCCTATCTTCCAACTCCAGGGGCTGGGTACCCAGAGAACATTCGGCCCTGCTAATAAAGACTGAGGCAAAGAAGGCATTAAGTACCTCAGCCTTTTCCTCATCCTTGGTCACTGTGTTTCCTCCCACATCTACTAGGGGCTGGAGATTCTCCTTAGCTCTCCTTTTGCTGCTAATGTATTTGAAGAAGTGTTTTTTGTTGTCTTTTATAGCAGCAGCCAGTCTGAGCTCTAGCTCAGCTTTGGCCCTTCTAGTTTTCTCCCTGCACAGCCTCGCTACACCTTTGTAGTCCTCCTGAGTTGCCCGCCCCTTCTTCCAGAGGTCATAGACTCTCCTCTTTCTCCTCAGTTCGAGCCAGAGCTCTCTGGTCAGCCAGGCCGGTCTTCTTCCCCGCCGGCTCGTCTTTCGGCACCTGGGGACAGCCCGCTCTTGTGCCTTTAGGACTTCCTCCTTAAAGAATGTCCAGCCTTCCTGGACCCCTTTGCCCATAAGAGCTGCCTCCCAGGGGACTCTGTCGACCAGTCTCCTAAACAGGCTGAAGTCTGCCCTCCGGAAGTCTAAGGTGGCAGTTTTGCCGACCCCCCTCGCTGCTTCTCCACGTATCAAAAACTCTATCATTTCATGATCGCTCTGCCCAAGACAGCCTCCAACCATCACATCACTCACCAGTCCTTCTCTGTTGGTGAACAAGAGGTCCAGCGGGGCACCTTCCCTAGTTGGCTCACTCACCAGCTGCGTCAGGAAGTTATCTGCCACACGCTCCAGGAACCTCCTGGACTGTTTCCTCTCTGCTGTATTGTATTTCCAGCAGACATCTGGCAGGTTGAAGTCCCCCACAAGAACAAGGGCTAGCGATCGTGAGGCTTCTCCCAGCTGCTTATAGAATAGTTCATCTGTCTCCTCATCCTGGTTGGGGGGTCTGTAACAGACTCCCACCACAATATCTGCCTTGTTGGCCTTCCCCCTGATTCTGACCCATAGACACTCCACCCTATCATCACCATCATCGAGCTCTAAACTATCCAGACTCTCCCTGACGTATAGGGCTACCCCACCACCTCTCCTGCCTCGCCTATCCCTCCTGAAGAGTTTATAGCCATCCATCGCCGCACTCCAGTTGTGCGAGTCACCCCACCACGTTTCCGTGATGGCCACCATATCATAGTTTTCCTGATGTACAATGGCTTCCAACTCCTCCTGCTTGTTGCCCATGCTGCGTGCATTGGTGTAGAGGCACTTCAGCTGGGCTGTCGTCCGTGCCTCCTTCATAGAAGAACTCCCCTTGCATGCTTTGAGGCATTTCACTGGTGTTTCCCTCTTGGCTCCCGTTGCCTCAGTATCCCCTGGCTCAACTCCACTCGACTTCGGCATCTCGAGGCACCGCGCATCTCGAGGACTCAGGCCGACTGTCCTTGCTGTCAGCCGCTCCCTCCAACCATGGCACGTCGCCCCTCAGCTTCCCTCGGGCAAGCCTGATATTATCCCCCTCCCCCTTCGAGTCTAGTTTAAAGCTTTGTCAATGAGCCCTGCAAGTTCCTGTGCAAAGATTCTCTTTCCCCTTTGAGAAAGATGAATCCCATCAGATGCCATCAAACCCGGTGCGGCGTAGGCCATCCCGTTGTCAAAAAAACCAAATCCGTGGCGATGACACCAGCCGCGGAGCCATGCATTAATAGATTGGGCATCTCTGTTCCTTCTGGTGTCACTGCCCACCACTGGAAGGAGAGAAGAGAAAACAACCTGCGCTCCTGAGTTTCTTACTAGCCGTCCCAAGGCCCTCAAGTCTCTTTTGATCACCCTAGGACTTCGCGTTGCAGTCTCATCGCCCCCCACATGGAAGAGCAGTAGGGGGTAATAGTCCGAGGGCCGTACCAGACTAGGGAGTACCCTCGTGACATCCTTCACGCGGGCTCCAGGGAGACAGCAGACTTCCCTAAGAGGAGGGTCTGGCCGGCATATCGGACCCTCGGTTCCCTTCAGAAAGGAGTCACCCACAACTATAACCCTTCTTTTCTTCCTCGTGGAGGTGGTGGTAAGACGAGAGGTACGTTCTTCTGACCTGGGTGACACCTCTGGTGTAGATAGACTGTCGTCCCCATCCTCCACTGACTGTCCTTCCACCTCCAGGGCCTCATACCTGTTGTGTAGAGGCACCTGGGGGGGCGAGGTGGGCAAGGAGGGCCTTCGCCTGCCGCCACGAGCGCGGACTCGCCTCCATTCACTCTCCTCCTCTGAGCTGCTGCCTTCAGCCCGGCGGGGGGGGGACAGAGGATCCCCTTGATCGTGGGTTCTTACTGGCGGCTGCTGCTGCTCTTGTTCCCGTCTCAGGGGGGGCAGAGCCTGGCACCACCAGTCGATCTCCTTTTCAGCCTCCCTGATGCTCCTTAATCTTTCCACCTCCTCCCGTAGCTCTGCCACCATGCAAAGCAAGTCATCCACCTGGTCGCACCTCACGCAGCTGTCCACATGGCTGCCTCGTGTGAACAATGAGATGCTCAGGCACTCCCTGCAGCCTGAGACCTGGGTGGCGGCATGTTTTCCTGGCAGCTCCGTCTGGGTAGCCACATCCACTCTGGCGAGCACAGAGGGCATCGCTTTCTGACGAGTGAGGACCATAGTTGAGTTTCTTCTGGAAGGATGGGGACTACCGAATGAACTCACTTCTCACAGATCCTCTTGAGCTGCTAGGCTGCCTTCACCTTCCCCACACGCCCTGCCTGCGCGAACTGCCGCGCAAACTGCCGCGCCACGTCAATGAGATAAAGAGACACACATCAATGAGAAACACATCAATGAGATAAAGAGACCATCTGGCTCCTGGACTCCCAAAATATGAGAGCTCCTGAGGCTGAAATTTCTTCTTTAGGAATGAGTTTTCAGCCTACCTGTCACTCAGTGATAGAAAAATATGTTAAAAACCAGAATTTATTAGGGCAGAAGAAGAAGAAGCCAGAATTGTGAAGTCCAGAGAGGTGAAATAAACTCACTTTGGACAAATTAAAGCACCTCAAGAAGATGAAGAGCATATTTCATGGCAAAAACACCTGCCAACAATTATCACTACATTGAACTGAAAATTGACATTAGAGTATATACTTGTTCTTACGTAGAGAGGGGAAAAAAGGTTTGGAGTCTTTTTTTCCAGCACATTGCTATAGGAATTCTGACTTAGCAGTCTGAAGGAGTATTAGTTATCTGGAAGGAAACCATTCTGGGAGAGTACTAGGAATGTGCTGTTGTGTCTAAAAGCTAAGATCAAGTTCTCTTAATCTAGAAAGAATCAGCAAACAGATAAAGAAGAAAATAAAGCCCGTTGTATTGGACAACCATGTCTGAAAAGTTTTAAAAGACATTTTAAACCAATGTTCTCCACTGCCTGCTGTAAATCTTCTGTCTGGGTGGACTGGAAAGTCTTCCTGTGATTGCTAGACTGGAAGATAATATTAATAGTGCCAAGGCATTAAGTGATGTTAAGTTTTAATCGTAAAACAATATCAGCGCTCTAATAAATTTTAGGAGGATGGTATTAGATTTCTATATCTCATTTCATTGTACTCATATAATAAATGATGTTATTTAATGATAACTTTATGAAGAGCATGAATTTAGCTATGTAAATCCTGTATTACTAGTACTGAATTTGTGTACATCACAACATCAGATATAAATCCTTTCTACAGTCAAGGCCCAGTTTTTGGGGAGGGCTTCTCCTGCTTATAGTGAGAGAGTCCATGCTCTGAAGAACTTTGTGTAAGGGAGTAAAGCTGACAGAGGTACTGAAGTCTATTGCTAACAAATGATAGTGTCAAATATAATTTCTACATGCATGTACATGTGCACACCATGTACTAATATCCTGGGGGTTCTGACCAGAGCATTTTAAATGCCCCTGATTTTTGGCAGTACTTGTCACGTTCCCAAGGTTGAATGCTTAGTCTTTCCAGGTATTTTTCAGACCTTCTGAGTGTTAATTCATGTTGTTATTCTGCCAGATGAATTTCTGGGAAGTGTGCATGGTGCTTGCAGATTTTTTAAAAAGTTTTCCAAAGATTATTTATGCAACAAACCCCAAGTTTCATAGGCTCCTTAATTAGATCTCATACAAATGTTTGCAATTTGGGAGGCTGCAAATGGCTAGTTGGAAGTCCTGGCTACTATTTGTTTCCTTCTGGCTCACTCAGGAATAAGTTCCATGGATTTTAGGAGACTTAGAAAAGCAATTAATGTGGTCTGGTTTATTTATTATACTCATCAGGCATTTATGCAATGTGAAATCAGATCAGTGTGGCATATGTCAGATCTAGTTTGCACGCTCTAGTTATGAATTTATTTGCTCCATGCATATAACCAAAGCATACAGAATGCACTACTGTAGGGGAAGGCAAAAGTAAGCAGTCTTGATTTCATCTGTGACTCTATAAAAAAAGTATTCCCGAGCTGCATCTCTGCAAATAAAATCATATTTCAAGTTAAGGTATGCATCCAGCTTTCTATGGTAATTTTAAATTTTGCACCTCTACTCTGGTCATTGCACTGATCCGCAGAGGCTTGCCCAGTGGTACTCAGTATATCAGACTCTGCTCATCAGAACCTACTGGAATGGGAAACTTGCTGTCTTACAGGGCTGCTTCAGCCCCAGTAAAGGTTTTCTTTGAAGCGCTTGAGCCTTTCACATTGTTCAGAGTGAAGTAATGTACAGATATATGGAACAAGGGCAAACTAGGGCTCTTTTTCAATCTTTCTTGATTCTGACCAGAGAAAGTTGTTTTGTGAAATGTTAAAAGTCAAGCTCTTCTATTTTAAAGGGAATAATTTATGTATATATTTGTGATTGTTTTTTGGAACGCTTAGATTTATTTCTCCAAATACAACTTAATAGGAATCCATGAATAGAGATTTTCATCAGAATGTTGTCTATACAGACTCAACCCATATAGCTATAAATCACTCCTCCAAAAATATGTAATTGGTCTTTTATACTGAAGATAAAAGATGTTATTTGCTTGTGCTGGTTTTGGCTGGGATAGTTTATTTTCTTCATAGTAGCTAGTATGGGGCTACGTTTTAGATTTGTGCTGGAAACAGTGTTGGTAACACAGGGATGTTTTCGTTACTGCTGAGCAGTGCTTACACAGTCAAGGCCTTTTCTGCCTCTCACCCCACCCCACCAGCGAGTAGGCTGGGGGTGCACAAGAAGCTGGGAGGGGACACGGCTGGGACAGCTGACCCCAGCTGACCAAAGGGATATCCCACACCATATGACGTCATGCTCAGCATATAAAGCTGCGGGAAGAAGAAGGAAGGGGGGGATGTTTGGAGTGATGGCGTTTGTCTTCCCAAGTTGGGCGTGATGGAGTCCTGCTTTCCTGGAGATGGCTGAACACCTGCCTGCCGATGGGAAGTAGGGAATGAATTCCTTGTTTTGCTTTGCTTGCGTGTGCAGCTTTTGTTTTACTTATTAAACTGTCTTTATCTCAACCCATGAGTTTTCTCACTTTTACTCTTCCGATTCTCTCCCCCATCCCACTGGGGAGGAGTGAGTGAGCGGCTGGGTGGGGCTTAGCTGGGGTTAAACTATGACATTGCTCACAGTTACATTAAAGATCATCAGTAACTGATGCCATAGAGGTTCAATTAAGATGTAAATGTAAAGTGTCAATTGTAAACTTCAGAAACTAGTCTTTTATGGGACACATCAACATTTCAAAGTTTTAAAACAATACTTTAGAATATGAGTCACTGAGCTTATCCCGAAGCCTCATCCTGCTTAGTAAACTAAGATATTTAAAAACACAACTGGCCATGGGCCTGAGCAACCTGCTCAAGTTGACCCTGCTTTGAGCAGGGTGGCTGGATTTGCCAATTTTCTGAGGTGCCTTCCAATGTCAGCTATTCTTTGATTCTGCAGATTCTTGAAACTCACCATTGTGGTGCTATTCTCTCCTTTTAAGGAAGCTCTTGTGGCAAGTTATTGTATAAATTTGAATTACAGGAAAGCCTCTACTTAACCTATTTTCAGCAAATGACTTGAACTGAATTTTAAGCTTGTCTTTGAGGACATGCTATAGCTACCTATGTAGTGTTTTTGTTAATTAAAGCAAATAATCTTTCATGAAGGTTCTTGAACTGCAGTCATGTTAAAGGGAATATTATATATGCAGTAGCATCCAAGTGTTCTTGCCAAAGGTAGACAGCAATTTCTCTTGCTGATGGAGCACTCCATCATGAGAACAAGAGACAAATTCTGCACTGTTTTGTACCTGGCAGAACTCCATTGACTTCATTAGGTGGATTTATCCTCAGTGTTGTAGATTTTCAAATGTTATAGGAATATGACATAAAAAGGCATCTAGATTTGAAAAATTAAAACATAAAAAGGTACTAGGTCTGGCCCCCTAAAAACAGTGATAATGCTGGGGATGTATGTTCCAAATGTAGGAGGCTGAATTTACTAAATTAACCCCAAGCTTGGATTAGGATGGTAAGAATTTCATAACTGTTTTGCACTGACAATAGTTTTGAAATTACTTGCAAGGAGGAATTTTTAATGGCATTTTGAGCAAGTATAGTATTCCTCCTGTCAAAACAGAAACTAATTTATTGGAGTTGTGTTCAATTTCCCAATAGAGACAAAAAAATAAACCTGATAAAAGCCAGGACAGAAAGTCTAAACTACTTTCCTGACCTTTCCAGAATGGCACTCTGGACTGGCAAAATCTATATTGCCTCAGTGCCACGTGTACACTAGCAAGCACTCTGCTTGACAGGTTGTCAGCATCTTCAGCAGGACAACGTTCTTTTGAAAATTCCAGCACTTGTCTGCTGGGCACCAATGCCAGCAGTCAGTCCTGGGGATTAGCTGAAATGCTTGGTTTCTTGTGATATCTGTCGCAATGTGATATATGCCTGTAGGTCCACAAACTAATGATGCTCCAATGTCCTTCCTCCCACTTTGATCCAGAGAAAAAAGACAAAGAATGGAAATGAAAAGAGGGAAGAACAGACAGAGAGGAAAAAATAGCAGATGCAGAAAAGAAAGTAGGAAGAAAAGGTCAAATGGTCATCCAAAGAGTGAAACAGAAAGATATAAAGAGCCTGAGGAAAAGGGACCAGCAAAGAAATTTTTCTTCTGGGTATTTTTACAGGTTTATTGTTAGTTTGGCTTTCCTGTGGAGAAGCAGCGTATCTTTTCACACTGTGTGTATGCATCCTCTCTTCCCATATGAATTTTTGAACTCCTTGACCAGTTTAAATCAAATTTTGCGGAAGCATGGTCCCTATAGGTTTCATCAGCATGAATGACAGTGCAGGAGAGGAGGAAAATCTCTTCCTTTTTGGGAGTGGAGGGGAAGATGCAGCACAAACATATACTATGTTACCTGGAGAATCCACACTGGAAAGAAAGGTAATGAGTACCTAAACCTTGGAAAAGCTTCAGGAAGAGCTTATACACCAGACAATCAACTATGAAACCCAAGTAAGCAGGAAACAAGGTTTTGTGAGTTCTGAAATTTTTGGATGTCCCTAGGTGTTTTATTTTTAGAGAAAAATAGACTAGAGAATGAGAAAGATTGTAAGAGCTAGTTCACTAGCTAAAAGCTATTTTTTATTACCTTTAGCTTTGTTAAATTTCAAATTGGGCTTCCAAATGGCTCTCCGATGGGGTGAAAACAAAAGTTGTGATAAATAGAAAGCTGGAGAACTGAGGCTTCCCTCTGAGAAAATTGAGCAAAATTTCAGGACTAGTTATGTAAGTAAACAATGCCATTCCTCATCAGGAAGTAGGTTTGGTGTAAGATAATAATAAAAGCAGTCAGTCAAAGTAGATGCATTAAAGGAGAATGACACCTACAGTAAAAGGGAGTAACCCCAGTGATCACCCAGCCTGGAACCTGGATATATCTCAGCCACAGTGACAGCTGCCGTCTTTAATCATTTAAACCACGCATGCTTTTCACAAACCACAACTGATCTGTGACAACACAGTCAGTTCCAACAGCAGTTCTGGTTGGCATACAGAACATATAAAGCATGTAATCCAACATGTATCAAATAGAGAGAGAAAATAATAATAGCTTCATGGGCACTGGTGCTGTGCTTTGTTTTTTCCGTAATGTCTGCTACAGGGAAGATTCACATTGTGTACTTGAGGCAGGTAACTTAGTTGAGACTCAGATCTCAGAAAGTGAAATGCTTTGGCTATGAATGTCATCAATAAAAAGATATAGGTGTCTTCCCAAGTGATTCAAGACTTTAAATGAAATATCTGTAGCAGAGTTTGTAAATACCCTTCTATGCTGCCCAATTTAATAAGAAAAAAACCCTCTTACTGATAGTTATTGACAAGTTTCACTAGCTCAGTAAACCACATCTGAAAGAATATGCCTCAGGGTGGAAAACAGCTTCAGAAAATGAACCTTTTTAAACAAATATAGAAAGGTAAATTTAAGATCATTCTAAGGAAAGAAAAGAGAAAGGAAAACTCAAAAATAATACTCTTTAACTAGCCTGTTCTGAGAAATAAATGTGTACGTTTCAGGGTTTGGGGTGTATGCATGGAAAAAGTGCAACTTTGTTGGAGGCTGAAATTTTACTGGCTTATTCACCTTACAGCAAGGAGTTTTTCAACTCACAGTTGCAGTTTCTGCTGGAAAACCTGATGCTTTGAAGTGAAGCTTTGAAATATTCCATGTTTTAACACGCAAGACATTCTGCGAATGTAGCCCCTATTCTCTAGTTGAATGGAACTGCTTTGTGAAAATGGCATGTTCCTTCCCTAGCCAAGTAACTTGAAATTATTTTTAACTTTTAAGTCATACAGACTGTGAGCCTTACAGGAATGATTGACTAACATCAGCTCCCACTATTTTCTATAAATATTTTTTCCATTTAACATAATTTTGATTGCCATATTTCTTCTAATGTCAAAGCTCTTATGATCATGTGTTTCTTATCTTACATTTGACTGAAAGTAGGCGCAGAGAGACAACATCCAGACTAAATACAATTTCTTATATATTTTTGTTATAGGGTCCAATTGTCCTCAACTTGTTTATATCGGTATAGCCACAGTGACCTCAGTGGAACTGAGTATATTCAACCAAAGTGAAAATCTAGTCCATGAAGTGTTCTCTCTCTCTCTCTCTGTGGCTATGAAAACTATTTCGTTTATTACAGCATGCTCATTTTTCTTATGTGGAATTCAAAAGTCTTTATCACTTTGTTCTCAAGCATCCCATCTTAAGATTTTTAATATCAAACAGACTTTTTAGCATAATACATTCAACACTAAAACCTTTCACCTTATTAGATAAAGGTAAGGAATAAATATAATTATTCAACAGCCCCCTTTATTCTTGTAACAAATGTATTCCACTTTCTTAGGCTATTTAGCCACTTGGCAAAGTGCATATAACCACTGTGGATGGCCACCATAATTTTATGGACTATATTGTGTGAAAAATATATTCTTGATCATGTGATGGCAAACATGACTGCTGTGCAATTTACAATATATAACACAGCTATTTAAAGTATAAAAACAGTGAGAAGTATTTTATTTCCTGTTATGTGTTTTTTTTCTGTAGAAAGCCTGACTAAATAAAAATAATTTGGAATTCATTGTAAAAACAAAATAATTCTTTCCCAGTAATCAGCATTCCAAAACCAAATATACTACTGTTATAGAAATTTACACTATATTTTATTTTGCTTCATGCATCATTAACAAAATTGCCTGTTCATTTCTCCTATCAGAATCCACATTGTGGGTGCTAACAGTAATAATAATAAAAGGAGCACAGAGAGAGTTTTAGCCATTATGTAGTGAGTGCAAGCCCAAAGGTTAGAAAAATTGTGTTTTGACTGGTATGCTGAGTATTGTTGATATCTACTCCATTAAGAAAATAATTGGATTACATTTTTTGCTGAGGTATTTTGGCAAGGCAGCAACAACTTAAAAAGATACTAATTTAGATGATCATAGAACTCTGTCCATGTTTCTCCCTCAGCAATCTTAAATTCTGACCCTGTGCATGATTTAAGTCAAATGGTGTTGAAGAGGATGATGTAGGGTAGAGACCGTAAACTTTATTTTATAACTATTTCAGCAGGAGAAAGTAGATATAATCACTGTGCACTACGGCAGATCCTCAGAACATCATAGTACCTTGACTATGCTTTAAAATAATACCTATAAAGAAGAACAATTACAAAGCAGAACATTTCACAAGACATAAAAAACAGTTGAAAGAATATTTTTTCACTTAATATGAGTATGTCTGGCATTTCAAGTGACTGGAAAAATTGTCTGAATGTAATTTGTTATCTTTACAGACTTGCTTTAAACCACAGCTATAGTGCTTTATGTTGGAAACTAAGAATAACACCAACACTAAAGGCATGCGCTCACTTTAATTAAACTATATTTTTATTAATGCAAACTTTAGATATATGATAGTTAAGGCTGAACTGGTTTAAATTTACTTTTACTGATTATGTTGCTGTTCATTGTTGCATTTTGTTACTTTTGGACTGGGGACTTTCAAATGGACCTAAAGGAGTTAAGTGTCTAAATCTGACTGAATTTTAGTGGCAAATGGTTATTTAGTTACGTTGGGCCCCTTAGAAATTCCTAGCTAGAAACTTGTCAGCTTCCTCAGTTTTTATAACATATAAATACAGGTGATATTTGTCAATTTTTAAGGCAGAAAAAGGATGCCCTCCCCCATGCAGGAGCATAAAACAGCTGTGTCAAATCAGGCATAGAGTGGCTGTAATCTTCAACTGGGAGCATGCAGGCAGAGGGCTCTGCCTGTGCTGAGCCCACCCGTTTAATTGCTCTCCCTGGCGTAAGGAAGGTCAGTATGTATTCTGAGATATTCTGATTACTCCCTAATCATTCTTGCAAGCTAATGCAAGCCAGTTTGCTGCTGGGTCCCTCTGGTAAAGCCCTGGCAAAGTAGTGCAGCTGAAGCGAAGCATCTGCCGGATGGCGGATGGTCTGCACCCTTATGCAGGAAGGGCAGCCCCTCCTGCCTCATCCTGACATGCTGTGGGAGGGCAAAATGCTGCTGGTGGCTAAGGGAGACAGGTAGTGCGCCCCACAGAGGGCTGCAGTGAGTTGTGGGGCGGCCGTGAGTGGAGCAGATGTGTGGGACACGGCATAAGTGGCTGGAGGGCATGATGACATTGCCACGAGTGTTTGGGGGATGCTGTCATTCCCAAGGGTGTCACCAGCTGCCTGCAATGGGAACAGTCAAGGGGATCCCCTTACTAAAGAACAAAGCCATGAATGCGTGTCCTCTGGAGCTAACGGTGCTAATCCAGGGGAGAAGGCACTTGAGGACCAGGCCCTCAGGAAAATGTGCCGACATTGTTATTTATGGGCTTTCGTAGTGGTGTTTTCTCATGTTTATGATGCGTTGGTATGGCTCTTCTCTCTGAGGGTGCTTGTTTGTTAGTTTTCAAATAAGAATCATAGAAAAATTACAATCATAAATGTCAGAGGCTGAGCTACCCACTATAGAACCAAAGCCCTGGAAGAGCATTCATCCTAGAAGCCTGATTTCTTGGTCTTTGAAATAACTTTGAATGTATAAAAGGTTGATAAGCTCTGTTTTATTTTCAGAGTGTTTTGTAGACTGAACTTATTAACGTGTTTAAGAATACCTTGTTAATTAGCTTGTACAAATCTGGAGTCTCAGGTTGCATGCTGGTAAATTAACCCTCTAGGAAATCTGAAGTATTCTGATGGCTTTGAAGTGATAACCTAGATGTTTTCATGTGGTTTTTCTGGCTACGTGAGAGCCTTTTCTCCCCCAGGAATCCTACTGTCCCCCAGTACCCCAGCAGATATCCTACTTTGTTTTCGTGCTATTTTCTGAGATATAATTGAGGGTGTGGATTGAGGATTTCTTTTCATATTCTGGTACTTTTTCATAGTCTGCTTGAGGTGTGGAGTAATCAGATGAAAAGATGGTGGCTTTCGTGCTTTTGCCCAACTTTGTACTTATTGGCTCATAAGTTAAGAAAAAGTTCTTCTGAATATTACTTTTTTTTTTTTCCCAAAAGCTCATGACATTTCAAAATAACATGATCTTGTCACATTTTTAGTGAGGAAAAAACCCCCTATATTTAAATTTTTTTTGGCATTTTGATATGTTGTGTCAGGGTACATCAGTCACATCCTGGCCACAGGCAGCAGTGTGATTGACAGGACTGGAGGAGCACACAGCAGTCCCAGCTGTTCTCTTTCTAAATAAGATGTATTCAACGAGATGCAAACACTACTGCTTCTCATCTTTTTAAATGAGGTTTACCACTCCATGCATAACCCCCACATCTACGCATCTTCCTCAGCTCCTTAGCTGTCACTAAAGCCACTCAGCCACATCCATTCCTTAGTCATAGTATCACCAGTGCCTGCCTGATGTACAGGAGCTAACTACTTTGAATCCCATTGCCCTTGGGTGGAGTGCTTTCCACTCACCAAAGAGCGCACTTCCCTCCTGCTTCAGAAGTGATTCCCACTGCTGAAAACACCGGCCATCGCATGGGAGTATCAGGTCAAAATATCCCAGACCACCCAGTGATGAGGGCTGGAGTGAAGAAAAAGCCAGCCTATGCTTTTATCTCTGCTTCAGTGTTACAAATGAGATGGTTTTGCTTTCCGCTTTCAGTGTCAATGATACTTTCAAAACCAGTTGTGCTACCGCTCTGTCTAGTGATGCGCCTGGAGGAGAGGCAGCCCTCTGACTTAACTTGCTGGTGTTGGCTGCTCCTTACTCTTCCTTGAACTGTGAACTGGAGAAGAGAGGTCCAAAAAAAAAAAAAAAAGGAATAGCCTCGTGGGACTGATTTCAAGCTCAAAAGGCATCTAGACTCACCTCCCCGCGCAAGGCAGCTGCCTTTTTTTTTTTTTTTTTTTCCCTTGAACTGAGGAGAAGTTAAAATGAGGCCCTGGCACTTACGGTTTCAGTTGTTTCTGTAGTTGCTGGTTTTGTTTTTAAAAGCCAGTTTCACCCCACTTTGCACCTCACTTAACGCGGCTAAAGCTGCCTGCCAGCAGGGCTGCGCCCTGCCGGCTTCCCTGGTGTGGGCGGGTGGCCACAAGCGTGCCCTCAGCACGTGCACATGTAGGAGCGCCTGCGGCCCCGCCGGCCGGTCCTCTTCCCCAGGGCCTCATTTAACCTTTGTCGCCGCATCCGCAGGACTTTGCTTGAGGTAAAAGGCAACAGCAAAGGAGTTTAGCAACAGGCTTTCAGTGGTGAGTGGTTGGTTGGCTGTTTTTTTTTCCACGTGGGAAGATGGTGGCTCCCGGCAGGTGGGGCTGGGCTGGGCTTTGCTTTGCTGCTGGGTCCTTCATGTAGCTCGGCCTCTAGTAACACCTCAAAAGCAGACAAAGAAATGGCGGGAGGGGGATTTTTTCCCAGCGTAATAAGAGAGTTCAGAAAGGCTGAACGTGGTGGTAATTTAGAGGAGAGGGGGAATGATTGCGTGCCTCTGAACCAGTCCTCTTCCCAGGGTGAGTGGTGTGAGGGAAGGAACGGTGGCCCCAGGGCTGCCTGCTGGCGGCGGCACCTGATGAGCAGTGTTGGCAGAGCCACCTGCCAGCCCTTTTGCTGAAGGGGCTTCCTGAGGCTTCGTCTTCTAGACCCTGCACCTCGAGGAGCGAGGTGTCTCTCGAAAATAACGCGTAAATGGCTGCCAAGTGCACAGGCAATAGTGAGCGAAAGAGGTGTAGCTCTGACTGGCTTCAGTGCCTGCAAAACCTGTGTAGGGCTGGTCTGTGTTGTAGAAGATTCCTGGGATTGCACCTCAGGTTTTTATTAAAAAAGGGTATCTGGTTCCCTTAAAAGCAGGTTGTCTGGAAAATGTTATTATGTGTCAAGAATTTGAGCTTATTCTTTTGACTTCTGAGTTTTTATAAAAGGAGCTTTTTTTTTTCCCTCAGACATGTAGATTTAAAGGTTGGTATTCTGTGAGCAATTGCAAATCCACTAAAATACACCAAGTTTGAGATATATTCAAATGGATTCTCTGAGCTTTCTCTTAAGGCTGAATTTGAAGAAGGGGATCTGAAAAAACCAAACACATGCACCCAGGCTATTGGCAGTATTTGGAGAGAAAGAAAAGGGCCAATTTCTGAACTGGCTTTGCTGATTGAAATGGAGCGCCAGTGATTTGTGCCCACTGAGGACTTGGCCTGATATGGTGAAAGGGAAAACACAGGCTTAACCTCTTGAAATCCTTCAGAAATATTTTCCCTTCGCTATTCAATTTGCTTGCAATCAGCTTTTTTTCCATGAAAATCAACTCAGTTGTGAAAAGCTCTTTTTCTAACACACCCCTCTCTATGGCATAAGTGTTAAGTAATATCCTGACAATTTTATATTGTATAGTATATTGAAGACCAAATGAACAGCAGCCAAGAAGAAAAAGTGTGAATAATTAGTTTCAAGTAACATATTCAAACTTCTTTGGAGTACCTGATCAATGGTATATTAGCAGAAGTCATTGAGAGAGCAGAAGTGGGATTTAGATTTTGTGCTTCACTGGAATGGGAAGGAAAAACACTGTTTAAATTCCATTTTGCTTTACTGTCTTGTCATTTGCTTAACAGTGTGGAAGATATTTGGTTGGGATGAATGGCACTTGTCAGTTGAATTTTTCATCTAGGCACTTTAAGTTGGTGTTCAGGGTTTTGAGTCATAATTTGCACATCTTATGAAATACTGTCACTCATACCACCTATAATGAAAAAATCTCAGATACAGTGGTATAATTGTTCTCTGCTCAATCTGACCATTAACCTTTTATGCTCTTTACAAAATGATGATGAAATGTTAGCGTTTTTTCTTGATTATAGGTGAGAATAAATAAGTGCGTGCTGTGCAGCAGTCATCTAAGGTACTGAGATTTGGATTATGTTGGCATCCCTACAGTGGTAGCTCTCCAGATCCTGTCCTAGATTCTTCCACTAAAACTCTGGGATGTATATGAAACGCAAGTCCAGGGTTGGTCTGGAGAGCTGGCAACTAAACCTGCTGTTTTAGGCACTCTGTAAGGCACAATTAGAGAGTCATAAGACCCACTTCATCAAATTGCTTTGGCATTTGGTTAAATTGAGCTCTATCTGGAATGGTTCAAAACTAGGTTAAAGCCAATAGTGCTTTTAAGTGCTAATTCAATGGAACTTCAGAATGTCCTTAAACTTGTGTAGATGTCATTGTGAACAGAGCAGCTTTTCTAAATTCGAAGTGAAGTAAGATGCAACAGGTAAAAAACCTCTGTGAGTGATGACCCAAAATTCAGAGTCTGGGTAAGTGACACAAGCCAAGTGTTTCTCTTGTGAAATCTGCCTTGTTTGCAAAGAAGTACAGAGTAAAAACGACAGTAAGAAATTTAAATTCTTAAATTGTGGCCGTGTCTTTGCAGTGTGTCTGTGGCCTCTGTGAAGCTCCATCCCTCTACTTCCTTCCAGGATAACAGCATGACTGACTTTCACTGTCTTCCAAGTTGTTTTTATCTCTGGTGTACACATGACTGTACTTAGTCCCTTTGCTTAGGAAATGCTGGTTACGTGACTGAATTCTGCTCACAATTTGCCTTCTTTTCAGGCAAGGAGAGAGCTCCGTTATCCCTGCAGTTCCAGTGTGAGCCCTGTCCTGTGATCTGGAGAGGTGTCGTGAGCATAGCCACCAGCTTCTAAAGGTACTTTGCAATTATCTGTAGAAGTAACCTACTTAATGATAACTGCTAAGAGACAAAGAAATGTGCCAGTGCATGTTGACGTGTAACATGTAGGAGCCGATTTGTCTTTCAATGATCAGCAAATATCAGCTGATTTTCCTTTATTATAGAGAAGAACAACAGTAGGGGTCAGATCACAATGTGCTGTCTGGCTAGATACAGGCTCTAGCTTGTCAAAGCTTGAGGAAAATCAGTGAAGAACTAAGTTGGTTTTATATAAAACAGTGAGGGAAGTCTATATGGGCAATGTAGTCCTGTACTGGGTCAGAATGTCATGAATTAACGAATCTGACACAACTCCTCTGTAGTGGTCAGGAACCATTTATTTCCTTTGTGAAGAATAATGGTTTCCATTCCTCAAATGCAATCTACACATGAGTTTTCACTGCAAAGATGAGTGAATTTTCTTTCTTCTTTTTTTTTTAACCTGTAAAATATCTAGCCTGTATATAGAAACCCAGTGGAGGTGAAGAAAGAGCTCTTAACTTCATGAGGTAAATCCCATGTAGGAAATATAAGCAACGATCTCATCTAGCTATACTGAAGAAAGAACTATGTATACTCAGTCTCTGACAAGACTTTTGCTGGGAATTAGCTTTATCCTTACAGGATCAATTAGTGAATGTGAAAGCTGTACTTCTGAAACTAGGTTTTTGTCCATGCCTTGTAGGGGTGTGATTGCTTGTACAGAGGCAGCTCAGGGAACACTAACAAAAACCTAGTCCCAGAAGCAGTACAGCTTCCACATTCAGAATCCATATCCGCATTGCTATCAACTCCATTGTGCTTTGGGTGTTCTCCAAGTTGTCATTATCTGCTCAAAACTCTCACTGCATCACAAAGGTATAACGTGTTATGAGCAGGGATGTTGGATTTCTGTCATCAAAACCAAAAATGAAATGACATCATGTAGGTGGAGGTTGTCATGACTTATTACTTGTTGTCCTGGTTTCAGCTGGGATAGTTAATTTTCTTCCTAGTAGCTGGTATAGTATACTGTGTTTTGGATTTAGTATGAGAATAATGTTGATAACACAGGGATGTTTTCGTTACTGCTGAGCAGTGCTCACACAGACTCAATGCCTTTTCCTGCTCCTCACCCCACCCCACCAGCGAGTAGTCTGGGGGTACACAAGAAGTTGGGAGGGGACACGGCTGGGACAGCTGACCCCAGCTGACCAAAGGGATATCCCACACCATATGACATCATGCTCAGTATATAGACTAGGGGAAAAGCTGGCCAGGGGTCCGCTGCTCCGGAACTGGCCGGGCATCGGTCAGCAGGTGGTGAGCAAGTGCATTTTGCATCACTTGCATTCCTTTATCATTATTGTTATTTTCCCTTCCTTTTCTGTCCTATTAAACTGTCTTTATCTCAAGCCATGAGTTACACCTTTTTTTCCTGATTGTCTCCCCCATCCCACTGTGGGGAGGGTGAGCGAATGGCTGTGTGGTGTTTAGCAGCCTGCGGGGTTAAACCACAACACTTGTATGTGATGCAAAAACATCAACATGCTTGAAAAAACACCAAATTAAGTAACTTCTTTTTCTTACACCTGCACTGACTTTCTAAAGGATGCTTTGTATATATATTTTTTTTTCTAATTTCAGGGCTTGACCCTGAAAATATTTTTGCTTATTGAATAACTGCTTATGTAGGTAATTTCAGTGGAAAAATTCCCGTATGATCCCTGTGTATTCTTTTAGAAAGCAATCTCGTGTACTTCATAGTTTAAGAGTAAGTCTTTGTGATGCAAAAAACCCCCATTTAGTATTGTAATTCTTTATCTCAGAAATGATTAACTATAGATACATTTACCCCTAAAGTAAATGATTATTCTCAGTGTGAAAGAAAAAAAAAACTTCAAACCTAAGTTTTACCTCAGGAAATGGAGAACTTTTGAAATAATAGTTTGAATTTTCTGAGTTTATATTCCCCTCCTTGCTTCTTCCATGCTTTTAGGTACACCCTCATTTTTACAGGACTTGAAACTTTTTTTTTTATTGCTTTGTTTAAAAAAAAAAAATTTAAAAAATCTGTATCTAGGAAAAACAAGGTGATGTTAATTGGGATGCAGAAAGGAAGTAGAAATATGACTTGTTTTGATTTTTTTTACTTGAGAGATTTAAGGTGAAAACCAGCTGAACAGAATTCATAGTTGGATATTTAAGACTAGAAATTATTAGAAATTAAGTAGACTGAGATGATGGCTTAGCTGGCAAGGGGTGCCTTAGCTTTTGTTACTCGGAGGCTTTGAAAGTGGGGGATGAGGAGAAGTGCATAAGGGAATAAATTTTGGTGGGTTTGGTTGTTTGTTTGGTTTTTTTTGGACTGCAATTGCAAATCTAATCTCTTGTTTTGAAACACTTTTTGTTGCTTTTGTTTTGAAAGTTTTGAAGGCCAGAGCCTTCACTGGACAATCTTTGCACAACTTCAGTTACAGTATTTTCTAGATGTTTTTTTTCTATATGAATTTTTCTATATGAAAAATTCTTGACTGCTCGCACCCGTCCTTTCACACTGGGACTAATTATACATGAGAGCAAGGAAAAACTTACCTAGTTACTGAGGCATTTCACACAGTCTGTCCTCAGCTACTGCTACTGAAGTTGTTGACAAACTGTATTTTCCCTTTCACCTGGCTGGCTTTGTCTGTGTCTCTGCAAGCAGCTTAATCCACACTTGGCTGTCAAAATGCAGTGTCACATGTCCTGTACCCGCTTGCACCAGTATGTAAGTCACTTAGAAACTGAATGATTGAGGTTGAACTCTCTCCTTCCAAGAGCTTAGAGGCAGCACCCAAGGCCAGAATCCCAGTGCTCCTTTTTACATCCATGTACCACAGAGTATGACCAGGACTGAACAGAAATGTCTGTCATTTCACATTCATATGAAAGCTAATCACAGAAGCCAAACTCTGGTGATGAACAGCATCTTGTGTTCATTCTTAATAGGCAAAGCATGTAAATCTACTGGGGGTCACCAGGGAAACGTGTAGCTCACTGTCCTTATTAACTTCCTAGATCATCTGCTCAAGTAAGGTCTCAGCTGTCAGCAAGGTACCAGTCATCTGTAAGAATGCAGTAGAAAACTGTCACACATAACAAGGCATGGGAAAGCAACATATATTATATGGATTTAGTAAATGTAAATCCTGCAAATCAGTTTCTTAAAGAGGCTGGGGAAGCTGATAGCGCAGAGTAGTTGTGAGAACCTTTTCATGCTGCTGGTTGCAGACAACACTGATTTATGCTCAGCTTAGGCCATCAGTGTTTGTGCTAGTAAGGTTTAAATGTTGTTGCTATTAGAAAGTCACCTGCTGTATCAGTGGGCTTTGTACCTGGCAAATTGTATGCAAATCTGCCATGCTTGGGGAACAAAAGCAAGCTCATGAGCTGGGGGAGAGGGAAGGGTGAGGGTGAGGATTGTCAGGCTGTATGGCAACAGATTGTCTCAAGGAACAAAAGGATACTATCACATACTGCTCTCACCCATTTGAATAGGGAGAAGAAATGGCATACCAGGTAATCCCTATTTCATTTACTATTCTAACATTACTTGATGCATCAGAAAGAGATATGCTTCATTTACAACTTAATTCTTATAATGTTAAGTTTTCTAATACTGGATAAATATTACCTACTCTATTTTGTTCATTAAACCCCCACCTCAGGTAGGTTCTGTATGTCGAAGGAATGGTTTATATCATCTTCGTATTACTTAGTAACTTCCTTGCAAGGGGTCTAGCTGCCGAAGAGCTGCCTGAGCTGGCAAACTGAAGGGAGCTTGGTTTGTGCCAGAGGGCTGACCAGCTGCTTTCAGCTGAGGAGGCTGCTCTTGCCTCCTGTCCAGCCAGTCCTCTTGGGAGGGCAGTCGGGCGATCTGTGTGTGTCTGTCAGTATTTGTGTGCATGTGCATCCTCTGCAGCTGTCCCTGTACTAGCTTTGCAGGAGCGATCTGCTTGAACTGTGTGTTCTCTCTTGCTAGAGGGAAGGTAAAAGGGAACATCCCAGCCTGCCCCAAGAGACACAGAGACATGAATAAGGGCTCTCGTTTGGTGGTAGAGTTAGGTGGCTGCCTGGAGGAAAGTGGGACATAGTCCAGGAGAACCTCTGCATCTGAAGAAAAAGGTAGAAATCCCATGCATTAGGTGAGAGGGGAAGGAGCCATGGAAGAGATTGAAGGAGGTGTTTTTGCCGCTTTCATCAAAATCACTGTTGGTCTCTTGTAGAGTCCCTTTCCCATCAAACTTATGGGTTTGCTCTCTTGCAAACCTGATAATGTGTTTCAGTTTTCTTGTTTTCTTCCTTTCAGGCATTTCTTTCTTCCTCACTCCCAGAAGTTGCTCTCTGGTCACCTCTGCAAATCTTTATATTGCCTACGTTTCTGAAAGGTGTTGCTGAGGCTTTGTCGCCTCTTTTCCAAATAGTCTGGGAGTACAAGGACAACAGCAAGAATTCCCAATAAATAAAAAATGCATGATTTTGTGTAATACAAATATATTCTCCTATAAAATGGTGCAGATTAACACACTTGATCACAATGTGCATTTGGCAAAAGTATTTGGAAGATTAGACCCAGCTATTTTTAAAAAAAAAAATTAAAAGCTATTTAAAAGCTTGCTTTCTCTTCCAATCCCCTCATATTTAAGAAAACAAAAAGTATACCAGCACAATCTATCAACGAGTTTTGGTTTTAATAGGTCTACAAAGAGTTAGCTAGCTTTTTTTTCTTTTTAACCTCACAAATTCTAACTGGAGTGTATGTTCTAAGACATAAAAGTTTCACAAAATCTGCAAAATGAGTTTGTCTCCTAATTTGAAAACTGATTTATCTCTTATTGACAAGAGAGAGGACCATGACTTGGAGTGGCAAATAGTTCTTCTCAAGGAACTTACCAGAGACAGCAGCTGTGCTCTCCTGTGTCGACCATGCTCAGGGTAGAGTCCTGGTCATTGAACTCTACAGACAGTCCTTCTGTGACTGCAACAGAAAGATCACCTTGACAGGTCCTATCCTAATGAGACCTTAGCTGTCAGTGGTGTGCTTCTGTAAAGTGTTTCTGACTAGTCAAACTAGCACTTTCCAATGGAAAAAGTTTCTTCCAAAGACAGCATCTGCCCCTAAGTATCTTGGAACTCTCTCATATCCAGAATCTCAGAAGACACATATGGTCATCCTAGGTCTCCTAACCTGTAGGAGGTCAGGGGATGCTTTTTAACCAGTACTTACAGATCTGATGGGGGAGAATGTAGTCGGTGAAGCATGGAAATAGCTGCTGCGGGATTCCTTTCTGAGTGCTACCAAAACCTGCCAAGAGATACTCTGTGTTCAGTATGTTCTTAAATGACAGACCCGAGCTAATCAGAGTGGGGTTGGTAAATCTCTGCTTGTTATTGCTGCAGTTGCTACTGAAGGGAAGGATTACAGCTAATACAGTCATCAGCCTTCCTGGTGCTCAGGGAAGAAGCAGCAGCATTAGGAAGACTGGGCGGATCTAATATTTCTAGAATGTGATATTTGTTCAAGGTCTTACAAATGTTTCTTCAGAAGGCTGTAACAGAAGAAAGTGGCCTGAGGTCAGGGATATGTTAAGTAAGGTATACAACACCAATGTTAGTCAAGAACCTTGGGGAGAAGGAAAACAGAAGGCTTCATTGCCTGCAATCACAGGAAATGAGGGAGTGAAGCCTTCTTAAACAAGGCCAGGGCAGTCCCACTGGAGAAGGCATCAAAAGGGGTCATATCCTTTGCTTTTTGTCTTTTTTGCTTTTGGGAAGGAGGTTGAAATGAGAGCAGCAGTGGCCATCATCTTAGACAACAGAAGCACAGGAGGTTTCCTTAATGTAATCCGTCTGCTCAGTTTTTAAGCAATTGTAATAAACACAGTTTCAAAAGGAGTATGGCAGTTCTGTGTCAACCCCTGCTGTGCAGTAATGCTGACTGTGGGGGATCTGGCATGCAGCAATGAATTCTGCACCACTGGGTCTGGCAGCCTTGAAGTACAGCAACTGGGAGACCTTAGCAAGTGTCCAGTTCTATAACCTGTCAGTCCCACAATGCCAAGAAGAAATGGGGTTTCACTGCACTATTTACGTGTGCTGTTTTCAAAGCCAGTATCACAGAGGTCAGTAGAGAGAAAAAAATATTGCGGTGATGTGCAATAATCCAAGGAGTTAATTGGCACATATCAAGGAATGGGGGGTGGTGTGGGGGGGTGGTGTGTGTCAATGGAAATCCAGAATACTTTATTTCATTGTTTAGCCCCCAGTTCTACCTGCTTACTGGTACTGGAGGCAGTCTGCAAAGCTGTTCGGCTAGTAGAACTCCTTTTGTCAGAGCCAAAATGATTTGTCATAGATTTGACTCTTCCTTCCCCCTCAGTTGAAATTATTTGGTGTTAAATATTTCTGGGTGAAACATAATATGATGAAACACAATTGTCCAATATTAACTTTTTTTTTCCCTAGGAAGTGTTGATACAGTATTTCATTTTGAATTTTGAAAAAATAAGTTGTTTCACTTAAAATCTCAAATTGTCCTGCCCCTCCTCACCCCCCTGCAATTTCCCTAGATGTATCTGCTAAAGCTAAGGGAATCTCATTATTTCTGAATTTAAACAATAAGATTTGTTTTCTGCTTCAGCTATCACTAGACTTTATGGGCAAGCTCTGCTCGTATGGAGGAAAAAACAGAACATAACAATGGAGAAGCTGTTAACTGCTTTGTTCCAAACAGAGCTTTCCCCCGCCAAATAATATTACACAATTTGCAAGGAAATTTTAAACAAGCTTCTGTATAAATTAGACCTCAGAGCTGGGACCAATTTGTTCCCCTTAATTTGATTTACTCTTTAAATTAGAGATAGATTGAAGCATACCACATACTGGTTAAGTAACATGGAAGATACCATGCCTGAAATGGAGAACTGTTGTTTTAGTGTGGTTGCTGTTCTTTGAACTATACTCTGCCCTTTAAAATATGCTAGTTTAGTTAGACAAACACTATTATTAACACTGCTGATAAGCGCAGTCATGAAGATACAATAAAATACCTCTGCCACTCAATTTCGTTTTAGTAAAATTGGTTATATTTGAAGGTTTTTTAGAAACCGTATTCCTGTGGTATGTTCTCTCAAATGATAAACAGCACCCTTTTGGGCTGTTGCTGGTTTATGAAGTTTTATATAATAATTTCATTGACACTGAAATTGGCTTGCTCTGTCAATTTTGACAGGATCTGAGCTGATGAATACGTTGTAGTTCACTGTGTAAGCTATGGCAGCACTGT